>NC_053157.1:24654665-24987165 GCF_016835505.1 Polypterus senegalus
TTTCATAGCAAACCTAAGTTACCTGTACTATAAGTGAATGTGCCCAATGATAGGCTGGTATCCATTCCAGAGCTGGATCATATTTTGGGCTTCCTATTCTATTTTAAAACCACAAAAAAATAGTAATTGAATTTTTTCATTCTTGCAACAATTACAATAAAGGTATTCTATTTTATGATCATAAAATGGATTGATACTTGTGAACACATTTAAATCAGCTAAATTAAAAGAAGCCTAGTTGCAAATCGCAAAATAGTTGTAGAGTATGAGATGTTCCTTTCTCCATGCTTCATTCATTCTGCCTTCATAACTACAACACAGTAAAGCAAGCATTATCTGCAAGAAATCTCTTTAGCACGGACTTTGCCAAGTATTTATTCTCTTAATGCCTTGTTCTTCCCTTCCAAAGTAGTCATGAAATTATTTCTTCTGTCAGGCCAAGGTACACTGATGCTATTTATTACAGACATACTTGTAAATTTCACTAAAAGCATGCCGCTTGTGCTGATGTTTATTTAGTGGGTTTTCCCTGGCAGCTACTTTTTTTTTCCATAATGGATTTTTCATTATTGACATTTGTGTCATTATGCTCAAACCAGATATGTATTGCTAAAACATTAACTTTACATTAAAGTTGTTTCACTAAAGCAAACGGAGTTTAACAGCACTTTAGTTAGTTAAATGGCAATGATTTGAATGATAGATTCAGTCACTCATCAAGTTTATGAACCCCATTTTTTTTGACTACAGAGTTATTGAGACCTGGAGACTTTTCTGACTGCATTGTGTGTCAGGCAGTAAACAGCCCTGTTGGAGGTGCCGGTCCTTGTGTTAAAATATATCACGTATATTTCCAAGTATATCATGAACTCTTTCAGTGCTCAGATTTGTGTTGTATTAAGTGGATATATTTTATTTATATAGCATCTTTCCTGTGCTCAAAGTGCTTAGATGGGTGATCAGCCAGTGTATTTCATACTGTAGTATTTGTCACTTGGTTCTTGTCTACTTTGGGGATTTTAAATCCATGCAATTCAATATCACGCTCCATTCTTCCCTCACTCGTGAACAAGACCCCGAGATACTTAAACTCCTCCACTTGGGGCAGGATCTCGCCCCCAACCCTGAGAGGGCACTCCACCCTTTTCTGGCTGAGGACCATGTTCTCAGATTTGGAGATGCTGATTCTCATCCCAGCCGCTTCACACTCAGCTGCGAACCGCTCCAGAGAGAGCTGAAGATCACGGCCTGATGTAGCAAACAGGACAACATCATCTGCAAAAAGCAGTGACCCAATCCTGAGTCCACCAAACAGGACCCCTTCAACACCCTGGCTACGCCTAGAAATTCTGTCCATAAAAATTATGAACAGAATCGGTGACAAAGGGCAGCCCTGGTGGAGTCCAACTCTCACTGGAAACAGGCTCGACTTACTGCCGGCAATGACGCCGGTTGTACAGGGACCGAACAGCTCTTATCAGGGGGTCCGGTACCCCATACTCCCAGAGCACCCCCCACAGGATTCCCCGAGGAACACGGTCGAACGCCTTTTCCAAGTCCACAAAGTACATGTAGTCTGGTTGGGCAAACTCCCATGCACCCTCCAGGATCCTGCTAAGGGTGTAGAGCTGGTCCACTGTTCCGCGACCAGGACGAAAACCACACTGTTCCTCCTGAATCCGAGGTTCGACTATCCGACGGACCCTCCTTTCCAGAACCCCCGAATAGACTTTTCCAGGGAGGCTGAGGAGTGTGATCCCTCTATAGTTGGAACACATTTTTAAAGAGGGGGATCACCACCCCGGTCTGCCAATCCAGAGGCACTGTCCCCGATGTCCATGCGATGTTGCAGAGACGTGTCAACCAAGTATCTCGGGGTCTTGTTCACGAGTGAGGGAAGAATGGATCGTGAGATTGACAGGCGGATCGGTGCGGCATCCGCAGTGATGCGGGCTCTGCATCGGTCTGTCGTGGTGAAAAAAGAGCTGAGCCGTAAGGCAAAGTTCTCAAATTACCAGTCGATCTACGTTCCTACCCTCACCTATGGTCATGAGCTATAGGTAGTGACCGAAAGAACGAGATCGCGAATAAAAGCGGCTGAAATGAGTTTCCTCCGAAGGGTGTCTGGGCTTTCCCTAAAAGATAGGGTGAGGAGCTCAGTCATCCGGGAGGGGCTCAGAGTAGAGCCGCTGCTCCTCCTCATCGAGAGGAGTCAGATGAGGTGGCTCGGGCATCTGATCAGGATGCCTCCTGGACGCCTCCCTGGTGAGGTGTTCCAGGCACGTCCAACCGGGAGGAGCCCACGGGGAAGACCCAGGAGACGCTGGAGGGACTATGTCTCCCGGCTGGCCTGGGAACGCCTTGGGATTCTCCCGGAAGAGCTGGAAGAAGTGGCTGGGGAGAGGGAAGTCTGGGCTTCTCTGCTTAAGCTGCTACCCCCGCGACCCGATCTCGGATAAGTGGAAGAGAATGGATGGCAAATCATTTCTGACATTAGTTGTGTGGTTTGTTTTGTATTTACACACATAGCTTTTAGTATGAATATGAAGCATCTCAGAATTAGTTCTTGGAAATGCGCTAAAAGTCACACAAGGAAAAGAATTGTTTTGCTACCTCAGAGTAAGACATAAGAAGTATTTATGAGAATCTTACGTGACAATGAATGATGTCACGATTTTAAAGCACCCTCTGCCATAAATTGGTACTTGAGATAACACTTTGTAGTTTTCTGATACTAATGCTAAGGCTTTACCACCAGAAATAATAATAATAACTAGTGGGCTCCGCCCCCTGCTTGCTTCGCTCGCCAACCCCCGGGTTTGGTTACCCGGATATACAATTTAAAGAGACTGTTATTTTCATGGGTACTGTTACATACACATTATTTTCACTTTTACTTTAAAACTTCAGTAAAAACAATATTTGGAATTAACTTGTCTTCAAGATTGCATTGAATTTTGATTCTGTGTTTGGACTTACATCATAACGATGCAACATATATAATGTCCTCTGAGTGAATATTGTTTCTTTCTCTCTAATAAATAAACTGACTTTTTAAAATGTTTGTCCCTATGATTTGTTAATTGTAATAGCAAAAGCAATTGCAACATCTTTATGAAGTTCTACTTTGTCTTTTACTCTTTGTCTTTTATTTCTGACCCCAATTGGACCTGCGAGGTTTTCAGTTCCACTTGGTCTGGGCTGATTATTACTTTCCTTATTTTCTGAATTTGCACATAGATTATTATTGTTCTTTTTTGCATGCTTTTCTCTTTAATACATTTGGGTCTCTTTTCGATGTGCTGCTCTTTCTTCTTTGCTTAGTCGTTGACGTGTCATGTAGAACGTATAAAATTATTGTCCTGATAAAATTTATAAGAGCTGAGAGCACAGGAATTGTGTCTGACAAAAGCATTCGACTGAGAGGTTAGATGACCGGGACTTGCTTCCAAAGGTTGTAAATATGACGTGACTTGAAAGAATCTCATGTTAAAAGCCTCCGTCTCGCAGGACTTCATTCCAAAAAGTCTCTTCAGAAAGTCACGTCCTGTACCAAGATTTTTTTATTATAATAGAGAGATGATATTTAAATTAGTAGTATCATTTATTGGATTATTTATATTTATCGACTATTTGGAATGCATTGCAGTTTTTGAACGCTGTTTGCTTGTTGGTTTTAAAATAAAAGCACTAAACACTTTGCACCAACCCCTTGCTGACTGTGTGTGTCCTCATTTGCCCAGCTCATCCTCGGGTATGTAATCAACTGTTTTGGGTTCAAGAGACTCCTGGAAGCACCCAGGGAGCATGGAGCTGACCCAGACCATCATATACTCCTATTCCTAAGTGTAAGACCAAGTTTGCATCACTCTGAAGATCAGCATTGTTGGATGGGTGATTGACAGTGAAATGTCACACAGGTATGCGGAGCTCTGAACTAAACCACCGGAACAGTCATGTTACACTTTAGAAGCCAAGGAAGGTTCAAAAAGGCAGGTGGTGAGAAACACGGCATATGACTCTGGAGGACAAATGGAAACACCAGACGAGTGAATGTGATTTATAGCTGTGACTATTTAGTGTTCTGCCACCAGCAGGTGAATAAGCAGAGCTCAGTGAGGACTCGGAAAAGAAAGCCTATAAACTATCAGGGTCAGGACCGAGAGATCACTCCAACCTAGCAACTAAACAAAAGGAGACAAACTCATAGTAGAAGAATCACAACAGGGTCAAAACCAAAACATATATTTGAGAAAAACAAAGTTGGATCTTGGAATAACCTAACTTGAAGCTGTTTATACGGTTGCATTAATGACGTATTAGAGTTTGACTTCCGGGATTTGAGTCCTTAGTAACCTATGCCTACAATACAAAATGGCACCATGAGAATATTCAGACCAAAATCGTAATGAATTTTAAACTCTCAAAACAGATTGCTAAGTGTGAAACTAAGCTTGCCCAAACATTCCTAATAATAAAAAACATAGCTAGAATGTCTTAATTTCTATAACAAAAATATATTCTTTTCTGAATAAATTTAAAATAGCAGTGGATTCATAACATTTGATATTCATAACATCTCTCTCTCCCTCTCTCATTTTCTCTCCCTTGGCAGCCATATTCATGTTGGCTTCATGATGACCTGAAGTGAGCAGACCAAAAGATAATCTGAAGAAAACTGTCCATAACTACAAGGTTACTGTATGTGCTGCCTGAAATTGAACATCTAGCACCATCAGGTTGTATTATTTGCAAACAAAACTTTCTATTTGCTTTTATGTGGTACCAGTCATAATAAACTGTATTACCTATAACACATAATTCAATGTGTAATTTTCTCCTGCCTGTTCTGGTACTCTGCCTTGTTGCCTAAGGTCATAGATATAAAGGTAATGTAAAATATGATGGCAGTAGAAAGGATTTGAGGACATAATAAAGAGTATAAATATGTTAACCTTAAGTCATTTAATTTTCAGATCAGACCATTGCATGCAGTAGCCCCTAGCTGAAATTCCAAAGCAGGAATGTACTGGTCATCTGGCCTGGGCTCAGATTGAGGATGGAATGGGACTGGGTTCTGCTGAGTATGAAGTAGGAAGTCAACGTCTCCTATTGGTTATTGGAGAACTGAGTTGTGGCTGAATAGGACTGAATCAGGAGAGAAAATCTGCATCATGACGCCCCATTGTTTCCTGACATGGGACAGGAAAGCGAAGGACTGGAATAAGTTTGGTCTCTTTGCCTATCTGTCTCTTTCTCTGCTATTTTCCATCAATGTTGGAGGACGCCAGACCATCGCTGTCACCTTTCAAAGGTCATGTGAGACTAAAGACCAAGTCAAACCAGAAAATAACACAGAGAGCCACCAGGTAGTAAGCATCTAATTATGTTGTAATGGTACAGTAATCCCTTGTGAATTGCAGGGATAAGTGGTGCAGAACACTTGCAAATGTGAAAATCCGCAATTACGTCTTGGACCTGTGATTACTGTATATTCTAATTTTATTGCACTAAATTAAAAGCAAAAAGTTGTGAGAAATGTGGAATAGAATAAATACTGAGGAATCAGATTTGAGGCATTCTGTTCAGGTCTACATAATAATAAAGGTTATAAAGAGGAATGGGGTCACACTTGAACCCTAATTTGACAAACAGCATGCAATACCAACCAAGAGTATTTCACAGTTAGAAGTGAATTGGGAGAATTTCCAAAACTAGAATTCAAAGACTTAACCAGCAGCAAATCATTTTTGGAATTGATTTTTTTTCCATTACATTAAGTTAGAATAGATTAGGTAAACCTTCTTAAACCTAAAGAGAGATTTAGATGCATACAGGAGCTGAAACATAAAAAAACAAAGAGATAATATCACATGAAAAAACAGTATAATCCACCAATAAATTAATAAATAAATACTAATGTGTATATTGTGCAGAAATTGCAAAATGAAGTTAAAGAGTATGGGATGTCAGCAGGAAGCATTGCATTACCTGATAGTAGCTGGCAGAAAAGACCCCAAGAGGTGTCTTTTAGCCCAATGTGGAGAGATGAGTCTGTGGCTTCCGGAGGGGATGAAAGGGATTTTTCATGATGGCATCTGATTTTGCCATCATCTTCTTTTCCACAACAGCTTCCAGTATGTAAATGGTTAGTCTTGTGATACAGCAAACGTTCCTGATAAGTTTGTTCAGGCATTGTGCTTCTTTTGATTTCGAGTTGCTCCCCTAGGATACCACAGTATAGAATGGTACACTGGCTACTGTGGACTGGTAAAACATTTCCAGCAACTTGCAGCATACATCAATAGACAGAAGTCTCCTTACCAAATACGGTGTGCTCTGGCCCTTCTACAGCACTGCCGTGTTGTTAGACCAGTCCCGTTTTCTGTTTATGTGGACTCCCAGTTGCACCACTTCCAAGTCCTGCTCCTGAATGGTGACTGGTTTTAGAGGCTCTTTACACTCCATGTAAGTTCATGATCAACTGTTTTTCTAATGTTGTGTTGCTGGTGGTTCTGCATAAAGCACAAGACAAAGTCCTTCATAAGCCTCCTGTACTCTGACTCGTCTCTATTATTAATGCATCCAATGATGAAGACTTCATCTATGAATTTCTGTATCTGGCGAGCACTGGTATTACACTGGAATTTCATTGTGTAGGGGGTAAACAGAGAAAGATGCAGGTGAGATCCCTAAGGTGCTCCAGTATTACACACACCACCATATCTGCCACACAATCCCTGAGCCTCCTGTCTGTTGGTCAGGTATTTCATGATCCAGGAGATTGTGGGGACATCAAGATCAATAGCCTTAAGCTATTTCTCCAAGTCATTAAGACAGAAGGGTGTTAAAGGCAAAGGAAAAATAAAAAAAAAAAATGCAGAAACTAACCATGTTCAAAGCACCGTTCCATCGTAGTGCACACTTTCTTGCAATTGGTCCATTTAGAGGTTTCCATGAACCTCACATGTTAATTTTTGGAATATGAGAGGAAAACTGAAGAATGGGGTTAAAAATACAGACTGACGGTGAACAGGCCAAGATTTAAATTCTGCTGTGATGGAGCAGCAGAGCCACCTGAGCCACTGAGTCACCTTTAAACTTAGCAAGTATACTTTATAGCAGTGTTTCCCAACCTCGGTCCTCAGGGCACACTGTGACTGCAGGTTTTTGTTCCAAGCAGCTTCTGTTTTTAATTGGACTCCTGGGCTAATTAAGTGATGTGTTATTTCCCAAGTTCTGTGTTTTGGGAACAATATAGAAATTAGAAAACTAAATTTGGCAAAATATATTGTGAAATGATGAGTCTCAACACACTAACAAAGGTTTGGGGCAACCACCCGTTTATTGTTCCCAGATGCAAGAGGAGTTTAAATGAACAATTGCTGTTGCTTGTTTGAGTTCCCAGTATGAACTGAACTTGGAGGATATGGAGGATATGGAGGATTTATAGCCTGTAACCCGGAAGTGGCGTCAGTCTGGGAGCCGGAACTGGAAGTGACGTCGAATCAGGCAGGTTTTCCCATATTTCATCTGCAGAATTAACAGAAACAGGTTTAGAGCACCCCACCACCCCCTGGCCCAGTGGGTAATCACCTTCACTTGGTCCATTCAGCTCGATTAGGGGGGGCGCGTAAGGACCCAAACTGTAGCGTGAAGTCGCATGCCAGAAGGGAATGGCGGGGTATTAACCTCTCTCTCTTTATTCCTGCAGAAAGAAAGACGCACCGCCGCCATTAATCTGCCACAACTCCCTGACCACGCATTACCACTTCCGTCTTCCCTCTGTCGATCTCTGATGACATCAGCACTCCCAGCATCCATCTCGGTTCCTTCCCAGCACTCCTCTCTCTATCTACTTCCAGTCCTTCTGCATAAATGCTCCCCACTCCGCCATTTTGACTGTCTGTTGTACATGGAAACTGGTACACTGACTAATACTGACTAATTGTTTTGCATATTTCTTACAGTATACGGGGCCGGAAAACCCCAAATCTTGACGACTTGTGTGTCTTTCTTTACTATACTATATATATATATATATATATATATATATATATATATATATATATATATATATATATATATATATATATATATATATATATATATATATATATATATATACAGTATATATATATATTGTCACACACACGTGACTAGGAGCGAGCTGAAAGGATCAAGTTTAAGTGGAGGTGATTATATATTAAAATGTACCAAGCAGTTATATGGGAATAATGTATTTTTTTCTTTTTAATCCATAATTTACTAATTAGTGGGTGTGATGCTAAAGTAGTTGAAGCCTTTGATTATTTAGTGTTGTTTGCCAGCATGTCTGCTCTGCTCATTTTTAATTGTCATTAATAAGATACAACGAAGGGGAAAACTACACAGAGAAAGGGCAAAATATAATGAAATCAACAAAAGAGAGTTAAGCATTTAAATCTATAGGAAAAGCAACAACAACAACATTTATTTATATAGCACATTTTCATACAAAAAAATGTAGCTCAAAGTGCTTTACAAAATGAAGAATAGAAAAACAGAAGACACAATAAAAAATAAAAATAAGTCAACATTAATTAACATAGAATAAGTAAGGTCCGATGGCCAGGGTGGACAGAAAAAACAAAAAAAAAAAAAACTCTGGATGGCTGGAGAAAAAAAATAAAATCTGCAGGGATTCCAGACCAAGAGACCACCCAGTCCCCTCTGGGCAGAAATATTTCTAAATGTCTTATAAATGTAAAAATCATGTTGCTCTTCTTTTCTGAATGTAGAATAAAAGAAAAATAATATCAGCTAATTAAATAAGATCAGTGTCATCATGTGTTGTCACTGATTAGGAATGGGGTTGGAACAAAACCTTCAGTCACAGGGGGTCCCCAGGACGGAGGTTGGAGACCCCTGCTTTATAGCAATCCTAATTCACAAACGTTATAAATGCTTACAGTATGTTAAGCAATGGTTCTTGTGGCTTGAATTGCACTCTTACTGTGTGTAAAAGTTCACTGCTAATCAACAGTCATGAAGCATCACTAGATCTTAGCTCTTGTGTGCGTAAAGGACTGTGATATTTTACATTTTTAACTAAAGGTTCTTCCTAGCAGAACTGAGGGATACGCCTTAATTTACTTCAATTCATTTTTTTCTGGGTAGTTCTTTTTTTAATCTAAGACTCCCACTTGACACTTGAAACCTTTGATTATTTGCTAAAGACATAATAATAGGTAAATAAAAGCCATTTGAACAACTCAGATTAGTGTGTTAGGCTACACTTAATAGAGCACCATTTGAGGGAATGAATAAATCAAACTGGGCTAAATCAGGAGATTGTAATTTAGTCATACTGATCAAAAGTAAAGAGCCATAAGTAGCTGTCCAAATCACACACTTCAAGCTCAGCACAAATTACTTCTGATTCTGATGGCTTCCATTAGCCCAGCCTGATATAGAGCTGTTAACAAATTTACAGCATCAAGTTTCTCCAATTTTTTTGTTCTAAACTCTTCTACTTTGAGCTGTTGTATGTTTTTTTTTAATTAATTGAAAGCAAGTAACATTCCGTACAAACAAGTCAAACTTAATAAAACTAAATTCAATTCAATCCCCCACCCAAGAAAAAAAGAGGAAAGCCAACAGCCAGAGCAAAACTTTAAGAGTAGAAAAGAGGGATATATATAAGCTTATTCGAAAATGTTATTGATTAGATGCTGTCAGGTTTTAAAAAAGCTTTGTACAAATCCTCTATGCGAAAATTAAATTTTTTCAGTTTCAAATAGTACAGTATATGACATCAGTTACCCACTGACTTAGAAGAGGTGGGCTCGGATTCTTCCAATTTAGTAAAATAAGTCGACGTGCTAGTAGCGTAGTAAAGGTAATTCAAGTTTGTTTGTCCTTCTCTACTTTAAGAGTGTCTGGGAGTCCACCAAACACAGCTGTTAATGGGTTAGGAGGGATTGTGACCCCAAGGCTGTCTGAAAGGCATTTAAAGGTTTTAAGAATGATGTTAATTTGGTGCAGGCTCAAAACATGTGGCCTAGTGAGGCTGGAGCTTGATTGCAGCATTCGCAGGTTGGATTTTTGCCCTGGAAACATTTTGGACAGTTTTAAAACGAGACAGATGTACTCGATATATAATTTTGAGTTGAATAATTGTATGTTTTGCGTATATGGAGCTCAAGTGAATTCTGTGCATTGCTACGTTGCACCCCTTTTCTGACATATTGAGTGAGAGATCCTTTTCCCACTGTACTCTGGGATCTTTAAAAGGAAGGGACTTTAAAATGGTTTAATATATTACAGAAATGCTGTCTGAGTCCTCAAGACTGAACATTTTTTTGGGAAAGAAATAGGTTGAGGGAAATTGGGCAGATTTTGTTTAGCAAAGTTTCTAATTTGGAAATAGTGGAAAAATTGTGTTCACGGGAAGTTAAATTTGGTGTAATTGTCAGTAGGATGCAAACACATTATCTATGTACAGATCTCTAAGAGATTTAATCCCATACGTTTTCCAAACATTAAAAACTGTGTAAGTTTCTGAGGGTGGTGCAGAGGGAGCTGTTATAATGTGTTTAGTGAGAAAAAAATGAAAAATATTGTAGCAGAGTTGCACGCTATGCCCAGCCAGTGCACAATATGAGCATCTTCTGAGCCAAAGAGACCAGGGTCTGAACCAAACTGAAAGAAAGGATTGAAAGTCCTCAGTGTTGGTGTGTCAGAGAGATGTGTAGCATTGTTCATGATGGCACTGAGTTTTGTTTTAATTCTCACCTTTGTTGTGATCTCCATGGGGTCCATGGAGTGTGACCCATAACCATAGTCTGCTCTTTTAATTAGCTTGTTAATTCGATGTTACCAGCCCAGCACACCTGAGCAGCCTTCACAGAGTTGTAGAAGATGTGAAGATGTTATTTCCCACATTAAAGGAACACAGTCTCCTAAGGAGAAAGAACCTGCCCTGCCCTTTCTTCTGTAGTTCCTCTGCATTCAGAGACCAATCCATAGTGTCATTACTGTGGACCCCCAAGGAACTGTAAGAGTGGACCACCTCTACATTCACTCCCTGAATACTGACCAGATATAAAGGCTTTTTGGTTCAATGAAAGTCAATAACCAGTTCCTCGGTTTTGCTGATGTTAAGAAAAAAAAACTGTACCAAAACATACACTTTCTCTACTTTATCTCAATAAACATGTCTTTGAAAAGAAAATTCCCCTTTTTAATTCCATGTGGTGATCAAGGTTTATAAATGTTAGTTTCCTTTACAAGGGAAACTTAAATGCATCATCTGCTCAGTGCTGCCTTCCAAGAAACACTGCAAGACTATGACAGCTGTTGGCCATATCCAGTTCAGACAGACTTCATTTACAGTACGTCAGACACTATTCGTTGTGTAGCCTGATATCTCCAGTGTAAGATAAAAATGACAAAAGAGATCTTAAAGGGTGGGGGCACTAGCCATTGATCCCCGTATAATTGGCAGGAAAATAAAAAAAGTGATTTAATAGAAAGTGATAATGTCTTTTCAGATGAGAGTCCAAAATTATGACTAAGGCAAGGTGGTGGTGGAGCCAGTTAAGAAGAAGGCAATATGGAACGGGTGGGTTCAGGGGACCAGAACCTGGAGGTGATGTCACTCATCTTCCTGTCAGCAGGTCTCCAGAAGAAAGAGGAGGAGAGGCATTAGGTGATGGCACCATCACTCGACTTAGATAAGCCCTGAAGTTGTGCACCATGTACACTTTTTTGACACTAATAAGTCCAACAAGTCTACAGCTTGTCCTACAGTGAAATTTGTTGTAGAAGTGCATGTTCATAGTGCAGCTGCAAGAGTAAGGACCATGGGTGCTTTGGATCTCATAAAAAGAAGGCTGCCTAACTTCTCATGTTTTACATACCATGATGGAACAGAAAAAGAAGAAGAAAAGGGTCAGGATTATGGCTAACCTCACCATACCTGGGAAGTGTTTGTTCAGCACCAGTTCAATCAGGCAAATTGTTATTGGCTGTCAGAAAAAGGGAAGAGCTTGTGATACTTTGGTAATGTGAAACTGGAAAAGCGTCATGGAGGACCAGAAAGTGCATGACACGGATGTTTTATTCTTACAGCAATATCAAAGCAGTCGCCGTTCAAACACATGAGAGAAAAACAGAATGGCATTGCAAAAAGACATAAAATATAGTAATAATTTAGTTTAGGTACAGCAAAAATGCATCTGTTACTCATTTACTGTTATGTAACAAGACCTTAACAGGGCTTCTTTGGGTCTTTATGACACTTACAAAGCACCAGTAGATCGGTTATTCATCTCTCTTGGCAGTGTGACATATTGACATGATTGTAAAATGACTTGATAATATGAAGGCTTCACAGTTCTTATACTAAATATGTAACATCAAGAGAACTGTGTCTCAGTTCAGCCACCTCAGACCACTCCAGTGTGAAGTGTAGGTACTGCAAATATGCATCTACTATTTAAAGAGTAATAGAAAAACCAGAGAGCCAAACAAACTATATTAAGACTTAAAGAACTATATAAAGGGTTCAGGAAATTGTGCCAAAAATTTTAATAACGAAAGACAAATTATAACAACAAAAATGTTAGTCAAATAAAATCAATATTTATTTGTCAAATACAATTTTACACTGTACAATATGTAGTGAAATGCTTAGCTGCTAAACTCCAAAGCTGCGCATTAGAAAGAAGAAAACAACAGCGACAATAAACGACAAATACACACCTCTATAAATATCAATAAATTCAATTGCAGCAGTAGTGTGCATTACATTAATATTGTAAAATTATTTACAACAATTAATTGTTTAATATAAGCATATGTAGACATGACATATGAAAATTGCCAATAAGGAATCATGTGGTTCTAAACTCTGTCCTCATTTGAGATGTGGATGCCTTGTGGACAGAAGCTACTCCTCAGTCTCCTTGAACTTGTTCTTAGGTAGCAGCACCATTTATCTGACTGCAAAACAAAGAAGATGCCACTGTTAGGGTGGCTGGTATCAATAATCTTTTTCTTGTATTCATTGAAATACTTTCAATGATGAATATGTATATGTATAGGTTGTTCAGTAAGTACCTGAGAGGGCAACCTGAAATCCCTGAGATGTCTGAAGTGGTAACGACATTGACATGTCTTCTTCACAACGATCAAGTCTTCTGCGAGGTGGACACAGAGGTGTCTGAATCTTTTCAGAATTAACTGAGTATTGTTCATTCTGAGCAGGTGGTACTTCCTCTGCTGTTTTCTCCCAAAGTCCACAATAAACTCCTTTATCTTGAAGGGATTTAGGACAGGGGTCTTCAATCACGGTCCTGGAGGGCCGCAGTGGCTGCAGCTTTTCCTTCCAACTGGTTTCCTAATTAGAAGACCGTCCTTGCTGATAATGAAACTTGGCATTTAACTATTTGGTTTGTTAGTGTGTTCATTCATACAAGGGAAATGTTAATTGCACTGTAGAGTTTTCTTCTCTGAGGAGATTTAAACTTAACAGTCCTTACAAGTCCCCTCTCATTTATTTATTTATTTATTTATTTATTTATTTATTTATTTTTAACACAGTAACTTCATGGTGCATAGGTTTAAAAGGAAGCCCTTTCTCTGGAGAGCTGCTGGTTTATTGGTTATCTGCATTTCATTATTAAGTAATGTCTGATTAATTAAACAAGCAACAATTAAAACTTAAATGCAGCTGCTACAAACTAAAATAGGCAATTAAGGGTTCTGAATTGTAACAGGCCAGATAACTAAAATCCCAAGAACTGCATTGCTTTAGTAGTAAATAAATCTGCTCAAATTAAGAAAATGGTTGAAATGAAAATATGTAGCCACTGCGGACCTCCAGAACTGTAATTGAGGACCTCTGATCAACAATGTAATTAAAATTTGTCTTTGACAAATGAAAGCACTAAAAAGGCCTAGAGTTAAATAGCAAGTTTCATTATCAGCAAGAGCTCAGTTCTAATTAGGGAAACTGGCTGGAACGAAAATCTGTAGCCACTGCGGCCCTCCAGGACTGTGACTGAGGACCCCTGATTTAGGAGAATATTATTTTCCTGACACCAGTGTGACAGACTGCACTCTTTATTCAGATAGGCCTACTCACTGTTATTAGATACTAGCAAAATACCCACGCTTCACAGCGGAGAAGTAGTGTGTTAAAGAAGTAATGAAAAAAAAAGGAAACATTTTGAAAATAACGTAACATGATTGTCAGTGTAATTGTTTTGTCACTGTTGTGAGTGATGAGTGTTGCTGCCATATATATATATATATATATATATATATATATATATATATATATACACACACACATATATACATACATATATATACATACATATATACACATATATCCACATATATATACATATATACACACAAATACATATACATACATATATATATAAACATATATATACATACATATCTACATATACACACACACACACATATATATATATACTACTCAAAAGAATTAAAGGAACACTTTTTAATCAGAGTATAGCATAAAGTCAATGCAACTTATGGGATATTAATCTGGTCAGTTAAGTAGCAGAGGGGGTTGTTAATCATTGTTAATTGTTGTTGTTAATGTGGTGTTAATGAAATTAACAACAGATGCACTAGAGGGGCAACAATGAGGTGACCCCCAAAACAGGAATGGTTTAACAGGTGGAGGCCACTGACATTTTTCCCTCCTCATCTTTTCTGACTGTTTCTTCACTAGTTTTGCATTTGGCTACAGTCAGTGTCACTACTGGTAGCATGAGGCGATACCTGGACCCTACAGAGGTTGCACAGGTAGTCCAACTTCTCCAGGATGGCACATCAATACGTGTCTTTGCCAGAAGGTTTGCTGTGTCTCCCTGCACAGTCTCAAGGGCATGGAGGAGATTCTAGGAGACAAGCAGTTACTCTAGGAGAGCTGGAGAGGGCCATAGAAGGTCCATAACCCATCAGCAGGACCAGTATCTGCTCCTTTGGGCAAGGAGGAACAGGATGAGCACTGCCAGAGCCCTACAAAATGACCTCCAGCAGGCCACTGGTGTGAATGTCTCTGACCAAACAACCAGAAAGACTTCATGAGGGTGACCCAAGGGCCCCATGTCCTCTAATGGGCCCTGAGCTCACTGCCCAGCAGCATGCAGCTCGATTGGCATTCGCCATAGAATACCAGAATTGGCAGATGCACCACTGGTGCCCGGTGCTTTTTACAGATGAGAGCAGGTTCACCCTGAGCACGTGACAGAAGTGAAAGGGTCTGGAGAAGCCATGAAGAACATTATGCTGCCTGTAACATCATTCAGCACGAGCAGTTTGGTGGTGGGTTAATGATTGTCTGGGGAGGCATATCCATGGAGGGTCACACAGACCGCTACAGGCTTGACAAAGGCACCTTGGCTGCCATTAGGTATCAGGATGAAATCCTTGGACCCATTGTCAGACCCTATGCTGGTACAGTGGCTCCTGGTGCACGACAATTCCTGGCCTCATGTGGTGAGAGTATGCAGGCAGTTCCTGGAGAATGAAGGAATTGATACCATTGACTGGTCACCACACTTTCCTGACCTAAATCCAATAGAACACCTCTGGGACATTATGTTTTGGTCCGTCCAATGCCACCAGGTTGCACCTCAGACTGTCCAGGAGCTCAGTGATGCCCTGGTCCAGATCTGGGAGGAGATCCCCCACAACACCATCTGTCGTCTCATTAGAAGCATCCACCGATGTTGTCAGGCATGTATACAAGAACACAGGTGCCATACAAAGTGCTGCGTACAATTTTGAATTGCTGCAATTAAATTTTGGCAAAATGGACTAGCCTGCCACATAATTGTTTCACTCTGATTTTTGGGGCGTCTTTGAATTCAGGGCTCTGTAGGTTGATCATTTTCATTTCCATCAAACGATGTGGCATCCTTTCGTTCCTAACACATTACCCAGTCTATATCAGTATAGATATCCAGGAGGATTTCTTTTTCCCATTGAGATATGATGTGTTTTCAAAGTGTTCCTTTAATTTTTTTGAGCAGTTTATATATATATACACATATATACAGTCTTTGGGGTGCGAGCAACTGTTGCTGGGGGTGCCAGAATACATGAAGGAAGAAAAATGAAAAACATTATTTGTACAAAATCTTAATTTATTTATCCATTCCTAAATAATTAAATGGGCAGGCTATTTCGTATCAGTGCAATACGCTGTTTGTTAAAACGGATGACTCCCTCTCTTACGTGCAAGTCTGCGTGGATATTATGAACTATCGTTTCAGTTCAAGTTCTATTTAAATTTTAAATAGAAGGAATTTTTATTTAGTCGACAGAATATTATTCCGGAATAAATCAACTCAAACCTTAAACAACTTATAATATTTTGCTCTCCATAAAAATATATCCTGTCTAAATTATACAAGTTAAAAATAAAGTAAACGTTAAAAGAACAAATATTCAAATTTCTTTACTCTTATGTAATTTTATATAAAAAATAAACTTAAATTTTAAATATCCCAAAAGATTTTGCTCTCCATAAAAATATATCCTGTCAAAATTATACAAATTCAAATATGAACATGCTGCATAACAAAACCTGGAAATATAAATAAAATGTGTTCTTTTCAGCAATAACAAATCAAATCATTCAGTTGTCTTTGCTCAAATGTCATTTTATCAGATTTGGACGCCTGGCATCTTTTTTTGGCAACAAGTTCGTTTCTGTTTGGTGTGAGGTTCTGTGTTGTGGAGATTCTCAGGATGGACTGCAGGTGCTCATCAGTGAGGCAACTCCTGTGTGCTGTTTTGTTAGTCTTCATCACTGAGAAGAGCTTCTCACACAGATATGTGCTACCAAACATGCACAAGGTTCGAGCCGCATGTAGACGGAGCTGGACCATTTGTGCGGGAATGGAGTGAATAAACTGTGCGGGCCGTGCAGTATCGTACTTTGCCTTCAGTGTGCCATTACACTGCAGCTCAATCACCTCCATCTGAATCTGCACAGGTGCAGTTTCCACATCGATGGCAAATGGGTTGCTAAACAACTCAAAATTCTTTTTTTGTTCTTCAAAGTCCCAAAGCGTCGTGCGAACTCAGTGCGCAGTGCGCTCAGTTTATCAGCAAAGTGCGTGATTTGGGAACACCGTTGTGCCGACTTGGTTCAACATTACTTGGCAACAGGGAAAGTGGGGCAAGTTGCACTGGTGCATTTGTGTCTCCCATAAAAGTAGCTTCACTTGAAATCACTTTGTGATTTTGCACGGTAAAAATGTCTGCTGAAGTGTCAGATTCTTCTTTAACTCTTCTGCTTTCTGTATCTTGTGCATTGCATTCAGGTCTTTCAGGTTATCTTGATGTTTTGTCTCATAGTGCCGTCTTAGATTAAATTCTGTAATTACAGCCACATTAGCTCCACAAATGAGACACACGGGTTTACCGGCAATGTCAGTAAACATATACTCAGCCTCCCATCGGTTTTTAAAGGCTCTATGTTCAGAATCACCTTTTCTCTTTGGCATCGTGTGGGCTAGCTTCGCAATAACTTGCAGCATCATAAGCTAGACTTGATTAACGCTGTAAGTGTTCGGCAAGGCAGCTGAAGCGCTGCATTATGGGATCTGTAGTTTATCGTGTTACCAGCGCTTCATATCCCCGGGCCATTAATAACAATAATACAGTATATAAAATGATCTCGGGCTGGATATAATTATACACCGGGCAGGATGTGGCCCGTGGGCCTTGAGTTTGACACATATGGACTAAATAGAACTTGAAAAGAAAATTTTTTCAATGTGATCACAATTCAGATCGAGTTGACGCGCACTACAGTACATCGAGCCCGCGTGCTATTGTGGTTTTGCCTGTGTGCCTCAATAAGTTACCCTCCCCTCGCTCTTACTTTTTTACCGTTCATCTAATGAATACACTGAGTATGGCTTTACCAAAACAATCATTGATCGCGAATAAAGTATCCATTATTCATAAAGCTTCACTTGTTGATCTGTCTTTCTGCGTTAACCGCATATTTTTTGATACATCTCAAACCAAGGGGATGTGAGGCTAAAATGAATCGAGAAGCACGCGTACATACTTAGTGCATCCCTCTGGGAATCAACCTAGAAGTCAGCACTAGAGGCGAAGCCTCTACTATCGCGCCACGGCGTGCGGTTTGTCTATTTGAGCATAGCAGTGTAATTCGTTTTGTTCAGCACTCTTTGGAACTGTTGCTTTTGTCTGCGCACTCGTCAGTTCACGTGAGCCGCTGAATATGGTTTTATATGTCACTCGCTCGCTTCTAATTGTTTCACTGCCTTCTTAATTATATAATGCATGTTTCCTTCAGCGCTTTTTGTAGCTCTTCCTGGTTTTCTACGTAATGCGTGATTACGTGAGAGGCATGATGATGTCACACGAAACTCCTCCCCCCACGGCTTTCGAGCTCAACTCCATTACAGTAAATGGAGAAAAATAGCTTCTAGTTATGACCATTATGCGTAGAATTTCGAAATGAAACCTGCCCAACTTTTGTAAGGAAGCTGTAAGGAATGAGCCTGCCAAATTTCAGCCTTCTACCTACATGGGAAGTTGGAGAATTAGTGATGAGTCAGTGAGTGAGTCAGTCAGTGAGGGCTTTGCCTTTTATTAGTATAGATGAGGCCTACCACAACTGTGTCATCTGCAGACTTGACAATGACGGTGTGCAGCTATATAATCATATGTAGAGAGGGAGTACAGCAGAGGACTCAAACACAGCCCTGTGGAACTTCTGTATTGAGGGTGAGGAATGAAGAATTGTGAACACTCACTTGAACCATCTGGGGTCAACATAATTTTAGTTGTGAGAAGCAGAAATTACTTTTAGAAGGAAAAAAGAAACTGAATTAAGACAGCGAGAGTGTACATTGGTACACTGGGAGCCCAGAAAAGGGCAAAAAACTGAAACAGAAAATGAACAATCTTTGGTAAGCTAGACCAGGCAAAAAACTTTCAAATGTTCAAACAAAATGTACCATAGTGGTCTAAAACAAATGACATCAAAGACAATAAGCAAAATTGCAATAAACATGAAACCAACAACAACAGAGAGAAAAAGAGAAGGTCAGAGATTTATTAGGGTAGAACAACCGATGGTAGCTGCAAAGTTATTACAGTTTTCAGGAAACTGCAAATAGGAGACATGATCAAATAAAACTATTACAGTATATTACAGCTATTACTGAGGTAGTATAATGAAAAGTTACAAATGTCATTAAATGTTACTTGAATAAGCAATGCAATCTTTTGTAAACAGTATATATAAAATTATGAAAGTAAAATGTTATAATCTGTAGAAAAAGTAAAAATCACATCCCTTCATCAAATGCAACAGTATACAGGTTTATACTTATTAATGTTTCTGCAATTTAGAAATAAGATACCTACCTCTTGAAATTCTTTTCATTGACTCACATGTCACTCCCTCAAGTGTTTGACAAACTTAGTTATGTCAGACCCTTTAGTTGGTATTGTGCAGTAGCAAATCTTGCATACAGCCTACTGGGTATACTGTAGATCTTGCTGATTTTTGTCCCCATTTACCATAATGTCAAAAGTATTTCCAACTGTTCTGTACCGGGAACTGGGAAGGATGGCTGCAAGGGCAAATAAGGAGGGAGTTGTTAGAGGAATCTGTAAGATGGTGACACACCATCTATGGTCTAGCGACCCACATCCTGCTTACAGTGGAACTGAAGCATTATACACATCGGAATCTGATTCTTGGAGAGCCACAGTCAGGGTGGCTGATGGAAAGGCCCTTACAGATGACACTGCAGTTCTGACCCACTGGGCTGGCTACTTTGAGCAGCTGCTTAAAGCGGATCCTCCAGCTAGGTAGTTGGGCATCTCTGGGTCCACAGTTCTTGAGGCAGGCCCTTCAATTAGCTGTGAATCAGCCAATCTCACTGAGATTGCACAGTTGGTGAACCAATTTAGGGTAGGGAGGCTGCAGGGACCTGTGGTATCCAGGGTGAACTTCTCTATTCTGGTGGTAAGGCTGTCCTACTGGCATTGCAAGCAATAGTTCCTTCCATTTGAGAGGCTAGCATCATCGCAACTGACTGGAAAACAGGACTTGTGGTCCCTATCTGGAAAGGGAACGGTGATCGCCTATATTGCATTAACTACAGGGGGATAACATTGCTCTTGTTGTCAGGTAAGGTCTTTGCTAGTGTCATCCTCAGTAGGATCCGTGATCAATTTCTCACCTACCAAAGATACTGTAGGAGCAGTCTGGATTTAAGCCTAAAAAGTCTACCATCAACCTGAGAGACTGAGTGAGGAGTCTGAGTGTCTGGACTTGCGAGTGTCCTGATAAAAACCAAGATCCAGGCCTTTGATGTTCTCTTGGGCATAGCCATCAGCAGTGAGTCTGTCTGTGGAGAGAGTGTCAACCTTGTCGAGAGGTTTACTTATCGATGCAGTGACATTCATGTCTCTGGTGACTCTTCCTGAAAAGTCAGTAGAAGAAATGGGAGAGCATGGGGGTCATGAGGTTGCTGGAAAGGGGTGTGTGGCGCACCTGATATCTGTGCAAATGGATGAAGGTCTAAGTCTGTAGAGTCCTGGCACTTCCTGTTTTGCTATGCGGCTGCAAAACTTGTTTGTTATCCAGTGACCTAAGATGAAGACTGGACTCCTTCAGTAATGTGTCTCTTCGGAAATTGTCTGGGTACCACTGGTTTGATTTTGTTTCAAATGAGCGATTGGTCACATGCGGCTGGAACAGGCCAAGAGGATGCCCACATAACACCTGGCTGTGACAGATAGATGGTCATTTCTGGAGTGTAGGACTGGACTGTGTTGCATGTCTGCCTTGAAGGTTGGTAACCGGGACCCGAGCTGTTTTATTGTGTGGTGAGTGTGACACTGCTCTGTACCAGTGCATACTCCCCAACCTGACCTGACCTAACCTAATTGTGAGGGAAAAAAGAGGCAGGATAGGGAGAAGTGTTAGAATCCCAAAGAGATCCATGCTTAATAGC
Organism: Polypterus senegalus; assembly: GCF_016835505.1. Lineage (NCBI taxonomy): Eukaryota > Metazoa > Chordata > Cladistia > Polypteriformes > Polypteridae > Polypterus > Polypterus senegalus. The sequence continues at coordinate 24,675,713 of NC_053157.1, forward strand.
GACACCAGTATGTTTAAAGAAAAATAAAACAAAAGATGAATGTCAAAAGTTCATTAATCTTTACTGATACGCGCGGTCTGGCTCCAGCAGTTCAATCCATTTAAATGATGTCAATTTCTGGTTGCATTTTTTTTTTTTGGCAGATTGACTGAGAGTGGTCAGACGTCTGTGGTGAAGAGGAAGAGACCTCACTTTTCTTTGGATGGGTCCTCCTCCTCCTCTCTAGGGCTGGAAGAGAAAGAGAGACTAGGAGCTGTGACCACACCTGTCTGACCCTTATTACCTCATGAGTTGAGCCTTCCACCCTCTGCTATATCAAGACAGTGTGTTCATTTTCTTTATCTGTTTTTCTGTATTTACTCCATGCTTTTATTTAAATTGTGAATCATACATTTGACAGCACTGATGAAAATGAAGCGGAAGAGCATTCAAGACCAAATCCAGGCAGCATCTTTCCACATAAAGGATGACGGTAAAATGGATCAAAGTATAAAGTGCTAATCATTGAACCAGAGCTCCCGACAGCCCTTAAAAAGTATTGGGAGATATTGGGACAACATAGCCATAAATTATCAAAATGAACGATTGACTGAGTAATTTTTTTTTGATTAGTCAAACATCTTATGTCTTTGTGTTAATCCTGTTGGAGGCTGCTGAGAATTGGAACCTAAACTGGCACAAGCATGTATAAGATAAGAACCAAACCTGAATGTGATGTAATCCACCACATCTAAATCATAATATACAAACGAAAGTGTCTCACTGAAAATCGTACAATTACAAACACGTTCTTCAACATTCTTTCATCAAACAGATGTTTTAATTAAGATAATGGCCCAGAATTACAAAGTCAGACAAGTTGTAAAACAAAACCTGAAAGATAAAGAAGATATTCTGACAGATGACTAATTAAATGCCATAGATTATGTGCATGAGCAACAAGTAAATGTCTCATTCAGTTTAACGGGTATTATGACATCAAGGATATGACATGTCTTGTCTAAACACTCACAGTGAACATATTATCAAAATATTAATAAATTTCCATTCTTTTAAGTTATATACTTCTTCCACAATCATTTAGGACAATCTTCTTCATATTTAGAAGCCCATGGGTTGCTGGATATCCCGTGGAGATAACACACTGCTAAGGATCTGCACATGCTCTCTATTTATTTTAAAGTAATTATGACTTGTCAATTCATTATCAACCACTGCTCTCCATGGCCATGCCTGCACACTTCTGTATTTACTCTACTTCTTCCAATCTACACCTTTTAAGACAACATAAAAAATATCACTGACAAGAACAAGCCAGTTTGCCCAATACATTTTCTCAGATTCTAAGTTCAAGACTATGTTCTGCAGATATATGAGGCAACACATTTTGTCAATTAGTAATTATTTGTTTTATATTTGTGTGAATTCTAAGAACCGACAGTCTCTTTGGATGATGTATTTTAAGGTAAGAGTAAGAATTGCTGTCATGGATGGCACAGTGTATACTGACGCCACTTCACACATCCAGCATCATTGTTTGTAAGGAGTTTGCTCGTTCTGAACTCTTAAAAATGTTGGTTCTTTATTGGCATTTTACGGTTCTTTATTGAGTTGTGCGCTTCCTCGTAGAGCCATTGCTTGACAAAGAATCATTTCATGGTATGGTGTATGGGGCAAGAGTCCTTTAAAATTATGAGCCACTGGTACTTCACTTGTTATAATCTATTCATGGTTGTTAACTGTATATGGAGCCTGTTACTAACATAAAGGAATAAAGGGTCTTTCAGAAAGTTTCATGTCAAGGGTTTTTTTTTGTTAAACAAAAATGGCTCCCCTATGGGATTGCTCTGAATAACCACTATGACTCCTTTATTTTTAGGAGTGTCCCTGAGTCTATATTATTTTCCTGGCTACACCAGCTTTCATCCCACATCCTCCAAAGACACATAGGTTACATTAAATGGTGATAATAAATGGGTGTATGAGAAGTGGGTACTATGATGGACTGGTCCCCTATATAGGACTGGTTCCTGTCTAGTGCCCAATGCTGTCAATATAGGCTCCGGTCCTCATGAGCATGAAATGGGTTCAGCAGGTTTAAAAATGACAATTGTTGCATGTAGAATATTTCAGTCATAGTGTTTGTGTCCTTAGGCAAAAATAATTAAGCTTTTTTTATTACATTGTTGTAATTGATATCTTTCCACCCTTGATGAGCCTAGATGATCTTCCTTTGATGATAGTTGGTAAGTGCACACGCCTAGTTTTAGGTTTGCACAACAAGTCTTCATGAATCAGTAAGTGAGTTGGGAAATAAGGAGTACTGACACACTTCAACACTGAAAAAACGAGAAACGCGAATTGATCAGTAACAGCATATTAGTAGAAATCTGTCCAGCAAAAACATCAGACTGAGATTGGGGCTGGGAATGACTGCTTTGAACCAGGATGTCGGGGACATCTGTTCTGTACAGGATAGTCCTAAAGCAACTATTTTATTCGCTAAAAATATGGTGTGTACCTTGTCACCCCTCTTTACTAATACATTGGTTTGCCATCTACAGTGGTGTGAAAAACTATTTGCCCCCTTCCTGATTTCTTATTCTTTTGCATGTTTGTCACACAAAATGTTTCTGACCATTAAACACATTTGACGATTAGTCAAATATAACACAAGTAAACACAAAATGCATTTTTTAAATGATGGTTTTTATTATTTAGGGAGAAAAAATCCAAACCTACATGGCCCTGTGTGAAAAAGTAATTGCCCCCTGAACCTAATAACTGGTTGGGCCACCCTTAGCAACAATAACTGCAATCAAGCGTTTGCGATAACTTGCAATGAGTCTTTTACAGCGCTCTGGAGGAATTTTGGCCCAGTCATCTTTGCAGAATTGTTGTAATTCAGCTTTATTTAAGGGTTTTCTAGCATGAACTGCCTTTTTAAGGTCATGCCATAGCATCTCAATTGGATTCAGATCAGGACTCTGACTAGGCCACTCCAAAGTCTTCATTTTGTTTTTCTTCAGCCATTCAGAGGTGGATTTGCTGGTGTGTTTTGGGTCATTGTCCTGTTGCAGCAACCAAGATCGCTTCAGCTTGAGTTGACGAACAGATGGCTGGACATTCTCCTTCAGGATTTTTTGGTAGACAGTAGAATTCATGGATCCATCTATCAAAGCAAGCCTTCCAGGTCCTGAAGCAGCAAAACAACCCCAGACCATCACACTACCACCACCATATTTTACTGTTGGTATGATGTTCTTTTTCTGAAATGCTGTGTTCCTTTTACACCAGATGTAACGGGACATTTGCCTTCCAAAAAGTTCAACTTTTGTCTCATCAGTCCACAAGGTATTTTCCCAAAAGTCTTGGCAATCATTGAGGTGTTTCTTAGCAAAATTGAGACGAGCCCTAATGTTCTTTTCCTTAACAGTGGTTTGCATCTTGGAAATCTGCCATGCAGGCCGTTTTTGCCCAGTCTCTTTCTTATGGTGGAGTCGTGAACACTGACCTTAATTGAGGCAAGTGAGGCCTGCAGTTCTTTAGACGTTGTCCTGGGGTCTTTTGTGACCTCTCGGATGAGTCGTCTCTGCGCTCTTGGGGTAATTTTGGTCGGCCGGCCACTCCTGGGAAGGTTCACCACTGTTCCATGTTTTTGCCATTTGTGGATAATGGCTCTCACTGTGGTTCGCTGGAGTCCCAAAGCTTTAGAAATGGCTTTATAACCTTTACCAGACTGATAGATCTCATTTGTTCCTGAATTTCTTTGGATCTTGGCATGATGTCTAGCTTTTGAGGTGCTTTTGGTCTACTTCTGTGTCAGGCAGCTCCTATTTAAGTGATTTCTTGATTGAAACAGGTGTGGCAGTAATCAGGCCTGGGGGTGGCTATGGAAATTGAACTCAAGTGTGATACACCACAGTTAGGTTATTTTTTAACAAGGGGGCAATTACTTTTTCACACAGAGCCATGTAGGTTTGGATTTTTTCTCCCTAAATAATAAAACCATCATTTAAAAACTGCATTTTGTGTTTACTTGTGTTATATTTGACTAATGGTTAAATGTGTTTGATGATCAGAAACATTTTGTGTGACAAACATGCAAAAGAATAAGAAATCAGGAAGGGGGCAAATAGTTTTTCACACCACTGTATATCCCCAGTTTTGTTTCTTCCTGTAATTGGCTGCTGGTTTGATTCCCGCAAGAGCCAGAAGTTGGGGTCTTGAAGGCCCTTAACCTGCAATTGCTTCATCCTGGGTATGTCGAAAACCTGCATCCAGCCATGCAAGCAGGTCTTCCATCTTGCAGGGAAAACTTGAGGGTTGGTGGCAGGATTGACACTCCATCCACTATTTTAAACCTCACACTGTTCCATTCTATTTGAACTAGTGTGGTGCCGAGGTGTCAACTTTTGCACAGTGGGATCCTGAGATGGTTCATCATGTCTGGGTGCGGCAACGCACTGTATTAGTGCATGCCCCCAACCTCCACCTCCTCCTCCAGCAATTGGAACAATTCAAATGCCAAGTTGAGTTATCTTTTCTTGATCAATCAGCTTCTGACATCATAAACTAAAAGAATATGTTGGTCACAAACATGGATGCAAAACTCAACCAAATTGCACATGAAAAACTTTTATTTAAATTTACATAAAATATTTTATTTTAAGATTTACATAAAATCCCCCCTTCATGATATCAGAGGTTGAGCTTAAAAATGATTCTATGAAGGTGAATGACTGCCTAGGAGCAAGAACTCTAAAATTGTTTAAAGAACCACAGAAACCCGGTAAGGTGAAATCCAGCACAATTATCACAGGACACATTTACTCAAATCCAGCCATATTTAGAGAAGCCAGTTAGAAACACTGAGAGAAAAAGAGAGAACTTGGAGAAAACAATCCACATGAACATGGAAAAAATACAGAAACTCCAAACCACCATATAATTAAGTTCCTTCTACACAAGTTTTATCCCAAACAATAAAATGGAATGGAAGAGACCCAAGAAAAAAGAACTGTCGAGAATCATTGTCAGAAGAAGTCTTCAACAGAAGTTCTGTCTGATAATCTCCAAACATTATGCAACAACAAAGTCTAAAATCAAAAAATATAAGTCTTTAACTATGCACTCACCAGGATCACACAAAGAATTTCTTTGATCCGCAAACTCGGATGACCAGCAGGTGCACAACACTAACCTTTTATCTTTGTAACAACATCAAACCAATCGCTGCTCAAAGCCATGAGGGTTAGGATTAGGGTTAGTGTTGCAAATAAAGACGCAAAACATGGTAACACTTTAGTTCAGGTACAGCAAGAATACATCTATTACTCATTAACTGTTATGTAACAAGACCTTAACAAGGCATCTTTGGGTCTTCTTGATCCTTATAAAACATCAGTAGTTGGGTTATTCATCTCTGGGCAGTGTGGCATATTGACATGATGGTAAAATGATTTGTCAATATGAAGGATTCACAAGTCTTATACTAAGTTAGGTTTAGGGTAGAGCTAGGGTTAGGGTTTTCTTGGAATATCAAGAGAAATGGGTCTCAGTTAAGCCTCCACTGACTACTTCAGTGTGAAGTTTTGTTAGAAGGTCATATCATGGAGATGAATAAACACTTTACTGATGCCTTGTAAATATTATGAAGACACAAAGAAATGTTTGTTAAAGTCTTAAGGGTTCTAGTGAATATAACAACAATAACATTTATTTCTAGAGCACATTTTCATACAAATAATTTAGCACAAAGTGCTTTACAGGATGAAGAAAGAGAAAAAGACAAAATATAAAAAACAAAATTAGGCAATACCAATAACATAGAATAAAAGTAAGGTCTGATGGCCAGGAAGGACTGAAAAAACAAAATAAAACTCCAGACGTCTGGAGAAAAAAAAATCTTCAGGTGTTCCAGGCCACAAGACCACTCAGCCCCCTCTAGGCATTCTTCCTAACATAAATGATCTCACTCAGTCCTCATTTTTTTTCAGGCTTCACATGGAAGAACTTGATGATGATGGTCATGTGGACCTCTGGTCTTCAATCCATCAATGTAGGGACTGCACGGTGCTTTGATTGGATGGTGGTGGCGCAGATCACCACCACGGAAAACCAGAAAAAGAACAGCAGAGAAAGTAGGGGTTAGTATGGATTTCGGAGCCACCATGAATGATATTGATAATTAAATGCATATACAGAATATCAGAATTAAACTAAAATGAAGCTATGAGAAAGCCATGTTCAAATAATGAGTTTTTAGCTGTTTTTTAAAGTGTTCCACTGTATTAGCCTGGCGAATTTCTATTGGTAAGCTGTTCCAGATTTTAGGTGCATAACAGCAGAAGGCTGCCTCACCACTTCTTTTAAGTTTAGTTCTTGGAATTATAAGCAGACACTCATTTGAAGATCTAAGATGTAATTACCCACCAAGCCAGGGGATGGCACTGTTTTCTGATCCTTTTTCTCTTTCTCCCTCTACTGATGGGTGATTGACAGCCCTTCCATTACTGAGGTCATCACCAATGTCCTTCCTCCTGGACCAGCCCCTTCCTACCATCTTCCTTGAAATTTCCTTAAAATTAGTTAACTACTTCGGTTCTGTTTGGACTTGTGTCTGTAAAGACATCTCTGAAACTAACTACATGTTTCTTTACACAAAAAACCTGTGAAGTTATATGGGGTTACAATGGTGGCACTCCAACTGTTTATCTATGTTCTTTATGTTATTTTACACTTATTACATACTGTAATAGTAAATTAATAGCAATTGCATTTTTGCAGTACCTAAAGTGTTACTGCTGAATCTTATTGTTAAGGTTATAAATAAATTTCACAAGCTTCCTTAGATTGTCTTGATCATAATAAAACAAACAAATCATAGTTGGATAGCCTGCATCAAAAACATTGATAGCTGAGATAACAATTTTTTAAGGTTTAAAAATATTAATAGACACTTAAGGAGATCTCATATGGTTTATTTATGAGATCATCTGAGAATGCTAAGGGATGAGTTGGACAAGTAAGCTTTAAAGCCAATAAAGGTCTGAATTGTCAGGGCTCTGGAAAATAGAAGCTAAACTATAAAATAGTTATGTTAGGCTAACCATTGGGTTCTTAGTCACTTCCCAGACCAAGGCCATTTTTTTCCCAGCTACTCAGTTTTGTCAGCTTTAGAAAGAAGTCAAACTTCTTCCATTTCACAATTATTGAGGTCATTGGACTCCTTGGAATACATTTTAAGAATGGTTTTATTTCCTTGCCCTGATCGGTACCTCGCCACAATTTCTCCACAGACGGCGACAAAAAGTTTCTTGGATTTCTTGGCTTTTTCATTTTTTATTTTTTTCTAATAACATGCAGTGTGAATTGTGGGACCTTCTATTCATAAGTGTGTGCTTTTCTAAACAATGGCCAATCAATTCAGTTTATCACAGGTGGACTCCAATCAGGTTCCAAACACACCTTAAGGAGAATTAAAGCAAACAGGAGGCACCAGACCACAATTTAAAGTGCCGGAGTAATGGGGCTGAATATTTATATAAATGAGAGATTTCAGTTTTATCCATCCATCCATCCATTGTCTAACCCGCTGAATCCGAATACAGGGTCACGGGGGTCTGCTGGAGCCAATCCCAGCCAACACAGGGCACAAGGCAGGAACCAATCCTGGGCAGGGCGCCAACCCACCGCAGGACACACACAAACACACCCACACACCAAGCACACACTAGGGCCAATTTAGAATCGCCAATCCACCTAACCTGCATGTCTTTGGATTGTGGGAGGAAACCAGAGCGCCCGGAGGAAACCCACGCAGACACGGGGGATTTCAGTTTTAGATTTTCATAAATTTGCCATTTTGGGTTATTGAGTGCAGATTGATGATCAGAAATGTCAAATGTATTAATTTTAAATTAAATCCACCTCATGATAGAGTGTGAACAAAGTGAAGGGGTCTGATTACTTTCTAAATCCACTGTGTAAACAAATATCAATGTGTTTTTCAGTTTTTCAGTCAGCAGCCTTAACAGTTACACATGTGTGATTCTTCGTTCAGTGTCTTCATACATGGAGTCTGGATATTCACCCAGTGTCTCTCTGTATTGACAAACAGGATAGTTTAATTTTAGATTCTAAATCGTCCGGTTTGAGAAGTGTGGATGTGTGAGTGAGCAGGGTCTTAGTTGAACTGGCCTGTTTGGGTGCTTAGCTTTGACTGACACTCTTTTCTAGACTTTTCAAGTCAATGACCTCCATAACCCCAGCCCTTCATCATAAACCAGTTCAGAGTCTGGCTACGGTCTAGTCCAGCAGCAGCAGCAGGCGTGCCACACTCCTACACATGTTAAAATTGAAATTTGGACCTTCTTGCCCCTTCACTTCTGGACACAAAAGAGCTGGACTGATTTGTATCCACTACATGAATGTATGTGCACCTGGTCTAAAAATGCAAGATATAATATGAGTTATAAACTAATGTTTCATGATAAGAGGCTATGAACCTGCATATAAGAATAAGAATGTAATCTACATGAGATTTGAAAATCTGTCATTTGATAGGAGTGCTGGCAACGTGCTTTAAAAAAATAAAGAAATACGTCTGATTATTGAAGAGATTACAGAAACAAATTCTCTTCTGTGGATTTAAAGTTGCTTTGTCATTTAATGGCAACACCTAATATTGAAAGATTGGGTGGTACCACCTCGATTAATGTGAAGACAAATTAACAGTGTAAGCAAGTTTTCTGATAAAACCTGCCAAGTACCACACCATTTGGCCAAGAAGGAGATCTGTTTATGTACAAGTACAGTGCTCTATGTGCTGCATTATCAGCCAGAACAAAAGTGTCCGGGATTCTCTCAGCAGCAACATAATTTATTGGAAGACTTCCGGCAGTTACTGCAAAGAGTAGGAAAGTGTCTCAATTGTCTCTAATGGAAAGATTGCAAGAATCTAAAAAGAAAAGAAAAAAACACAAATACAGGCTTACAAGATAAAAGCGCATTCAGCACCCGTAAAAAAGTATGCACCCCCTGGGAAGGTTTCACATTTTATTGCTATGAAACATTGAATCAAAGTGGATTTACTTACACTGATCAACAAAAAATGACTCTTTAATGTCAAAGTAATAGGAATTAAAGCAAAATGGCACCTTTTATTGTCTAATTGAACAGATTACAATATGCAAGCTTTCAAAGCAGCTAAGTCCCCTTCTTCAGGCAAAATCTAAGTTTACATCTTATTATATTAATCTTATTATAATAATGTCGTAAAATGACACCTGCAAGATTACATCTTGCCTGAAGAAAGGCCTTTACATGCCTTGAAAGCTTGCATATTGCAATCTGTTCAGTTAACCAATAAAAGGTGCCATGTTGCTTTACTTCTTATTACTTTGACATTAATGAGTTTTTAATGGCTAACACAGTATAACACCCTACTACTAATGTCAAAATAAAAAAAGATGGCACCGCACTAAACAGCCCCCATGTCTGGTTACTATTTAGGGAGTGGATGTTGAGGTGGTGCACGCCGACGAGTACTGGGGGTCCATGTCAATGACAGGTTGGACTGGTCTCACAACTGGTCTCTTTATTTCTTTGGAGATTGCATTTCTTTAATGTGGGTAGTGCCATCCTTCACATCATCTACAGCTCTGTGATGGCCTGATGAGATATTCCAAACTGTGGTGTGCTGGCCTGGTAGCATCACTTCAAGAGAGGCCCACTGAATTAACAAACTAAGTAAAAGGTAAGCTCGGTTGTGGGATGCACTCTGAACCCCCTGGAGGTCATAGCAAAGGAGAGACTTAAAACACAACTGAGTGTCATTATGAACACTGCTGCACATCCTCTCTCTGGCACACTAACACTGAGAACTTTCAGCCAAAGAATTATTCAGCCTGCGGTGGGCTGGCGCCCTGCCCGGAGTTTCTTTCCTGCCTTGTGCTCTGTGTTGGCTGGGTTTGGCTCCAGCAGACCCCCGTGACCCTGTAGTTAGGATATAGCGGGTTGGATTATGGATGGATGGATGGATGGAATTATTCAGCAGAAATGTCTCAAGAAACACTAAGGGGGCTCCTGTAAACCAACAGCAATATGACGGTATAATGTCTCACTGGCACTAAGACTCCCAAGCCAGAGGTTTTTCTTTGTTTTTAGTTATTCTGGTGTGTGTTCAGACTTAGTGTATATTTATTTATTTATTTATTTATTTATTTAAATATATTTTTATTTGAAGAGCTTCTGTAAAAATTCAAACTTCCCCTTGGGGACAAATAGAAACTCTAATCTAATCTATGTCTCTGCAAGGTGGTCTAAATTAAAGGATAAATTCCATATTTTTCAAGTCAATGTTATTTCTTTACAAAAATGGTATATAAGCTTTTGCCAGACAAAATTGATTTCTAAAGTTAAAAACTTTTGATAAATTAAAAAACATATCTTACCTGCTCTGGCACTTTACAATGGAAGGTTACAAGGCAAGCAGGAAAAGATTAAAAACTTACCAGATATTGCCATTTTCCCATCCAAGGTTGTCGAGCATCATTGATCCATGCCTTCCATGTTTCTGAATCATGTTTATAACAGCAAAAGGGATCTGGAAATAATCACATATTCCTGGTACTATTTTTCTTATGGTAAGGATACATTTTCTATTCACTTGCACACATTCTCACATAAATATGGAAGTATATCAAAATAAAACCAATCATGTGAGATGAAAACTTTGCTGTGATTTGGTCTTGAGTGGGAACCACCCCATGTGTAGGAAGAACAAGTGCTGAGCTATCACACATGGCTGGTCTTCTTTTAAAGTGGCTGAATCTCAAAAATATTGGTTTTTTATGTTCAAAAATGACATGTATAAACTATTTTACAATGTGAGCTCAATTGCAAGATGCATATTAATTCTCGACTACTGCCTTGGCTTGAAAAATGGATGAATTTGGTAAGGTTTTCATTTTTCCCCATGCAATAATATCCACTACAAAAACATGTTTTTTTTTTCAATGCAGTGCCACCTTAGGGCCCAAAGATCACAGCCATCCAGTCCTAGTTTTCAGCCTTGTCCCATGCGTACAGAGATTTTTCTGGATTCTCTGAATCTTTTAATGATTTTACATATTATAGATTCTTTGCAATTTTTAATTGAGAAGCGCCCTGCCCAGGATTGCTTCCTGCCTTGCGCCCTGTGTTGGCTGGGATTGGCTCCAGCAGACCCCCGTGACCCAGTGTTCGGATTCAGCAGGTTGGACAATGTATGGATGAAATATTATTCCTAAATGGCTGCACTATTTGAACAAGCAGTCGTTCACAGGGTGTGGTGAACCCCTCCCCATCTTCACTTCTGACAGACTCCGCCTCTCTGCGATGCTCTTTTCATACCCAATCATGTGACTCCAAAAATTACTCCATTATCTGTGAGATGTTCCACAAGGCGGTTCTTTTTTAGCATTGCACAACTTTCCAGTCTTTTGTTACCCCCCATTCCCACTTTTTGCTCTCATTAAATTCAAAATGGGCATATATGTTTCATAAAACAATAAATTGTCTCAGTTTTCACATTTGGGGCATTGTTTTTGTTCTATTTTCAATTAAATATGAGCTTAAATGATTTGCAAATAATCACATTCTGTTATTTCCATTTTACGGAGAGTCCCAACTTTTTTTTAAAATGGGGTTGTACCTGGAGTGTTCTTTTGTCTTCATTGTGTAGGTTAGCCCACCATACTGACTCAGCACAAGTTATTCCTTGCACTTACAGATGCATTGATACCACAATCAAATGAAACCCCAGTAAACTAATTCTGTGTCTTCTAAAACCAATGGGCTACACCAGTGATGGTTTAAGAGTGTCATATTAAAGGGGGGGCGGCACGGTGGCGCAGTGGTAGCGCTGCTGCCTCACAGTTAGGAGACCCGGGTTCACTTCCCGGGTCCTCCCTGCGTGGAGTTTGCATGTTCTCCCCGTGTCTGCGTGGGTTTCCTCTGGGCGCTCGGTTTCCTCCCACAATCCAAAGACATGCAGGTTAGGTGGATTGGCGATTCTAAATTGGCCCTAGTGTGTGCTTGGTGTGTGGGTGTGTTTGTGTGTGTCCTGCGGTGGGTTGGCATCCTGCCCAGGATTGGTTCATGCCTTATGCCCTGTGTTGGCTGGGATTGGCTCCAGCAGACCCCCGTGACCCTGTATTCGGATTCAGCGGGTTAGAAAATGGATGGATATTAAAGGGGGTTAATACTTATGTCATCAGTCAGCCATTATCCAACCCACTATATCTTAACACAGGGTCACGGGGGTCTGCTGAAGCCAATCCCAGCCAACACAGGGCACAAGGCAGGAACAAATCCTGGACAGGGCGCCAGCCCACCGCAGGGCACACACACATACACTAGGGACAATTTAGGATCGCCAAAGTACCTGACCTGCATGTCTTTGGACCGTGGGAGGAATCCCACGCAGACACAGGGAGAACATGCAAACTCCACGCAGGGAGGACCTGGGAAGTGAACCCAGGCCTCCTTACTGCGAGACAGCAGCGCTACCACTGTGCCACCCTGAATACTTATGTGATCAATTATTTTGTGTTTTTAATTAGTTAAAAAATTAATTTAGACCTCTTTACAGACATCTGTTTTCACTTTGACATTAAAGAGTCTTTTTCTGACAAAAATTGTCAAAAATGTCAAATTAAATAAAATCTTGTTGTTTCAATAATAAAATATTAAAAGGTCCAAGGGGTGAATACATCTCATAGTGTTATATACACCAATGGAAATACTGTTAAGAGGGTCAGCAGATTGAAATTTCTTTTAAGCACTACAAATGATGACCTGAAGTGTGCACAATAATTTCAAGAATGTCAACTGATGCCTTTACTAACTTAGACAAATATCCATCTGCACTCCTTAACTCCTATAGCTGCACAATGGAGTTCCTCCTCACTAGCTGCATTACGGCTCCTGTTCTGATAATCTGGGCTCTGAATGTGAATGTGAGTGTCTTCTTCACCTCGGACCCTCCATTTGAGACCTTGCTTCACATGGCCGTGGTCTTAAAAAGTGCTTCTGCTAAGGGAGTCACTATTACATGGCTTATTATATAATTCTTTACATTTTTACAGATTTTCTAATAATCAGATCCAAAGACTTTGTTTGATTAAGATTTCTTGAGAAACCAGTTAGGGAAGAACTCTGAAGTTTTATTTACCACATTTAAACTTTAAAAGGCTATGTTTCAAAAGCCACTTAAAGTCATTTCCATTAAAAATGGTGCTGTTGTCTCTTGAATAGCACTTTTGGACAGGCTGACAGTTTCCAGGATGTTTACTCATCAGATATGCTCTTGTATTGGTATGAAGCACACTACTTGCTACGTCTTGCACGTCATTTATGATGACATCTAGATTCCATTAAACATTATCTAAGGTGTCAGGACAAACAGTTTCAGAATGTCAGTCAGTCAGGTTCTTTGTAAACCTCATTTTTTCCTCTTTACCCCTTTGTATTTGCTGTTCACTTGTAGGTGTAAGATGTTTCAAAAATCGATTGCACAAAAATCCATCCATCCATTATCAACCCAGTTTAAACCAGTTACTGGTCACAAAGGGGTCAAGAGACTATCCCAGAAGCACTGGGTGGTAGTAAGAAATCAACTTTGGAGGAGTGCCAGACCATCGCCTGGCAGACTTTACAATCAAATACACCCACGCTCACTGAGACACGTCCAGTTTAAAATTACCAGTTAATTTAACTAGCATGCCTTGGGAAATGTGAAAGGAAAAGGTAAGATGTTTTTAAAGCTCTAAATTTAAATTGTATTGTTGCATTGGTGGATTTATTCACAGAACAAGAACCAGGATTTACTAACATTCATTAAACAATCTGTTCTTTTGATTCAATTTGTTTCTCAGCTTAGCATTTTAAATTTTGCTTTGGTGTTAGGACTATGTTCTCATGGACCCTGTGATCATCAGAGGTGACTGTGTGCAGAGGGTGCAGACCTTTAAATATCTTTAAATATCTGGGAGTGCAGCTGGATGACAAATTGGACTGGACTGCCAATACTGATGCTCTATGTAAGAAAGGTCAAAGCAGACTATACTTTCTGAGAAGGTTGGCATCCTTCAACATCTGCAGTAAGATGCTGCAGATGTTCTACCAGACGGTTGTGGCGAGTGCCCTCTTCTACTCGGTGGTGTGCTGGGGTGGCAGCATAAAGATGAAAGACGCCTCACGCCTGGACAAACTTGTTAAGAAGGCAGGCTCTATTGTAGGAGTAAAGTTGGACAGTTTAACATCTGTGGCAGAGCGACGGGCATTAAGCAAACTCCTGTCAATCATGAAGAATCCACTGCATCCACTGAACAGTGTCATCTCCAGACAGAGGAGTAGCTTCAGTGACAGACTAAAGAGATCGTTCCTCCCCCACACTATGCGACTCTTCAATTCCACCCGGGGGAGTAAATGCTAACATTAATTTTATTTTAATTTTTTTCATTTTTATTACTATTTAATTTAATATTGTTTCTTTGTATCAGTATACTGCTGCTGGATTATGTGAATTTCCCCTTGGGATTAATAAAGTATCTATCTATCTATCTATCTATTTATTGTGAGCTTCACTTCTCAGTCAAATGACTTCTTTACATCTCCAAGATCCATTTGGACTTCCTTTTTTTCAAATGTGATCATTAAATCTAAGATAAGTTATGGACTTACTTTGACAAAAAGACCACCAGTGTGATGGTGGCAATCAAATCCGACTTGGGGTGTTGCTACTACCCTCTTGATGATAAACCATATGGTTCAGAAATCTCAGGATTATTTTAGCAAGAAGGGCATTATACAAGTTGGCAGCTAGGAACTCTTTCCATTCATTCCTTTAGTATATTCTGTAAGTGAAGATGCTTCTTAAGAAGGTAAAGAATAAAAAAATGTAGAAAGGTAACAGTTATGATGAGATTGAATTCATTCATTTAAACATCCACCGTCCTGGGTATGACGCTAATCAGCATCCAGCCCTGCATGTAGGCCCTCCAACCTGCAGGGAAAAACCTGGTGGTTGGTGGCAAAATTGGCACTCCAGCCACCATAAAAAACCTCACACAGTTCCATTTCATCTGAACTAATATGGTGCTGAGGTGTCAGCCATTGCACGGCTGCACTTGGGTCCTAACCTGGGGATCCTGAGTTGAATTGTCATGTGGTGGGTGCGGCAATGCGCTGTATCAGTGTGTGCTCCTCTCTCTCTCTCTCTTTATAAAAGGGTGTACCTGTATATCTGGCTGTGTCCCTGTCTGGTTGCTATGTCTCTGTCATTCCAACATAGGGCGCATGACAAACATTTTTAGAAATGAAATGCATTGCAATTGTCATTCCAATAGATGCCACATCACATATCCCATACCAAATGGCATACAACAGAGACATATCCATTTCATGGAGCACTGCAAATGTTAATGCTGAGGTCTGTGTTTATTACTTAGATATCAACCCATCTTAGATGGGTTGCACAGCTAGTCCATCTTAATAAAAGGACAAGTGTCTGTATGCCTGTATTTCTGTGTGTCCGTCTGGTTAATATGTTTCTGTAATCCAACAGATGGTACATTACAAACATTAAAACTGCTTTTACAGTACCAAATGGTGTATAATAGATGTGCCACCTGTAGGAATGACAAATGCAATGTGTTTTATTACCACCTGCATTACAAAATAAATTCCAATAGATGGGGCATTTCAAATGTTAATGCTGAGGTCTACATTTTTACTTTTGTTTCAATCTGTCTTAGACGGGTAGCACAGATAGTGTATCTTAATAAAATAGCAAATTTTTGTGTATGTGTGTGCCTGCCTGGTTGCTATGTCTCTGTTATCCAACAGATAATGCATCACAAACATTAGCACCGCTTTTATGAATCCTATATCAAGTGGTGTATGATATATGCACCATCTGTTGGAATGACAAATGCAATGCATTTTATTACCGCATGTATTACAAAATGTATTCCAGTAGATTCTGCACTGCAAATGTTAAAGCTGAGGTCTACATTGATTACTTGGGTAGTACAGCTAATCCGTCTTAAGAAAAAGACAAGTGTCTGTTTGACTGTGTATCTTTGTGTCTGTCTGGTTTCTATGTCTCTGTTATCCAACAGATGGTGCATCACAAACATTAGCACTGCATTGTTTCACAAATTCTATACCAAATGGTATATAACAGATTTTTATCTGTCAGAATGAAAAATGTGATGTATTATATCACTGCAAATGTTTGTGACCCACCATCTGTTGGAAAGACAAATGCAAAGCATTTTATTGCTACATGAATTACAAAATGCATTTCAATAGATGGAGCAGAGACTTCAAACTTTAATGCTGAGGTCTATGCTGATTATTTAAATTTCATCCCGTCTTAGATGGGTAGCACAACTAGTAATAAATAATTTAACAGTAAGGTTCGGGGTAATAATAAAAGTGACCAATAAACTGAAACCGCAGCCAGAGACCTTGTACTCAACTATAATTTTGAAGCAGGATCTAAGGCCTCAGAGGAAGCTTCACTATCAGCCAGCATTCTAGTCCTCACCTTCTGTATGGTCGCTAGCTCTAGTACTGAGTGAAGGAATGAGACTGTGAAACAAACCACTGAATCACAGCTCTTGTGCAAGGTTTCTGGGAGCTCATTTTTGGTAATATAAATGTGAAGTAACATGAGCCTGCCGTGTGTCCAGTCCTTGGCATTTCACATTAATCCACTCCCTTCATTGTGCAAACAACATGTATTTTGCAAGTTATATATTTCTACAGTTATAACATGAAGCTTAAGAAAATCATGTGTTTCCACCGCTTTACCAATCCACACACCATTTTACAATACTTCCCAGTTCCCATTAAGCCTCGACACACAGAAAAAGGTTTATGGCAGCCACCCGTATACATAATCTCTGGCTGCAGAAGGGTAAATTTATACAGAGTTGTGAACAGGTTTGAATCCAAAATAGAACTGTTTAAAGAATGAAGTTGTCATGGTTTTAAGGCAGGAAGTGACATCATAGGGCCCGAAACCGGAAGTTACGTCATCGGACTCGGGCAGGATTTCTCGTATTTGATCTGCAGGGATAACAGATGCAGGATTAGTGCACCCTGCCATCCTCTGGCCTGGTGTGGAATTTCCTTTATTTGGTACTTCCAGCTGTCTTCCAAACGCTTGTGTGTGACACCCTGCAGCCCAGCACCCTCTCTTGAAGAAGCAATGCTGCATTAACACTAAATCATTACCTACTCCTGTTCTTAATACATACTCTTCTTGATCTAGAAAATAAATGTAACATATCTTCGAATGAATAGAACATAAAAATGTTAATACAAAACTTGGCTCACACAAAAACTGTCCCTGTGGGTTGAAAAGAGCTTGTTAAGGTAGTTTGGGCATGTAGCACTCAAAATGTAAATGTGACTTTCATCATTTGCCTGCTCTTTTGATTCTCCAAGAATATGAACCAATTAAGCTAGTGGCAAAGAAGGGACTTCCAGGATTTCATTTACATTTACATTTCTTTTGCTCAGCAGATGGTTTCACCCAAAAGAACTTAAAAAAAAGGTGAACGTAACTGAGCAAACATCAGTCTGGGGGACTGCTGGAGAACTGAGGTGTTACCTAAAATAAAAAGTGCCTGACTTAACCAGTCAGCACATCATCTGGGAAAGGAGCTTAAATTTGCTAGAAGATTACTCCTGGACATCTCCATGGACCAAAATGGAATGAAGATTCGGGGGCATCTTTACTGACCTAGGAGTATCTACTATTTTCAAAGAAGGGATGGAAAAAAAGCTGCTGAAGACAGTTATGGCCTTGGTCTATACAGTTGATCACACTGCCACTGTAATCCTTACCAGGAAAAATGGATTGAGTGAAAGTAGAAGCCAACACATATACTCCAGCAGCTGGGTTAAATTAGGTCATATAGGACTATGAGCACGGCACAAGTAGTAAGAGATCAGATAACAAATCATGGAGGCTAAATAGCTGAAGAAACCTCAGTCGGACAGTAGTTCTTGCTGCTTGGTTCATGGCAGAGACTCATTGTTAAGAGTTATAAAAGAAAATGAAAGTTTCTTTAGAACGAAGAGCACTGTAACGATTTAAAATGAGTCAACAATTTAAATGCAATTACTTATCAATGAACATGCTCAGTAAACATTCCCTCTTGGCACCATTCAGTCGTACTCCAGTAGGACACGGCCTAAGGAGTTAATACATGATGTATAAATGCGATAGGAGTGAAGTTCTCTCACAATACCAGATGACATAATCTCATTCTAAAACACCTACACGTGTAACTTACTGTGTGATCACAGGGTGGTACAGTAGTGCTGCGGTGAGCACCACTGCCTTATAGTTTCAAATGTGTGGCCTTGGAGGGCCCCTGGATCTGTTCAGGTTACCCTTTAGGGACTCTCGTTTTTTTTCCTGATATTAGGATTTGATTAGTTGGTGACTCAGAATGACCCACAATGGATCTGAGTGTGAATGTGCCCTACAATGGTCTTCTGCCCCAGTGCTGGTAAAACGTATCTCTGAAGTAGATCTTTGGGTTTGAAAAATGATGAATGGATGGATGGGTGAATAAATAGATAGAAGGATGACTAACCATATATGGACAACAATGATTTTCTTTTAAAGTGGAATTATGCCCCAGTGTATTTATATTTAACAACTACATTTATTTAGATAGAACATTTTCATACAAAGCTCAAAGTGCTTTACAAGATGAAGAAAGAAAAGTTTATAAAAAGTAAAAATATAAAATACTAGTAACAATGCTAAATAACAAAGAGTAAAAGTAAGGTCCGATGGCCGGGAGAACAGAAAAAACAAAAAGGATAAAACAAAATCTGCAGGGGTTCCAAGGCCACAAGAACCTAACATAAATGATCTCAATCAGTCCCCATGGTTTTCAGGCTCCACGTGGAAGAATTAGACGATGATGGTCATGTAGACGTCTGGCCTTCAATCCATCAGTGTATCATAGTCACAAAAAACTGTTATTCATCAATTGGACTTTTTTTGCCCTTCCAATCTTTTTCAAATCAGAAAAGATAATTCAAATATTTCCTAAGAAGGATTCTCCAGAGGCTGTTCATATGAGGTTCACTTGCTGCATATAATAATAATAATATCTGGATGCATTTTCCTGCTTCCATTCCACATGCATCTGAACTGCCTGTCATTGAATACTTAAATAAAGATCTCTACTGAAAGAAAATCAACAGAAATGTGCATATCCTCAACTAGGATAAGGCAGTTGGTAGGTAATGGTGTAAGGCTGACAGCAGATAACATTCCCTGTGCTTAGATTTCCAGTGGAGAAACCACAATTTTTTTAAAAATGAACTGCATCTCTGTGATGTGAAAGAGAGAGAGGCAAAAATAGAATTACTTGTATTGGTGTGGTACAGCTGCAGAAGAGAACACAGGAAAAATTCAGAAGTGTGTAGGAGGCTTTAGGGATCTCTATTTACTGTCTCCCATCCTAAACAATCTGTACAAACTTTGCAAAACATATTTTACAAAATTGTATGCAAAATTAAACTTGGCTGTTTCGCTCATCATTAGTTAAAATAAACGTAATTAGGTTTATTTTGATACAACAGAGCACTGCTACCTCATTAATCCGGTTTTGTGCATCCTAATCATGTGCCTGGATGTTTCTTGTATTGAGATTGCATGTTCTCCCCAGGTCTACATGAAACTTCCTCCTAGTACTCTAGTTTTTCTCTTAAATCCCCATAGAGATACAAGTTAGAATGACTAGTGTGGTTATTAGAAGGAACAATTCAGCAAGTTGAATCACTGGGGTGTCAAACCAGTTGTCCTTGTTTAAAAAACAAAAACAAAACAAAGCAAAAACTTGCGCTTCATGCCACCAAACAAACGAAAATCAGGGTCCTTGGATGAGGAACATTTTTTGGCTTCTAGAGCTTCTCAAAGTCAAAGTGGGATGGAAATTCATCCTGTGGTGAGTTCTTTTAACAAGTGACACCTCCTTCCAGGAACCTCAGGAAGAGGTGGAGTCAATTGCCCTCACTGACCGCCAGCGCCCCCGGTCAACCCAGGGTGGAAGTTCATACTTTAGAAGAGTCCAGAGGATGATTTACTGATGTGCATGTATAACACTGAACATTCCAAACTGACCCTGTGTGAGTGTGAGTGTGGCAAATGTGTGACCCTGTTATAGATTAGCACACAACTCTGTCCTTGACATTTTCCTGCCTTGCACTCTGTGGTCAGGACTCCAGCCCTCCACAACCATGAGACAACATTAAATTGTGAATTATCTTAACCTATTGCAAAAGTGAACGAGGAAATTGTGACAGAAAGACTTGGTGTACCAGCTGGGAAAATCCCCAAGTAAATGCCATTGGCAAACAGACAAAAAGAATGAAATATAAAGGAGAGACAAAGGACTGTTTCGTTCTCAAAATATGTTTTTACTTTAACAGAGATGCTGTCGAAAATCTGCTGGTCCAACAAATGATGACCACTTCTTCGTAAAGCCATCTTTTATATATGGAGGAAGAGTTGAGGTCAGAGCTGAAATTATGTCATTAGACTTTGGATGGGATTTCCTGCCTGTACCCCAAGGACAGAAGAAGAAGACATTTTAGTGATTGCTCAGTATCTCTGATTCCCACTGTACACTATCTGGTGCATTCAGATGCTATTAGACGGATGGTAAATCTGAGTTTCCGAGGTGGAAATTCCATTTGAATGCCCTACGAGCTCAGAGCTACAAGTCATAGTTGGTCAATTTGGAGAAAACAAGGAACATTACAACATTAGATCAATCTAGATGAGAAAAGGTCATTCAGCTCAACAAAGCTTGCCACTACCCACTTAATTCTTCTAAAATTACATCAAATGTCCTATTACTACTACAATACTTGGTAGCTTATTCCATGAGTCTATGGTTTACTGAGTGAAGAAAAACTTCCTAATGTTTCTGCGAAATTTAACCTTAAGTTTTCAACTGTGTCCCAATGTTCTAAATGAACTAATTTTAAAGTAACCATCTTGATCCATTCTACTAATTTCCTTCATAATTTTAAACACTTTAACCCTTTCGGCCCTGACATCCTATTACAAGTACATATACAGTGCATCCAGAAAGTATTCACAGCGCATCACTTTTTCCACATTTTGTTATGTTACAGCCTTATTCCAAAATAGATTAAATTCATTTTTTTCCTCAGAATTCTACACACAACACCCCATAATGACAACGTGAAAAAAGTTTACCTGAGATTTTTGCAAATGTATTAAAAATAAAGAAACTGAGAAAGCACATGTATATAAGTATTCACAGTCTTTGCCATGAAGCTCAAAATTGAGCTCAGGTGCATCCTGTTTTCCCTGATCATCTTTGAGATGTTTCTGCAGCTTAATGGAGTCCACCTGTGGTAAATTCAGTTGATTGGACATGATTTGGAAAGTCACACACCTGTCTATAGAAGGTCCCACAGTTGACAGTTCATGTCAGAGCACAAACCTAGCATGAAGTCAAAGGAATTGTCTGTAGACCTCCGAGACAGGATTGTCTCGAGGCACAAATCTGGGGAAAGTTACAGAAAAATTTCTGCTGCTTTGAAGGTCCCAATGAGCACAATGGCCTCCATCATCTGTAAGTGGAAGAAGTTCGAAACCACCAGGACTCTTCCTAGAGCTAGCCGGCCATTTAAACTGAGCGATCAGGGGAGACCAAGAACCCAATTGTCACTCTGTCAGAGCTCCAGAGGTTCTCTGTGGAAAGAGGAGAACCTTCCAGAAGGACAATCATCTCTGCAGCAATCCACCAATCAGGCCTGTATGGTAGAGTGGACAGATGGAAGCCACTCCTTAGTAAAAGGCACATGGCAGCCTGCCTGGAGTTTGCAAAAAGGCACCTGAAGGACTCTCAGACCATGAGAAACAAAATTCTCTGGTCTGATGAGACAAAGATTGAACTGAGAATGCCAGGCATCACGTTTGGAGGAAACCAGGCACTGCTCATCACTAGGTCAATACCATCTCTACAGTAAAGCATGGTGGTGGCGGCATCATGATGTGGGGATGTTTTTCAGCAGCAGGAACTGGGAGACTAGTCAGGATAAAGGGAAAGATGACTGCAGCAATGTACAGAGACATCCTGGATGAAAACCTGCTCCAGAGCGCTCTTGACCTCAGACTGGGGCGACGGTTCATCTTTCAGCAGGACAACAACCCTAAGCACACAGCCAAGATATCAAAGGAGTGGCTTCAGGACAACTCTGTGAATGTCCTTGACTGGCCCAGCCAGAGCCCATTGAACATCTCTGGAGAGATCTTAAAATGGCTGTGCACCAACGCTTCCCATCCAACCTGATGGAGCTTGAGAGGTGCTGCAAAGAGGAATGGGCGAAACTGGCCAAGGATAGGTGTGCCAAGCTTGTGGCATCATATTCAAAAAGACTTGAGGCTGTAATTGCTGCCAAAGGTGCATCGACAAAGTATTGAACAAAGGCTGTGAATACTTATGTACATGTGATTTCTCAGTTTTTTATTTTTAATAAATTTGCAAAAACCTCAAGTAAACTTTTTTCACATTGTCATTATGGGGTGTTGTGTGTAGAATTCTGAGGAAAATATGAATAGCCTTCTTAATGGTTTCTGAACACTTTCTGGAAGATGATAGTGATGCATCATTACGACTCCTAAACCCTCCTCTTGTGCTAGACATGTGCTGCTTGTTTCTTTCCTTAATAAATCCTTCCATTTATTTACCTGTGATTCACATTAAGCTCATTAGCCTATAGTTACTTGGGATAATATTTGTTACTCTCCAGTCTTTAGCAGTTTGCCTAGTGTGCAGAGATTTTCGAAAAATATGTTCCAAGAGTTGATACTGTATATTTGTTAGATTTCAGCTATTCTAATCTATGCAGCACTTCTCCCTCTACAACGTCCAAGTCACTAGGTATTCCCTTGGTAGCCCATGTAACTTCTGGGAGGTTATCATTGTCTTAACATGCATCACCTTTAATAAAGTGCAAGATCAAGGCATTTGCTGCTTCACTGTCTATATATTATAGCTCAACTATACTATTCCTAATTCTTTTCACCTCCTGTTTGACTGCTCTCTTACTACTAAATATTGAAAGACTCTCTTTGGATCATCTTTTGTGTATCATAAAAGTGTTAGTGCTAATGTAAGTCACTCGATTTTGTCAGCTCCACTAGTATGAAGTGGTTACCTGTATGCAGGTAGGACATATTTCAGACTTTTAATTTATTCATTTTTTGTCTAAATGAGTTATTTTACTTTTATTTATTTATCTATCTATTTATTTATTTGTTTTGATCTTTCTCTTTTTTGAGTACCAGGTAGCACAGTAAAATAATGTAGGAATTATTAAACCCTGTTAAAAGGAAGCAGGAAATACCTTGAGGGAAGTGTTCTTCTTTTAACAATACTCCATTATGAGAAGAATAATTCCCTCTGTTGCCTAGCTACCAAGAACTGGAGATATTTTAGAAGACAAAGGAAAGTGAGTGCACTTAACCACATGACAAACAGCAATGAAATTGAATATCAGAAAGTCTTGAAATTCTTAAAACTTATTGAAAGTGTAATATCTTGAGTGAAATCTGCTTAGTGATGAAATCCATTCATCTATTTTGAGGAGCCAAAGCCAGTCTAGGGAGTATTGGACACATCGAGCAGCAGCTAACCCTACACCTATCACAGGGCACTCTAATACTAAGCAATAGAAGGGACTTTGCAGCTTGATCTTTGGCCAGAGCTTGCACGGCATTGGGCATCAAAGGACAGAGGAGAAGAAGAGTCATCTGTGAAGCCACCAAAGTGGCAGAGAGAGCCTCTTGATGTCAATGGCTCAAAAGAGAAGAATCATGGAGCTACAGTATGTAGTCAGGTAGCAATCTAAACACAAGCTGAGGTCTGAGCAGCCTCAGCTGGGACAACTGGAGGAGTGTGAATGATATTGAATGACCTGAAACACCCAATGATTCCAGGAACATCACTGAAGATGTGTCCAGAAGCATCAACATATATATTTGCTTACCTTATGTTCAAAACTTTTGCCACAAATGAAACTCTACACAAAGCTTTGCAGAAGAGCTCTCCGTTAAGGTAGACTTTAAAGACCGAGCCTCTCACCTGACAGCTCCTGGGTTAAAACCCTGGTCTGGACCTGGTTGATTGACACGATCTTTCCATTTGTGTGGATTTTTGTTACCGTTACTTTAATTAAAGGAAATAAGTGAAAACTACAAATTTGTCACAGTAAAATGTTAACCAAATGAGAAATCACTGAAAGGCCATGTTTCTGCCTTTCTATGCTTAGTCAGCCTGTTTTTGTTTGCTATTTGGATAGCCATCAGCCACCCATGACTCTGTAATAGTAAACTGCTTTTAAAAGACCGAAGGGTGGACGTTTTCTGCTTTGTCTATTCTGACATTGCTCACTTTGAAGGGCGTTGTAGGAAATGAAGTCTATCGGAGTAATAAAACAGAATGCCAGTGGTTCTGTTTATTAAAGAATGCCCAGTACACAAAATCAACTGGCATCAAGTGTTACAAGAATACACACCCCATCTCCATTATCACACCCATCAAAGTAAGACATTCAAAAGGCACCCACATGATGTGCAGTAAATCTGATGACAGCTGCTTTGGCAGACCTCCTGCCTTCAGACTTGGCCACAGCCTCCACCCCACCAAATGGCTGCTTTGCTTTGAGATTTGACACCTTGCCGTGCACTTCTAATCATCTGGCCTGGCAGGTTTACAAACATGCCTTGCTAGACAGGTTGCTGTTTTGCTCCCTTTTGGATTTTGAAAGCAGCATCCTGCAGTGTGATGACAGATAGACAAGCATAGGGCATAACAGGTTTAGAATAAAATAAGGGGGTTAAAGTCAGAGCACGTGATATGATAAAATGGCCTTATGGTGTCTTATCACCAATATCACAATATACAAATGATAGATCAAAAAGAAAAATTGGGTAGACAAATTAGATGTTCCTCTTTTTGCTGTTTACAATGCTATAAAAAAAGCCTTAAATGATCTCGCTCCATCCTATATCTCGGAATGCCTCTCACCTTACACTCCAAATCGTAACCTTAGATCTTCAAATGATTGCTTTCTTATAACTCCAAGAGCTAAACGTAAAAGAAGCTGTGAGGCAGCCTTCTGCTGTTATGCACGTAAAATCTGGAATAGCTGTCTGATAAACATTCGCCAAGCTAATACAGTGGAGCACTTTAAAAAGCTACTAAAAACACATTACTTTAACATGGCTTTCTCTTAACTTCATTTTAGTGTAACTCTGATATTCTGTATATACATTTAATTATCATTTTTTTTCATGGCTCCAAAATCCATACTGACCCCTGCTTTCTCTACTGCTCTTTTTCTGGTTTTCTGTGGTGGCGATCTGCTCCACCACCACCTGATCAAAACACCATGAGGCCAGAGGTCCACATGACCCTCATCGTCTAATTCTTCCATGTGAAGCTTGAACACCATGAGGACTGATTGAGATCATTTATGTTAGGTAGAATGCCTAGAGGGGGCTAAGTGGTCTCGTGGCCTTGGAACCCCTGCAGATTTTGTTTTTCTTCTCCAGCCTTCTGGAGTTTTATTTTTGTCTTTTTCTGTCTTCCCTCGCCATCAGATCTGCTTTATTCTTTGTTAATTAGTATTGCCTAATTTTTATATATTTTTTCTTTTTTCTTTCTTCATCTTGTAAAGCACTTTGAAGCTACATCATTTGTATGAAAACGTGCTATAGAAATAAATGTTGTTGCTGTTATAAATGTGTGTAGTATGGATAGAAACACTCCAATGTTCCTATGTCCTTGACTTCAATTCTTGTTTCTCATTTGGTGATGATAGTTAATCTTTTGTTGGTTTCCTTTTACACATATCTCCCAGTTTACTCAGTAAGCTTTTTCCTGTGCTCTCCTTGGCAAGACAAACATCAATCCCATATCACCTTGGTCCAGATCATATGTCAATGTACAGTACATTCAGATTTAGGTTTACAGGCAGCTTTGATCTGGGCTTTCACCAGAACACAACAGGCATCTGAAACTAGAAAGTACCTCTTGTGAGAAGGACCTAGGAGTCGTTGTGGAGTATCTACATCAAGATAATGAAGAAAAGCCATTAACCAGACAAACATAATGGAAGGTTAAGTAGCATAATGTGCCCAGTTAGGGCTGGGTGGTTTTTTGGTCTTGAACCCCTGCAGATTTTTTTTTTATTTGTTTCTTCATATTATCTGGAAGTATTTTTTTTTTATTTGTTCTGTCCGTCTGGCCATCTGATTTTATCACAAGACTTATCATTAGAGACTTAAAAAAGAATACTTATATATAATGACTTTACTTTTGTATTCACTATGTATCATGTCACACATTCGTGTCTGTGGATCTTCTCACATGTATGTAATAACCCACCCGACAGAGAGGGGGCGCTACTGCTAACACTGTCTTCTTCTTCTTCTTCTTCTTCTTCTCTTCTTGTAGCACTGAGAAACTGCACAATAAGAGTGCCTGACTCCACCCATTATGGTCCTCCAGCCAGAAGGAGGCATCATTTACCAAAGTGACATGGCACTAGGCAGACCCTCCTAAAGTGACTCCTGAAAAAGATTTCTGTTTTGTTTTCGGTTTTCGTGGCCCGAAACCAGAGCAGAATTATTATACTGCAGTCTATCATTCCTGTAGCCAGCCACAATCAGTTTTTATGTAAGTACATGTTGATTTTTTTTTTTTTTTATTTTATTAATTTTATTACAATCAATACATAAAACAAAAAAAAAAAGAATTATGCTAAGAACAGATCGATCCCCACCCTTGAGAGAGAGAGCAAGCCAAACGGTGTAAAATTTAAGGCTTTTAAAAAATACCTAAATCAACAAATTCTCTGTGCTTTATAAACTTATTTCAAAATATTACTGATTAGATCCTGCCATGTTTTGAAAAAAGTCTGCACAGATCCTCTAACTGAGTATTTGATTTTTTCCAATTTTAAATAATATAACACATCAGTTTCCCACTGACTTAAAAGAGGAGAGTTTGGGTTCTTCCAGTTTATCAGAATAAGTCTGCGTGCCAAGAGTGTAGTGAATGCAATCACAATTTGTTTGTCTTTCTCCACTTTAAGACCCTCTGGAAGAACCCCAAACACAGCTGTTAATGGGTTAGGAGGGATTGTGAGTCCAAGACTGTCTGAGAGGTAATTAAAAATTTTTGTCCAGAATAATGTTAATTTGGTGCAGGCCCAGAACATGTGACCTAGTGAGGCTGGAGCTAATTTGCAGCGTTCACAGGTTGGATCATGTCCTGGAAACATTTTGGAGAGTTTTAGTCGAGACAGATGTGCTCGATATATAATTTTGAGTTGTATAATTGTATGCTTTGCACATATGGAGCTCGAGTGAATTCTCTGCATTGCTACTTTCCACTCCTTTTCTGATATATTAATTGAGAGATCATTTTCCCAGTGTCCTCTTGGATCTTTGAAAGGAAGGGATTGTAAAAGGATTTTATATATTGTAGAGATGGAGTCTAACTCCTTGAAATTGAGCAATAATTTTCCAGCGTGGATGAGGGTGCAAGATGAGGAAAATCTGGAAGGTTCTGTTTAACAAAGTTCCTGATTTGAAGATAGTGAAAGAAATTTGTAGCTGGAATGTTAAATTTGGAATGTAATTGTTCATAGGATGCAAAGACGTTGTCTATATAAAGATCTCTAAGCAAGTTAATTCCAAATTTTTCCAGATATTAAAACTGCACATGTTTGTGAGGGTTGAAAGAGGTGGTTCTTTTGCAGGGGTGCCACAGAAAGAAGCTTCTCCGTCTTAAAATGCTTTCTACATTGGTTCCAGATTCTAAGTGAGTGGAGCACAATTGGGTTATTAGTGTATTGCCGATAGCGTGTGTTTATTGGTGCACAAAGCAAGGAATACAAAGAAGTACTGCAGGATTTTACTTCTATTGCGGTCCATGCCTGTGTATGTTCTTCTATTTGTGTCCAGGTTCTTATCGACTGTATATTTGCGCCCAGTAATAAAACTGGAAGTTAGGTAGAGCCATACCGCCTTCTACCTTTTGTCTTTGTAGAGTCGCTCTTTTGATGCGTGGATGTTTAGAATTCCAAATAAATGAGGTTATTGTTGAATCTAATTGCTTAAAAAAGATTTATTAATGTATATTGGTATGTTTTGAAATAAAAAGGAGCTTAGGAAGAATATTCATCTTAACAGTGTTAATTCTTCCAGCTAGTGTGAGATGAAGGGTTGACCATCTATGCAAGTCTTGTTTAATTTTTTCCATGCAGGCACGAAATTTTGTTGATAAAGAGCTTTATGTTTACTTGTGATGTTTACCCGAGGTATTTAAACTGTTCTGCAATGATAAAAGGAAGGGTGTCTAATCTAATATTATATGCTTGCGAATTCACGGAAAGAGTACACTTTTATTCAGATTAATTCTGAGACCAGAGAGCTTTTGAAATTCTGTGAGTGCTGCTAAGACTGCAGGCACAGAATTTTCTGGGTCCGATATATACAGTACCATGTCATCTGCATATAATGAGATTTTCTGTTCCAGTCCTTCTCTGCTAATCCCCTTTATCTGATCAGTATTTCGACAATGTATTGCCAGTGGTTCAATGGCAATTGCAAACAGCAGTGGTGACAAAGGGCATCCTTGTCTTGTGCCACGTTCTAGTTTAAAGTAGTCTGAGCAAATGTTATTGATGCAAACTGAAGCTTCTGGGTTAGTATACAGTAATTTAATCCATGCACAAATGTTCGGGCCAAACCCAAACTTCTCCAAAATAGTAAAAAGGTATTTCCATTCAATCATGTCGAATGCTTTTTCTGCATCCAATGATAATAATATTTCTGGGGTGTTTGATTTAGTTGGTGAGTATATTACATTAAACAGGCGTCGAAGATTTGAAGATAAGTGTCGGCCCCTAATAAATCCAGTTTGGTCTTGTGATATTACTGAGGGGAGCACTTTCTCCATCCTTTTAGCTATGATTTTAGAGAGTATTTTAACGTCGTTATTCAGAAGTGAAATTGGTCTGTATGATGCACATTGTAATAAGTCCTTATTTTGTTTTGGGAAGACAGTGATTAGTGCTTGGCGAAAGGTTTGTGGAAGAGATTGGTTATCTCTGGCTTCTGTAAATGTTGCTAATAGGAGGGGAGCTAGCTGAGCGGAGAATTTCTTGTAAAACTCTGCAGGGTAGCCGTCAGGGCCTGCTGCTTTTCCACCTTGGAGTGACTTTATAGCATCCAGTAATTCTGATAATGACAGAGGTTTATCGAGCTCCTCCACACTAATAGCGTCAATTTGTGGTATCTGTAATTTATCCAGAAATGCATTAGATTGTATATTGTCTTCTTTAAACTCAGTAGTATATAGGGATTTATTTTTTATTACATTTTAAGTCTGTTAGTAGTTTGATGAGCAAGGTGTGAGTGAGCATGACAGAATAAGGAATAGATGGAAGAGATACTTTGAAAATCTTTTGAATGAAGAAAAATCAAAGGGTAGTATTTGGAGTTGGGAACCCAAATGAAGGGGCTAGTACCAAATATAAGGAGGGAGGAAGCAAAGGAGGCGCTGAAAACAATAAAAAATAGAAAGCAACAGAAATGGATGGAATGCGAACAGAAGTGTGGAAGAGTTTAAGAGTAGATGGAGTAGATGTGCTGTGGGATTTAATGCAGAAGATCTATGAACAGAAGCAAATACCAGAGGAGTGGAGGAACACTGTGGAGATGGGCAATTTTCAGGATTGTGGAAACAATCAAGGGACAAAGCTGATGTCACGCACAATGAAAATTTGGGAAAGGATCTAACAGAAAAGGCTTAGGGAAGAGACCACCAGAGGGGAGGAACAGTTTGGTTTTATGCCAGGAAGAGGAACAACTGATGTAATCCTTACATTGAGACAGCTCATAGAGAAGCATCAAGAAAAGTTTACATATGGTGTTTATTGATTGGGAGAAGGCTTATGATAGAGTGCCACGTTATGAGCTCGGAGGGCTCAGGAGTCTCAGCTGCAGCACCCCCTGGTGGCACCTGCGGGACCCAACAGGGCTGCACCCAACTCCAATTCCCATGGAGCTCTCCTGGAAACCGAGGCACTGCTCCATCCCAGGGAGGCAACCATCTAGGGTCCAGGGGGAGATATTGCACAGTCCATGGCTGCGCCCGATGAACATAAGGCGAAGGGGCGTCCTTACCGGACATGTACCTCAGCTGTCTGCCACACACTTTTATCATTTTAGGGCAGCCTAATGCATGCTGGTTAGTTTTCCTTCTCATTGTGAGTGAGAGGTGGTGAGTACTTCCAGTAAATGTGCCCTGTTAAGCAATGGCATCCCACCTAGGGTGGATCCTGCCTTATATCAGGTCCTGCTGGTCCTGGCTTCAGCACCCAATCAACCCTGCACTGGACAAAGTGGGCTTAGAAAAGGGATGGGTGGATCGATTTCTGTTTAAACTTGAGATACACCCTCGCAGCAGATAGGTACCTTGCCACAAAAGATACTTTGTAATTTTTCATTCAAAAGAGACTCATTTTAATGTCACAAATCTTCTTCTTCTTTCGGCTGTTCCCATTAGGGGTTGCCACAGCAGATCATCTTCTTCCATATCTTTTTAATGTCACAAATATCACATATTAAAAAATGCATTCGGCCACTTCTGCTGTATGATAAATTGTGACTTCTATTGTTGGTTTACCTTTCAAATACATTCCTAATCTTCCATAGGTCGTGTTGTAATTGTTAACGGAATGCAGCTTTGCAGTCCGCAGCTAGGCGGGTTATTGGTACAGTACACAAGTTAATCTTACCTGAATCTTTGCTTATATGTAAAGAGTTAAGGGCAGGACCTTCAATTTTATTTATGTATTTATACAGCTGGAAGCAGTTCAAAGGCTTTGCCTCTGAAAGGATAATGATATGCAATTGCAAGCGTGCAGCTTTACTTCGTAAAACAACGTGTCTTCAAATATATTGGCTTCCCAAATTATAGAAATGAAGCATCGAATAAATAGTTAATTAACTGTTTACAAAAAAAATATTTCTACTGTACTAAATTTTAATAGGGTAATAACTATTTTGTTAGTATGTTCATCGATACATATTCATTATTTTTTCTAGGATCACAAGGCATCAATCACTTGGCTAAGCCATCACCTCCCGCTCCTTCTTGATGATTCCTAGGACAGTCACAAATGTCATCCCTCTGAGGTGTACTTTGTCAGCTCTATGAGATCTTTACCAATGATGTCCAGTTGTAATCGGCCAATTGCTAGTATTCCTGTAAAGCAGTGGTTAATGGCTGTTTGATCATTTTCATTAAAAGGTTTCAAAGACAGCGTCCGCAAAGAATTCTAAACATACAAAAAGAAAAATAGTGTATGAATGGCATAACATTCAGCTGCATTCGGAGACTTGGTTAGCTGGTTTGAAAGTTGGATCCTTTTCAGATTTTCTAATCCCTTGGAGGATGGACGGGTATCCAGGCTGGAGTAGAGAATGATTTCTTTCCTGGCCATAATGGAAGGAGAGTTAGAGAAGAGACACACCCTGGCTGGAACCCCTGGCAATCTTCCTGATTCCTTGACTTTTTTTATTTGCCAGTAAGGAGACCCGGGTTCGCTTCGCGGGTCCTCCCTGCGTGGAGTTTGCATGTTCTCCCTGTGTCTGCATGGGTTTCCTCCGGGTATTCCGGTTTCCTCCCACAGTCCAAAGACATGCTGGTTAGGTACATTGGAGATCCTAAATTGTCCTTAGTGTGTGCTTGGTGTGTGTGCGTCCTGTGGTGGTCCCGGGGTTTGTTTCCTGCCTTGCGCCCTGTGTTGACTGGGATTGGCTCCAGCAGACCCCGGTGACCCTGTAGTTAGGATATAGCAGGTTGGATAATGGATGGATGGATGTTTATTTGTTGTATGATTTCATGACATGTTAAGATATTAAACTGCATGCATTTCCATTAAAATAGAAAAAACTTAGATCTTCTAAACCTTCGACCTTTAGTGCAGGGGTCGCTAACTCCGGTCCTGGAGGACCACCATGGCTACAGGTTTTCATTCTAACACTTTTTCTTAATTAGTGCCAGTTTTTGCTGCTAATTAACTTGGTTTGAATTAATTTTAGTTGACTTGTTATTTAATATTTCTTCCTCTGAATTTCTTCATCGTTCCTCTGAATTGCTTCATTTCCTTCCTTAAATGGCACCCAAACAGAAATGAAATGTAAAGTGAGTGAGCCAACAGAAGACCAACTAAGTCAGGGCCTCAAACTCCAACCAACTTCATTCCAACCAATTGCTTAATTAGGCTCTGATTCTTGTCGTTAATTAAACTCGTTCTTTAATTCCATGGCTTGTTGCTGCTCTCATTGTGCAACAGCAGACATTTCTGAAATTTTTCATTTTCTCTTTTCTAAGAGCACTGTTCAAATGTTTTGTGGACCTGAGCAGATCAGGATTCCTGACACCTTCATCTTTCTTTATTTTCAGATATTGTATGATGGACACAGTTGTTTTATCACATTTTGTATCTCATTATTGTTTGGCTGATAATTAAGGAAAAAGAAACAATTATAGGGCCTGAGTCTTCAAGAGCATGTCAATTAAAATTAATTCAAAAGAAGTTAATCAGCAGCAAAAACAGGTCATTAATTAAGAAAAGGTTTAGAATGAAAACCTGCAGCCACGGTGGTCCTCCAGGACCGGAGCTGGTGACCCCTGCTTTAGTTTATATGTATGACATCTGATTGTTCTGTAAACATGCCTATTTAATCTGGCACCATGTTATACTAATGGCTAATGTGAAACAGAGTGACTTGCAGAGTCCCAAGAATAACTGGGGTGCCCTGTTTAATTGCATGTCAACTCAAATACGAACAGAAAGTAAAGAAGCAAACAAGCACAGGAGTTCCTAACACAGGCACTAACGCAGAGTTTCTTTCGACTTGAGTTTAACAGGTGGCTCCATCCTGCAGAGAGTTTGGGTTGTAAGTGAGGCGCCTCCTTTTTGATGCATTTCAGCCCAGAAGGGGTGGGACTTTTGGGAGTGATCACTTGGTCTCCTGGGCTGACAAAAGAGTTAGTGACAGCACCCCCTCACACCTCGGGGTGGTACCGCATTTCTGATTAGAGCTGGAAAGATGGTCCTCAGAAGCTCATGTGTGACACTATGTATATATCCACATTTACAGTAAATATCAGTCATCTTGTTACCTGCTTAGCCTGGAGCAGGGTCTCAGGAAAGTGCTGGAGTTTACACCACCTAGCACAGGATACAAGGCAGGAACATGAAGAGGGCACAAGTCTATCTCAGGGAGAACACACACAAACACACAATTACACACTGACACACTAGGGCCAGTTCAGCATCGTCAATCCATCTAACCTGCATGTCTTTGCAAGGAAACCAATTCATCCAAAGGAGACCCATGCAGACACTGGGAGAACATGCAAACTCCATGCAGGGAGGACCGGGGAAGCGAACCCGGGTCTCCTAACTGCGAGGCAGCAGTGCTACCACTGCGCCACCGTGCCGCCCTAACCACTGTATCCCCCACATTTAAATATACCGAATATAAATGAATATATAAATGGATGAACATTTATTTTCATAATCTGTTTATTCCAGTTCAGACTCTTGGGGAGCTAAAGTCCATCCATGCAGCGCTGAGTGTAAAGTAGCAGCTAACGCAGAACGGGGCACCAGTTTATTAGAAGGCACACTCACAGTCACTTATGTCCAGCCAAATCAAAGTCATGCCCAGCCAGCTCTCCTCCTGGTATGTTGGCACTGGGAGAAAACCCCTGAGGACTAGGAAAAAAAAATGCAAATTCCATATAGATATTCCATACAGTCTCAGCCAAGATTTGAACCCAGAACCTGTGAGGTGACTACACCAACTACTGTGCCATGATGATGTGCTAAATTACAATCTGTACAATTTTTCATTGGATTTAACTGTCATGAAACATTGTCTATTATTATACAGTACATTAGGCACATAACTTTGATCTAATTAGGTATTTCAGACTGAACTCCTTCTCACACCCTCCTTTCAAAAAGGTTATTCTGCATGAGTGGGGGCCCGTGGGCAGAAAAGGTACTGCTGTCAACAACCTGTAAATTATTTGTCCTTTTACTAGAAATGATTGTGTGTGCTTTTATTTAATGTCATTGGCTAATATTTCATAGACACCTTTTGAAACAAATCAATAGTAAAAAAATTCAAATCGTATCATGTCGAGTTACGTTTCAGTATTAAGGAGGTAATGGCATACTTTATGTGCACATTTACATAACTGGGCTGAGTTAAAGGGTTCAGATGATCAGCAGGTGCCCTTGAACATATAAAACCCAGCCTTAGTTAAACATCTGGGTCACCTGAATCATTGAAAAGCCAAATGCCTTGTGTTTATATTTGGCTTCATAGTTGGCACCCAAAGGTAATTCCAGGCACTGTGCCAGTTCGCCCCGTCTCTTTTCCCATTTTAATAATTAAGTTGTTGTTCTTTTAATTGTAATACAGGAATATTTCCAATCACTCACCTTTCCATTCTACCCATATTCTAAACCCACATTACTGCTACAGGGTAGTGGGAGAAATATGACTCATGGGAAACTTAAGCCAATGCCATATTACGTGACTTCTAGTCATTGGAGCATGTCTGACTGGACTACTGCAGTTGTTGATCTTGCCACCCGGACCTTGTTGATTTGAACAACTGAAAATTGCTGGGCACATCTAATTTAATCTTCTAGCACAGTCCTGCTCACCGCTTTTTGTGAAAGCCAATAATGTGGTGCCTGGTGGAGAAGGTGCTGCATGAAGGGCTAACAGCTATGGCTGCAATCTGTGCTGTTTTTTTCTTTTACCCTTTCTGTTGTGGTATGAACAGAAGCTTCTCTTCTGTTTGCGAGGTGCAAAACACCCACGTTTCTTATTCCTCATCTTGTCATTACATGAATTGCACTTTCTGGGTGAGCATTCATTGGTTGTCAGCTCTCAGGCTAAAGAGAAAGTCAGACCAGTTTGGTTTTATTGGAGTGAGTTGCAGACAAGTTGGAGTGAGTCACA
The DNA here is from genome assembly GCF_016835505.1 of Polypterus senegalus. Taxonomy (NCBI): domain Eukaryota; kingdom Metazoa; phylum Chordata; class Cladistia; order Polypteriformes; family Polypteridae; genus Polypterus; species Polypterus senegalus. Next base: position 24,710,910 of record NC_053157.1, read on the forward strand.
AGGTATGTCATATTACATTACATGAAGTTTATGTAAATAAAAGCTACGCTGGAAAAGTGGTCTCAAGTGACACAACTTTAATGTATCCCAGGAAAACCAGGTCAGGTTGGGGAGTGTGCACTGGTACATCATGTTGCCGCACCGACCACACACTGAAACAACTTAGGATCTTGGTTGGCAACCCCCCAGGCAGACACACAGTTCAGTCCCACTCTCCGGAAATGACCCTCTATCTGCTGTAGCCAGGTGTTATGTGGGTATCCCCTTGGCCTGGTCAAGCCACTCGGGTTCTCAACAATCCTGCCTAGCTCTGGAATGGCTGTAGTGCCATATCTGATGCTAGCTCACAATGCAGGTAATGTGCCTCATTCGAGAGTCCAAGAACCATCACAAAGTCAAACCAGCGGTACCCAAGAATTCCTCGAAGAGACACAGTACCAAAGGAGTCCAGTCTTCATCTCAGGTCACTGGACAGCATCAATGTCTCACAAACAGGAAGCACCAGGACTCTAAAGACTTGGACCTTCGTCCTTAAGCATAGATATGAGAAGTGCCACACACCCCTTCCAGTGACCTCATGACTCCCCATGCTCTCCCAATCCGTCTACTGACTTAATAGGAAGAGTCACCAGAGACATGAATGTCACTGCCGAGGTAAGTAAACCTCTTGACGAGGTCGACACTCTCTCCACAGACAGACACACTGATGACGACTGTGCCCAAGAGGTCATTAAAGGCCTGGATCTTAGTTTTTATCCAGGACACTCACAAGCCCAGACACTCAGACTCCTCGCACCGCCATTAATTCAAACCGAACTAGTGTTAAGGTAAAAAAATGAATTTTAAGAGCTCACTTAGTCCATTACAAAAGGAGCACCGGCCTAACCCAACAACATCAGGTGTTAAGAAGAAGGCATCCTTGGATGGATCACCAATGAAGTTGCTAATTCAATTAACATGGATTAATAGGCTCATAAGGTTAATGTTGTCACGTTTACGGAACATAGTGAAATTCTTACATGCATGTGCTAATCAACATGCACCATGTTACTACCCTCTCATGTCACGATCACTGGATTTTACTACCACACCTAAAACCTTCTCTCTTCCTTCTAACCACCTTACCTTTAAGTAAGAATTATAAAAGAGCATAAAGGTAAAGTGAAAGTATTCACCCCTGTTACATTTTTCCACATTTTACTGCATTAAAACCTTTTGCATTTAACAGTCCTATTGTGATTTTTGGGGCTAAGAGAGAAACGTATTTGAAATATGGGAGGAAATGAGGATGACCTGAGCAAACCTTACCAGGCAAATGGTGACCATACAAATTCCACACTGACAATGGCCAGATTTCTGCAGCTGTAACATATTAATAACGATTTATTCTTTTTTTCCCTCATTTGAGCGAGGCGGCCCGTGTCCGTCTCTGCGCTGCAGCAGGCCAGTTGAAGTGTTGCTGGGCAGCTTGTGAGAACCTCAGTACTCCCTGATTCACACATGCGCTCTGAGCTCCAGCTGCACTTTGTTGATCTTGTCTTCACTGGCCGAGTGAACTGAAAGACTCCCACAGATTTTGAAGTGCCGGCTTCCGAGACAATTGGGGGGGAAAATAAGAGATAGTATGCGAGGCAAACACAGAATAAATGGCAACAGTGGTTACTCAAAATGAACTTAGATCCTTTAATTATGAAATATGTTTGCAGATTACTTGGTCATTTTAAGATTAATTTGTATTTCAGTTTGAAAGTAAAAACAACAACATGAAGTCAACTCCTTTTGATTTTTAAATAACAGCCTCATAATCAAAGATTTTTACTTTTAAAAATGTTAATCAATCAAACAAAATTAAAATGCAAATTTAAAATTTTGCATGTTCTCCCTGTGATTGTGTGGGTTTCCTCCTACTATCTAAAGATACGCAGGTTAGGTGGATTAGCAACATTAAATTGACCCAAGTGTGTGTTTGATGTGTGTGAGTGTGTGTGTATGGAGTGTGTGTGGGTGTGTGTGTGTTCACCCCGTGATGGACTTATGTCCTGTCCAGGGTTCCTGCCTTGCACCCTATGCTACCTGGGATAGGCTCCAGCACCCCCATGACCCTGCTCAGGGCTAAGCGATTCAGAAAAGACTGATTTAATAACTTGGCTGATCAATAGAAAATGTAAGCTTTGTGGTAATTCAGCCCGGACACAAACAGACCACGAGACAAACGTCCCAAAAATACACAAGTTTATTGCTTTCTTCTGCAAACACCACCACACAATGTACCAAAATGGCTCACAGTCCTTTCTTTCCTTTTCCCTTCTTCTCTCCTTCAGCCGCCTCATCTCCTCTCCCGCAAGCTCTATCTTCTACCACCCAACTCCGGCTCCCCAAATGGAGTGAGGCGGCTCCTTTTGTAATGCACCCAGATGTGCTCCAGGTGCTCCCTGAGGTTCTTCCTGCAGCACATTTCTGGTGAGGTGGAAGTGCTGTGTGGGCACCCAGAAGCACTTCCGGTGCGCCCGAGTTCTCTTCCGGCAGCACTTCCCGGTGTGGTGGAATTGCTGCAGTCCAAGGCTCCGGGATTGTCCAAGTGCCCCATGGCAGTGGCCATGGTCCCCAACAGATTTCAGCTTCCAAGCTTCAGTCCCGTGGTCCCAATGCAAACCGGGGGGGCTGCCCTCTCGTGTCCCGGGGACGGTATTGCCTCTCTCCCGATCCTTCCACTCTCCAGGCGTCCTGGTGGGGCATGGTCTCCAGTCGTCTGCCACAGCTTGTATGTACAGAATATAAAAGTCTGGTTAATGCTAACATTTGTGTAATACGGTGTTTAGCACTGCTGCCTCACAGTTCCATTGTTCTGCATTCAAAACCATTTGCATGTTATTGTCAGCGAAAAAATATTCAGCCCCAACCAATGGGTGAAGTAGGAAACATAACTGCCCGTCCATCCAACGATGACACTGTTCATCCATATCTCCATCTCTGATACGTGGAAAGAAGAGATTATGTAAAGGAGTTGTGAATATTGGTGGCAGTCAGGATGCGTAATCTTCATACAGCTTCAGTTTCTGTCTGGACTCCACATGGCCAGCTGTGTGCAGGATGACAAGGGATGGCAGGAAGTTGCATCGCTTTGCATGGACCCTTGGTGGAGCTGGTGGTTGAGTCATTCATAGCCAGGACCTCAGCTCTTACCTTGCCGCCATGGGTGGCCCTACCAGGAGTACACAACTCCTGACGGCATTGCTCAGGGGTCATTGATCATGCAAACCTCTTCACCACATTAAGATGCAGACTCCGTAGAGGAAGTAGAAGACCAGAAGAGATGGTACTCCTGGTGTTTTAGCTTATTTTAAATATTAAAGCTGGGAGATGGAGAGATTTTCGGCAGGAGTCCTTGGGGTTTGGGGGGGTCCCCTCGCTGACCAATGCTAGTACAAAGAGGTTGTGAGAAGTGCCTTTACAGACTGGTGAGAAGTGACTAACTGGTCCAGAGAAAAAAACTCCCAGTACTCCCAACTGAATAATGAACTCGTGTGAGTACCAACATTGCAAAAAATGCATATGCAAAAACTTTAAATAGGAGTTGTTTTGCTTTTATTTAGCAAAAATATCTGCTAATGGCGTAAGCAATAAAGAATACATTAGATTTAATGTCTTAAATACTTTTCACTTACTCAGATTTCAATTTCTGCAGTCCTCCTGAAGCCCTGGCCCTAACCTTTGTTCATATTACAGTAAATGATTGCCAGAGCCTGGAAGTTTCAGAAAATTGATGGTGATTTATTTATTTTTTTTTTTTTTGTAAATCAAATACATTTTTTGTAAAGAAATAGATTTGCAAGCCAGAGTGTTGACTCGGAGGCTAAGGATCTGTGCTGGTATCCAGAAGGTTGCTGGTTTGAATCCTGTTACTCCCAGAAGGCAAGGCCTTTAACTTGGAAAATTGTGCCAGGGGAGCTATACAATGGCTGACCCTGTGCCCTGACCCCAAGGGGTATGCAATAACTACACTTTGTTGTACCCAGACAATGACAATAAAGGTTGAATCATTTCATTTTGAAATAAAATACATTTCTTCACAGTGCTGCCAGAAAAGAATGAATACGTTAAAAAATTCAATTCTTTCAACGATTTGTAAGTGTTCATCTCCCTGTTCAGTGATTGATGCACACCGTGATGATTGTGTGATGTCCCTTCATGCCCCTAACCCTTGATGATTGTGTGATGACACCAGTGATTGATGCACACCTTGCAGCTATTATACAAAGTAATCTTTTTAGATTAATTGAGGAGAAGCGGTGGATGGTAATGTTTAGGTCTAGGCACAGATATCTGATAAAGTTCAAGGTCAGGACTCTGATTGGGCCATTCAAGGACTTTGATTTTCTTCAGTATCGGTCACTCTGCTGTTGCTGTGGCAGTGTAGATTGGTTCATTGTCCTTTTGAAAGACAAACGTCCTCCCAAGTTGGATCAGGTTTTTCTCCAGGATCTCTCTGTACTATGCAGATTTCATCAACGCTAACCAGACTGCCAATCCCTACTGTTGAAAAGCATCTCTGCAACATGAAGCTGCCCTCAACAGCTTTGACAGTAGAGGTGGTGTTACCTGGCTGACTTACGCCAAACAAGCTAAAAGGTTCCACGATGTCCCACTAAAATACATTTTGGCAGCATCTTTCAAGTGATGTTCTGACAATTCTTTATGGAAAGGACTATGATTTTTTTTTTCAACCAGGGCTTCTTTCTCAGTTGACCTCACAGTAGCCTCACTGGCAACACTGGTCTGCAATTTATTTATTTTCCTCACATTAAAAATTTTAGAATTGCTCTATCATATCAAGTTTTTGAGAAATAAACATTTTAAATAAAAAAACATGATTTTACAGAAAAAATGTAATATATCGTTAAATCAAACATAAACAGGTATGGTGCTATGGGCAATCTGTATATTGTTGGATGAAAAAAAATGAAACAACAGGAAAAAAAACATTTGGTGTAGTCATTGCTAGTGAATGTCATGGGTTCCATCTTTGAGAGCTCTGCTCTAGATGGAGTTCCGGTCATAACTGATGTTGTTCTTCTGTTGATGTCAACCTTTGTAGTGGAAGAAGGTGGAAGTGGAGGAGAAGATAACTAGAAACAGGAAGTGACATCAGTTGTCATCTGGTGAGACCTCCTCCATTCCATTATTCTGTGTGTCTTCCCTGTAACCTTTTCAGATGGACCCAAAACCATGTAATGCCTCCCACCAAGCTCAAGTGTCTGACAATATTTTTTTTTTTTTTTTATTTATTAATTTTATTATAATCAATACATAGTAATCAAGTTTTTAAAAAAAAAAAAGAATTATGCTAAGCACAGATCGATCCCCACCCTTGAGAGAGAGAGCAAGCCAAATGGTGTAAAATTTAAGGCTTGTAAAAAATACCTAAATCAACAAATTCTCTGTGCTTTATAAACTCATTTCAAAATATTACTGATTAGATCCTGCCATGTTTTGAAAAAAGTCTGCACAGATCCTCTAACTGAGTATTTGATTTTTTCCAATTTCAAATAGTATAACACATCGGTTTCCCACTGACTTAAAAGAGGAGAGTTTGGGTTCTTCCAGTTTATCAGAATAAGTCTAGAGATGCCCCTTCGGTCTCAGCTTTCAAAGACTCACGACTTCAGTTTAGGACACCCTGACTAGAGCTGCTGATCAACTGTACAGACTGTCATTAGCACTACAACATCAGTAATATGATAGTTAATGTGTTTCCCCAAAAATAAGTCAGGGTCTTATATTCATTTTTGCTCCAAAAGATGCACTAGGGCTTATTTTCAGGGGATATCTTATATTTATGAATTGATCCAAATACAGTCATGTCATCACTCTTCACATTCAAACCCTGAATGTCTTGCTACGCTTCTAGGATCCTCCAGGATTGATGTGCCCATCTCGATGTTTGATGAGCGGTTTGATGTGGTGAAGCAAAATGCCGACATGCAAATCCATCCGTGGTGCCTTTATATATACCAAGGCACGTCGCATATTACCCATCGTTTTAAAAGTCTCACATACCGTCTTCTGTGCCGTCTTTATTATTTTTTTTTTTTTTTGCAGCTTCACAATACCATCAGACTGTACGGCGGCGTATTTGAGCCACAGAGAAAAAGAAAATAAGGACATAATGAAATGATTATTTTGTGATTAAAGCGCAAATTTCAGCTTTAAACTCGAAAAGTCCACTGTAACCTCTGACAATATTTAAAAAAACAATTATAAGACTTTTAAATTTAAGTCCTGCGATGGACTGATACCCTTTCCCAGGTTTGTTTCTGCTTTGCGTCCCATGCTAACTTAGATATGCTCTGGCATTCCCCCACAACCCTGGTTGGGACCAGGCAGGTTAGAAAATGGCTGACTTTTTAGAATTTAGAAGTCTTTATTGTCATTGTACCATGTATCACGAAGTTACAGAGCAGCTACTCCTTTAAATGCAATGAAAAAAATCGGGAGTGGTTTCCCTTTGACTTTCTTGTATACTCAGATATGGGGATGGATATTTGAGGAGTTAACTGCAAGACAATGATTATATTTTAATATTATGTACATTAAAGAACCATCAACAACAAATCAAATCAAATTAATAATGTATTGAACAATTATTATAAAAGCAAAGTTGAATAAATTAGACTCTGCAGCTGCATGAATTAAAAGGTAAAATATCACTTCCAGTTAGCGGAAATAGACCAAACGTTTTGTACCTAATTACTTATATGCAAAATTTGGTTGACCTAAGCGAAAGTGTACTCAAATTATCGTGTTTACACACACACGTACGCACACACACAGACAGACATAATTCCAAAAATGGTCTTTTTGGACTCAGGGAGATCTAAAACATCGAGATTCATCAAAATCTCGAAATGGAATATTTGGACAATTACAATACTTTCCCTATACTTTGTATTCAAGAAAGTAAAAAGAAAACAATCAATCATTTTATACTAACTATAATGTACTACATGTAAAACTGCTAGATAAAAGAATACATAAAAACTAGTAATTATAGGTAATAATGCAATACTGCTAAGCAACAAATGCAGCATTACCAAAAAAGAAATATTACTGACCATGCGGCTATTGCACAATAAATTACCAATGAATGAATATTACACAAGAGAATACTAATAACGTAAAATATCGCACATAGAACAAATATAGTAATATTACACTAGACTGTGATTATTAGACAGAGGACTTTAAATTACACCTATACTTGTTCTATGTATACAGTTAATACTTACAAAAAGTCATCACTTGGTAATTTTTTTCATATTATAATCCCCTAAAGGTGTTTCACGGTGAAATGACCAACAAATGTCTGCTAACACAGACTCGCCCCACTTTCCACTACAAATTCTCTCCATCGGAAAGAAATCCTGGTGGAAACTCAGAGACTGCTTCCATGTTCTCAGGGAAAAAAGTCCAAAGGAGAGTGTAGGAAAAGGATTTTTAAAGACGTGTTGCACCCAAGTGCTAGGCAGGTAGAGAGAAGCTCCTCAACTTGTTCTTTATAGTATTCTATGTTTGTATTCATAAGAAAAGTGTGGCATATGCTTGTTTTTCAATATAAAAGGCTGTGTATTCTTTTATTGTTTACTTACCTGGTCCGAGATCAAGACAATGGATGGATTAACACAACTTAGCATATTTCTGAAAAAGCCATTTCAACGACAACTTTCTCTTTTTTGAATGACAAATAGGAATCTTTCTAATCTAATTGCTGTCCTTTTTGAAGTGATAAGAAAAGAGGAAAATCTACTGATTGAAAGCAAAAACTTGTAGCAAGTACTTGATTTTGAGTTGTTTCCACTTCAGTGTGCATTAAGAATGAAGAAGGCATCCATTTTTCAGCAAACATGTAATTTAAATTATATTCTGAGCACTAAAAATATTTAGGCGAATAAACACATGTAACTTATTTTTGAAAAAATCAATAATTGTTTCCAAAATGGTGTTTTTCATTAAATCCAATATATTACAGAAATGATTAGTGGTAGAGAAATTCCAATTCCAGGAATGGATTCAGAAAACCTAAATCTAAAATACACTGATTTTTTTGCATGGAAGGATTTTTCATACAGAGCAGTGCAAGTGGGCATTTTTGTTCAGGAATTAAGCTAACTGGAGCATCCTGACCTTGGCAGTGGGCCTGTATTCTCCTATTTTGCTACTTCTGTATGGAGAACTGCACTCAGCTCTACAGTATACTCAGTACCTTTGAGGTGGTCTTGTACCCTTACCCAGATGTGTGCTTCTCTATAATTATAACCCGGATAGATCTATGAAATACCAAAGTTGTCCTGGCTTCTCATCTTGGTCCATAAAAATTGTCAAAGCTTTCACTTTCACTGTGTGACTTAGTTGATTGTTTCAGGTTCCCAGAACTGTTGATATAAAAAATGCTTCCTGGTCTCAGCCTTGAATGCACTTTTTTAATTTCTGAAAAGTTAAGAGCATCCAAGAATGTTATGCTATTTTTTTTTATTTGATATACTTTTTTAATCCCAAAGGGAAATTGTCTTTTTGTATGACCTTTCACTTATTTTTTGTTGGGTCAGAACACACGTTGTACAGCATCCCTAGAGCAATTTGCAGGGTTTTGCTCAAAGGCCCAAAAGAATAGGAGCCCTTCTGGCAGTAATGGGATTTGAACTGGCAACCTTCTAGATGCCAGTGCAGATCTTTAGCCATAGAACCACCACTTATGTTATGTTATGTTATGTTACTGTATGCTATATTAGGTTATGTTAGGTTAGGTTAGATTAGATTAGATTAGGTTAGGTTAGTTGTGGAACTTTCTAAAGACAGGTGTGTGCCTTTCCTAATCAGGTCCTGTCAATTGTATTGACCACATGTGGGCTTCAAACAAGGTGAAGAAACATCTCAGTGATGACCAATAGAACGGATTGCATCTGAGACAAATTTCAAGTGTCATAGCAATGGGGCAGAATTTGTGTCAATGTGAGATTTCAGTTTATGATTTTTAATAAAAGGAGTCCCATCTCCTTTTCTCTTCACTCTGTGCACATCAGATTAGAAATAAAACAACCGGCTCATGTCATTTTCAGACAACTTTGCACTTATTGGTTGTATTGATAAGGGGACTTTGTTTCTTGGTATAGAAAGAATTGTCTGCAACTTAACATTAGCAAAACCAATGAACTGCTTATTGTCTTTCATCAAACCAAAGAGCCTCTGTGTGTGGTCACTATTCAAGGAGTCGATGTGGAGATGGTCCACTCCTACAAGTACCTGAGGGTCCACATTGATGACATGTTGGACTGGTCTCGTAAAACAGAGGAATTATATAAGAAATATATATGAGAAGTGACATCCTTCACATCTTCTACACCTCTGTGATGGCCAGTGAGATTTTCTATACTGTGGTGTGCTGGGCCTGTAACATCACTTCAAGAGAAGCCCACCAAAGAACGAGCTAATCAGAAGGACAGGCTCGGCTATGAGATGCACTCTGGACCCGTTGGAAGTAGGAGTGAAGGAGAGAATTAAAACAAAACTTTTGCCATTTTGAACAACAACATCCTGTGTCTGACACACTTAAAGTGAGGACTTTCAGCTAATGAAACATTCAGCAGAAATCTGTCAAGAAACACAGCTGGGGCTCTTCTATGCCAACAGCAATACGACTGCATAATTGCCTCACCTTTGAGAAGGACTACCAATTCAGACGTTTTTGTTCTTGTTTAGTTTTCTTTCCTGCGGTGGGTTGGCGCTCTGCCCAGGATTGGTTCCTGCCTTGTGCCCTGTGTTGGCTGGGATTGGCTCCAGCAGACCCCTGTGACCCTGTGTTCGGATTCAACAGGTTGGATGATGGATGGATGGATGGATTGATGGATAGATAGTTTTCTTTTCTTGTTGTTTAATATACATGAGAGATTTTCTTTTTCATAATTTGTTTTTATTTATTTATTGAGCATCTTTAAAAAAAAATGTCATCCCTGGGGACAAATAAAGTTTATCTACTTTAAATGCCATAGTGGATGGAGTGGCATCCTAAATGGGGTTGAAGGTGGAACCTTACTTGTCTTGGAGGCTCTCACAGAAGGAAGAGTTTGACTGGATGTGCATCCCATTGGCGATGGTTCTTGTTCCCTTTCACAGTCTGGGTGAGGAAATAATGGATGGACTGGGGGACAGGGCATTTAAAGATCAGTCAGTCCCCCTGTACATTGGGTGGTAGTGTTCTCCTAGGTAGCCCTCAGTTTGGAAACCTACTGGGCTAGATGGAACATATAGTTTGAGAACTAAGCCTTGTTGGGTTTCTCACAGGATGCCAGGGGGTGCTGCTGGAAAAGCACTTCACTGTTCCTCCCAGTAGTATTCCAATGGAACTGGAAATACTTCCAGGTCAAGTATAAACAAAACAATTTTAACTCACTCAAAGAGTTGGAGTCGGGAGGAGGTGGTCAAGGATATCTATCTATCTATCATACAGTGCCTTTTATGTCTATCTATCTATCTATCTATTTATCTATCTATCTATCTATCTATCTATCTATCTATCATATAGCACCTTATCTATCTATCTATCTATCTATCTATCTATCTATCTATCTATCTATCTATCTATCATATAGCACCTTATCTATCTATCTATCTATCTATCTATCTATCTATCTATCTATCTATCTATCTATCATACAGTGCCTTTTATGTCTATCTATCTATCTATCTATCTATCTATCTATCTATCCTCACAATGGAAGCAACATGATTGCTAAAATTCTTAAATTTTAAAGAATGTCATTTTTAAGATTTTCTTTCTGTTAAAAATAAGGCCACTATCTCAGCTGACAGTTATCCAATATGTGCTGTTTTCTGATTGGTTTAACAGCAAAATATATACAGTATATACTTTTTTAAAGATTAAAGTAAAAGTAGAACAAAATATTCTGACAGATCAGGACAAATGCTCACCATTGTGTAATGTAATGAAGGTATAGAGTAAGGCACATTTCTGGAGGGGTCGGAAGTGGGAATTTCTGTTTTTTTCACACTTCCTAAGTGAAGAATAAACACAAATAAGGAAAAACAACAATGGCCTTTGTCTCCCACTTAGCCTTGTTTTCTTTTCTTTATTCCCACTCTAATTTTCCTCAGGGCAGGGGAGAGAAGTCTTCTTAACCTTAAGACCTGTAAAAGATCCTCTCCTCCGTCACTTCTGACAGCTATTGAAGAAGGAAGGACCAAGGATAAAAGCCAAAGTGACCTGGGATGCTCAGTCTTCCCAGAAAGGCCTACTGTACTACAGTTGTGATGTCCCAGATGAATGTTTTCACTAAATATTTGAATGTAAGTCAGTGTGCATGCAATTAACTAAGAACCAATAAGAACAGGAAAAGTAATGAAGTGCACGGTGGGAACTCTCACTTAGAGACTTGGTTGCTGTGTTTCTTTCATTCAGAAAAAAATGAGTTTTATTTCTTCAATACCCCTAACAGTCAGAATAACTTCAGACCTCTGAAACCTTAAATTGGACAAGGTTGTTCAGGAAATGGGTAAAGGAATGGATGGAAGAGAAATATTAAAATGTGTTAAAGATTCATTAATTATAATTTCTCCTGATCTATTTAAAGAATCTTTGGTTGCACTGTTTTATTGTCCCTTGCCTAAGCATAACTTCACTAAGAGACATTGTCACTTTCAATCAGCATTTTTCAACAGGTGGTGCTGCAGTGATTAAGTCTGCTATTGTAGTGCTTCACATTTGCTCATTTGCCTTGTATTCATTTGAGGTGTTCTTATCCAGCTGATATGGCTTTCCACCCAAAAGTGTATGATCTTTATTTAAATCATTTGGATTACATCAATATTATTGTTTATTTTTATTTACATACTTTTTGCATGAGCTTTTTAACAATAATTATAATAAATTACATAATTAGAATGAGCGGCTACACTAAAGTGACCTGGCATTAGGGTCTGTGCATGAGTATAGATAGATAGATAGATAGATAGATAGATAGATAGATAGATAGATAGATAGATAGATAGATAGATAGATAGATAGATAGATAGTGTAAATGCCATACGGGTTGGATGGGCATCCCAACCAGAGGAGGGGATGGTTCCTTACCAGGACAGGAGGCTCCGAACAGACAGATGGACATCTCAACCAGGAGAGAAAAAGGAGCCAGACTTGGAAGTGATGGCCAGAGAAAATGGACGGGTAGTCTACCTGAAGAAGACTTCGTTGGAGACTCTTTACTCCCCCAGGATGCTAGACGGCAGAAGCCGTGAAAATCGGTGCCCAGAATGTAACCAGTAGGGCATGCTGGGAAGTGTAGTCCGGTAACACAGCCCTGCTGGGGTCCCTGGGTGCCGCAACTTCCATATAATCTGGAAATACTTCCACTGGGCAATCGCCCTAGCACTGGAACTACATCTGGGTTCTCGATAAAAGGGGTGTCAGTCCCTTGTCCAGGCAAATTGGAGCCGGGAGGTAGGAAGGCAACACTCAACTGGAGGAGGGAAGTGCAGTGGTAAGAGTATTGTGGAGAGAGGAATTGTGGATTGTAGAGAGAGAGGGATTACTTGTGCTTCTGCTACTTTGAGGATTGTGAGAAGGAATTTGGCTGAATAAATCATCCTTTATTTGAACCCAGGACTCTTTGTGTGTTCGTGTTAGTGGTTTAGGGCTGCTGACACCCCTGGTTTCTATCACAATAGATAGATAGATAGATAGATAGATAGATAGATATCCAATAGTAAAGTTAGACTTTACAGAACCACAAAAGTAGAAATATTATCAACAAACTTAATCTTTCGGCATGTTAGCCAAAGGTTTGTTGGCTTAATGTTAGCTGGAGTTCAACAGATCAGATTGTGGTCAGATCTGTCTAGTTGTGCTACAGATTTATATTTAAACACAGTTAACATTTCAGTAAAGCAGGTCTGGCTTGTTGTATGCTACATCTGGGACTGCCATGTGCCTTGTGCCAAATTCTGTTAGGATAAGTTGTGCATCCTTATTGCTCTAAATTGGGCTAAATGTGTTCAGGAAATGGATGAATGGATGAATATATTTTCTCAACTTGCCACATTCAGCTGGTTGTGGAGGGATAGAGCCTATTTTGCGTGGCATCAGGTGTGCACCTAAAATCATCTCTGGGTGGGACACTGGTTTATCAAAGGGCACACATATACTCAAATTCCCAGAGACACTCGCACCTGTTTACTTAGAGTCACCAGTCATCCTGACACACTCAACATCTGGAAGAAAAGCAGAGGAACCAATAGAAACACCAAACACGCACACCTGGATTTGAATCAGGTCTCCTGACACTTGGATGCAGCAATACTGATGACTGTGCCACTAGGCCATCCTAAAGTACCAGTCTCTGAATTTAAACTTGTCTAATTTAATCTAACTAGATTGTTTAAACATAATATTTCCATTGGATGGATGAAATGCTTCAATTAAAAAATCAGTACTCTGAAATGGAGCTTTTCCCATTTTTTAAAAATGCAGCTGGATGACATATTGAGGTAACTTAGCCAGTCATTTAACAGATGATCCACCATAGATGATGTGAATGATCTCCTCTTCGTCAGGGACTGCTATTATGTCAACTGGATGACTAAATATCAGTCTGTGAGGTTTGCTGATGAGTGTACAGTATACAGCTCTGAGGCTTTGAGAGGCAAGAGAAGGGATTGGAAGAGGTTTTTGCGCATATTTTATTTTCTTATTCTTTTTAATATATACAGCATATTTATTTTCAAATTGCAATTTTTGGTGCCCAGATCCAGCATCCAGAGTTGATTCCTGCCTTGTGGACATTGCTGTCAGGAATGAGCCCCTATAATCTTCAATTGGACTAAACAGGTTTCAGAATATTATGTTATGTTGGAACTTTAAAATGCATACACTGTTTATGTTTTCAGTTGTAATTTTTTGGCACCCCATTCATGGTGGGCTTTGCCCTACACCTAATACTGCTGTTAGGCTTACACTCCCATCCCTAGGATCATAAACTGATCGTTCAATAACTGATGAATGCATAATCTGTGCTGTAGAATGGAGTGATCAGTTTTCGGCTTGATTACAAATCAAACCTGTAAGATTCAAGTGGTATGGATCTCAAATTCTTTTAGCTTGGGAAGTCACTCCCAACTGTGTAGAGAAAGAAATGTAAGAAAAAAATTACAAGTGAGTGGGTGTGAGGGGGCCATGCTGGTAGAGGGCTTAAGGGGTCAGCCATGCTGTCTAACTTGTATTCAGTCTTTTGAAGTTGGTGAAAGGCTAAATGTTAAATGGTCGTGGGATGGTTATACAGAATAGCACAAGGACAAGCCTCGGTTAATAGTTTACATCAGGCTCAATAATGCATTCACCTTGTAGTCCTGCCTTCAATTTTAGACTCTCTTTATTTTCTGTTAATTGACTAAAAATTAAAAGACTTTGAAAATTCAAAAAGATAGCCTTGAGCTCTGACCAACAAGAAAAAGTGAGTCTGGAAAAATGAACTATGTGGTATTTTTGCACTTAATTGCCAATCTCCATGATCCTGCTTTTGAGTTACTGTATGAGAAACAAGAGCCAAAACCAGCATCGAGTAAAATGCAAGTGGACAGGTTACCAGTATATTATAAGGCACACACACTCTCTGCATCATATTTACAACAATAATAGCATTACATCATAATATTTATATAAGAAGGAGCAGAGCAGGCTCTTTTTGCTTAGGAGATTGCATTCCTTTAATGTGGGAAGTGACATCCTTCACATCTTCTCCAACTCTGAGATGGCAAATGCGATTTTCTACTCTGGGGTGTGCTGAGCTGGTAACATCACTTTAAGTGAGGCCAACAAATCAGCAAGAAAATTAAAAGCCATACACTGTTATGGGACACACTCTGGACACCCCTGGAGGTCGGAGCGAATTAAAACAAAACAGTGTCACTTTGAACAATGATGCATATCCTCTCTCTGACACACTGAGGACGTTCAGCAAATAAATCATTCAGCAGAAGTGTGTCAAGAAAAGCAACTGGGACTCCGTTATACCAACAGCAATACGCCTGCATAATGTCTCACTGTGACTGTGACCGTCAACTCAGAGGTTTTTTTTTTTTTTAATTTTATTGCTGTATAATCATTCTGGTAGATGTTTAGACCAAAGTCTCTATCTATCTATCTATCTATCTATCTATCTATCTATCTATCTATTACATAATGCATTTACACTCTATCTATCTATCTATCTATCTATCTATCTATCTATCTATCTATCGTTCTATCATATAGTGGCCTTCTTATCTATCTATCCATTACATAATGCCTCTATTATTTATTTAAAAGCTTCTCTAAAAATCTATATTTCCCCCTGGGATCAAAAAAAATTCTATCTATCTATCTATCTATCTATCTATCTATCTATCTATCTATCTATGATCATGTAGAAAATAAGCAATTTAATATAAAGATAAAATTTTATAACGATACTCTAGGATGGACTGGCACTGCATTATGGACTGGCCATGCACCCAATTCAAAACATGGACAGATAAGTTATGGAAGAATAGAGGAAAATTATTTTTTAAAATTCCACCATGCTGCCAGTGGAGCAGAGGGCTGTACAGAAAAGCACAAAATAATTGCAATAATTACCTTTGCCATACAAAGCAGCTGCCTATATCCATGTGGCATCATCATATCTCAGTTTTTCCCTGGAACTACTAATACTAGTTGTACCCTGCGGATCAATCCACGTAGTAGTGAAACAAGGCAAACTTTAAAAATCAATAAAAAAAAATTTTAAAAATGTAATTCTGGTCAAGTGGAAGGTAGGTACTCTCCAACATTAACATTGGCACTGTATCTATTTGTGTTCTGCTCTGACGGGAGAGCATCCCTTGCATGGGGAGAAAAGCACATGGACATGAGATATTTCTGCCAGTCACCAGCTACCCACTAAAACACACGTAGCTCTGATTTCTCTGTCTCAAAAATGTCAAATGTTACTCCTTAACAATGTGTAGATAAAAAATGTCTGTTGAGCAAACAGGTATCGCTAGCTCCAACACGTGGCAGGGCAACTCGAATGGAGGCTGGCGCATAAGTGAGGAGGGCCCTGCCCGGCTCCCTAGTCCTGAGGTCCCGCTGCATGTCTCTTGGATTCACACAAATAAATCGGTACCACAAGTGAACTCTGATACTTAGCGCAATGAGAGAAGTCGCAAAATCAACCAGAATGTTCAAGCAAATTATAAAAAAAAACCCAATCTAAATCTTTTTTTTAATCTGGTTCTTTGTCTCAAACAAAAAACAGCTGGTGGTCTTCACAGCACAAACTAGGTAGGTAATGTACTCCTATAGAATGTTTTTTGGGTTTGTGTATCCATAATAAGAATTTGTTTGCTCAGAACAACAGCCTCCTGTTCATACAAGTGAAGCCAGAAGAAACTGAAGTAGCTATACTAACTTAGATATTGTAAGGAATGCATCAATAATGTATTATTCAGATTTATTTAGTGTCAGAATGCATTCTTTTTTATTATATTGTTATTACTCACACTGGATAGCTGATGTTTTTCAAAAGCTTTGCTCCCTAACAATGACAGTTTCAAGCTGAACACAAATATATTTTCACATTGATTGTATCCCATAGGAATTTGAAGAACCTTGAAAGTAACTTTTGTTGAATTTAGTGTGTTTAATCACTTAATGTCGCCGACACGTTGCATTTGGTCAACTGAGCTCAAAATGTTTTGCTCCTGATTTTCATTTGTATTCTGCATTTGACACTTCATGTTTCAGTGTCCAATATAACTGGCCAGCATTTAATGGATCCCACTTGCCCTAATACTACATACTGAAAACATTTAATCAACTTAAACTCGTAAATCCTTTACGGAGGTTGCCTGTAGGACAATGTCTAACATCTTGTATTTATAATTCAAGTTCTTGTTGCCGATATGCAGCATTTTGCACTTTTCTATGTTAAACTGCATTTTTCCAAATGTTCTCCCAGTTCTGAAGATTTGCTGCATCCTCCATGTATTACATTCCTCCAATTTTTGTGTCATCTGCAAATTTCACAAATTTACTAACAATATCAGAATCAATGTCATTAACATAAATCAGAAAATGTTATGGCCCCAGGACAGACCCCCACAGGACTCCACTGATGACCTCACCCCACATAAAGCATTCCCCTCTTATCAGTACTCTCTGTCCCCTGTTGGTTAACCATTGTTGTCACACACACGTGATTAGGGGGCAGCCAACGGGCCGACAGAGCGTGAAAAGATGTGGGATGGGAGTACAGGACAGCGTATTAATGCCTTGCTGTCTTCCTTACCAGAAAATACGAAGATTCGAGATCCGATGAGATGTAAACGGACATTCCGAAGACAACCTCTCGATAACAAAGTCCAATGCACTTCCGCACTAGTTTACAGTCCTCCCGAGATGACTTCATTTCCGGTCCCTCACTGATGTCCTCACTTCTGGTTCCATATGATGATGTCACGTCCATCCCACTCCGTTTACGTCACCCTCATTTCCCTACGTCTGTAATCCTTCCGGTTCCAACTACTGCACATAAAAACCTCCCTCTGTCAACTGTTCATTGCCTGTTGTGCACTTTGTATATGACCGGCACCTCAGTGTTGTTTTCATTGCCTGAGTGGTACAAACTATACGGGGGGTCGGTTCCCCAACCCTTAATCTGCTCTGTCTGTGTTCTTTATACTTCACACCATCTTCAGATCCAGTATTGTAGGTTAGGTCTGATGAATTAATCTTTGGTGTTCTGAGCCAAAGGCTTTTTGAAAGTCTACAGTAAGTAAACTTTGTTGTATGCTTTGTTGTTGTAAACTAATGCAGTTGCCTGTTGAAAAAAATCTAAAATATTGGTTTGGTAAGATCTTCCCCTCATTTTTTCATTATATTAGTGAAAATAAACTTATTGAGAAAGGCTATACACGTGATCCCATGTTACTAAATGTTCTATTTTACTGATACATACAATACTTGCAGGATTCTTCCATCCATTCATCTTTCATTTATTTTCCAGACTCATCCATTGCAGTTAGAACAAGTTGGAACCCAACTCTAAATCACATTCACCCACTCCCATTTATTAATTCCAGGTCAATTTACAATAATTTTGGTGTTATTAATTAACGAAACTTCATAAAGAATTGCTTACAGCTTTGGAGACAGTCTTTGATGTTAGCACTGATTTAAAATAAAAGTTTTTATAGAACTAGTATTACCAAAAAGGTACATCTCTCCCCCTATTGACTACAGACCATCGTGCACCTGCATAATGTCTCCCTGTGACTCTCTATCTATCCATTATATAGTGCTTTTGCTATTTATCTAGTGTGGTCCATGGCCGGCCTCTTATCCTGGCCAATACCCCCGCTAGGCCGCTAGAGGGAGCCCTCCCAACGACATGGAGATGATTCAAATTCCAGCAGGGCATCATGGACTATGGAGTTTTCCTGTAAAGCCCTGCTGGATAACATCAGGACCACCAGGGGTCGCTCCAGGGAGAATCAAGGACTACCATTTGCTCTATGCCCCGGAAGTACGTCTGAGTCACATGGACGGGAGGAATGACGTACTTCCGGGGTGAAGAAAAGGACTTTTTATCTGACCCGGAAGTGATAAGGAATCATGGACTGGAGGATGAAAAACACTTCCGGGTCAGGAACTATAAAAGAACTTTGGGAACTCCCAGACGACGAGATGAGTTGGGAGGAAGGGTGGCTAAGTGTCTGGGAGTTGGAGTATTGATTATTGTATTGATTATTTAATGAGTAGTGTGGAGTGGAGGGTGCTTGGTGCACATAATTATTATAATACAAGTAAGAATTATTGGACTTTTACCTGGTGTTTGCCGTGGTATCTGAGGGTTCAAGGGAGCGATAGTGCCCCCTACTGTCACACTAGTTATCGATCTAACTATCCTTTTGTGACAGATAGGGAGCACCACTGAGCCCCAAACCCTATGCAGTCACAGATTCAAAACAGAGCTTTTTATTATCAAATACATCCCAAAGGTTTTCTCCAAAACGTTAAACAAGCAATTGCAAACAAATTCTTCCTCTTTTATTCACTTCTCTCTCCATCTTCCTCTCTCAAGCAAGTGCTGCTTTCCTTCCACCTGACTCTGACTCAACTGGAGGAGGCTGGACAGCTTGCTTTTATGTCAGACAGAGGGAGTACTACTGGTGCCCAGGCATAGCCCGATCGAAACACTTCCAGGTCAATCAGAAACCCCCAAAAAAAGGGATTGTGAATCCCCACAGCACCCCCTGGTGACACCTATGGGTCCTCAGAGGGCTGACCCACAGCACTACAACTCCCATCGTGCCATGCAAGTGTCCATTTGGTTATCAACGTCCAGGGATGCTGCTTTCTAGCAGATTGGGGATAAACATATTCTAAAAAAGAAGCCTTCCCCAAATGCTCTTTTGTTTTGTCCTCCTGTCTGGGCAAGGGTCCCATACCCATCCTGAATGACATTCCAGTCCATCACTGGCCTTCCATTCTAGCTTCTCATCTCAGCAAGGGTCCCTGTTTTCTCCTAGGTGGGATGCTAGAAAATCCTGCCTGGCAGATGTAGTTCTCATGGCAGACTGGCTCCTCCAAGCCATCATCTAGGAAGTCCAAAATCTATCAGGAAATGCATTGCACTTGGCCTCATCATTAAAATTGGAGTCAACGATGGTCAATAGAATGGGATGCTCATAAGCCAGATTTATGTGTTATAGCAGAGAGTACTTGTGTCAATGTGATATTTCAGCTTTATATTCTTAATAAAATCCTATTTTTACCTTTGTTATTCTAGGTTAATTGAATGCTGCTTGCTGAGGGAAAAATTAATTTAAATGATTTTAGCATAAGGCTACGACATGACAAAATGTGAAAAAAGTTCAATCTATCTGTTTCTTATAACGTTTCTTTCACATCAATGTGTCTGTCTCTTATATAGTGCCTTTCCCATCTATCTATCTATCTATCTATCTATCTATCTATCTATCTATCTATCTATCTATTCCGTACTGACCCCTACTCTCTTTTCTGTTTCTTTTTCCGGTTTCTTTGTGGTGGTGGCCTGCGCCACCACCACCTACTCAAAGCTTCATGATGCTCCAACAATGATGGACGGATTAAAAGGCAGAAGTCTACGTGACCATCATCATCATCAAGCCCTTCCGTGAGAACCCTAAATCCACAGAGGACTGTTTCATTTATGTTAGGTAGAATGCCCAGAGGGGACTGGGTGGTCTCATGGTCTGGAATCCCTACAGATTTTATTTTTTCTCCAGCCGTCTGGAGTTTTTTCTGTCCCCCCTGGCCATTGAACCTTACTCTTATTCGATGTTAATTAATGTTGATTTATTTTATTTTATAATTGTGTCTTTCATTTTTCTATTCTTTAATATGTAAAGCACTTTGAGCTACTGTTTGTATGAAAATGTGCTATAGAAATAAATGTTGTTGTTGTTGTTGTTATCTATCTATCTATCTATCTATCATATAGCACCTAATCTATCTATCTATCACACATATTTTCAATCCTTGGCTCTTTCTAAACATACTGTAAATTGACATTAATAAAAATGCCTTAATATTCTTCTCAGTTTACACATAATGAGCACAGTGTGACAGCCAACACACCTCTGACACTGAATTTAAAGCAGTCCTATCTGAATCAGTAAGGTGTGACTTTTGGAGTACCTTTTATCTTTTTAAAATATTATGCATTGTCAGCATATCAAAGCTCTGGCTATCAGGTGTTTAGTTCAAAGCAAACAGCCTCACTAAAGTATTGGACTAAAGGTCCCAATTCTTATTTATTCAAAACTTCAAACAAGATATGAACTGAAACTCTAATCTCATAATGAAATATGAACGTAGGTCTAAAATACAATCAAAGTCATTCCCAAGTTTTAGTACTCTTTCCATGAATTTGAAGAATCGCAACAGGAACTTTCTTTTGATCACCTTTTTATGTTTTTGATTTGTTATGTTTTTGAAATGAATATCTGAGTTTGAAATCATTGCTTGATGCTTGGGCTGAGTGCTGGAGTGGTGATTAGCGCTGCTACCTCACAGCTTCACTTCAGAGCCCAGCCTGCTTGCCATCTATGCAGACTCTACACTTTCTCCCAGAGTTTTATTTGGTCGTTTAGATTTTCCTGCAGCATCTCAAAGACACACAGCTAAACTGGTCCTGCATTAGTTAATGTAGCCGATCGCTCTATTTTGTCCTGTGAGGACTGATGCCCAAAGGTTCATTTGGCTTGAGTCTGAATATTTCCTGAAGACACTTTATATTTTATGGAGCTTTGTCCCCAAATGCTTTTCCACAATTAAACAACTATTGACTCTAAGTTCACCTCAATGTAAGTACAGGTCATTCTGACCCCCCACAACCCTGAATTGAATTAAGCAGATTTGAGAATGGCCAGAACAGCAGTTTTGAAGGTAAATCTAAAATTAGATTAAGTGGGCATAATAGTTCAATGGATGGTTACAGCTGAAGATTAAAACTCGATCTTTGCAATGCTACATATTGCTGAGAAAAAAACAATTAATGACTACATTACATGTTAAGGGCCAAAATTGCAGTTTTGATTATAGAACTTCATCCCTGGGAGAATTCTAGAAATTGTTCGAGTTCTTCCTTAGATGATTCCCTTTAGCGACCCCTAAATAGCAGCAGACAAAAGAAGAAGGTGTTCTTGTTCTTCCTCTTCATCTTTTCCTATTTATGTGTGGGTTTAATGTGCCTGATTCAGTTTCTACACTCAACTTGGTCCTGCATCTCCTCCTCAGTCAAACCTTTCTCCTTCAGACCTTCTTTTGCTTAATCTATCCACTTCCTCTTCAGCCTCTTTAGCTTTCTCCTCCTCTGTAATTCCATTTATTTTGTCCATATATTCATTGTCTCTCCTTATAATATATCCACATGTTAAAACCACTTCAATCTAACTTCCTGCACTTTATTAGATACGAGGGGGAGTCAAGCTAAAGTTAGAAGATAGGATTTATTAGAAAGTGGAACGAACCTTAACAAAACTGATCATGTCAATTTCTCAATGTCGTCTCCACCCTTCTCAATGCACCTGTTCCACCTGCCTGGATTCCAGCAGAATAAAAGGTTTTGTCTTGTCCTGACAACCACTCGTGCACCACTTTCTTCACATCATCATCTGTCTTGAATTGATGACCACCCAGATGTTTTTTTAGAGGTCCAAAAAGGTGGAAATCACACAGTGCCAAATCTGCCGCATAAGGAGGATGTGGCAATACCTCAAACTTCAGTTTCTCCAGACAAGACTTGCTGTTCTTAGCAGTGTGTGGGCAGGCGGGCATTGTCTTGCAGCAAAAGGACCCCTTGAAAGAGCAGTCCCTGCTGCTTGGATTAAATAGCAGGCTTCACATTGGTCTCCAGCAAGTCACAGTAACTTGCACTAGTGACTGTAGTACCTCTCGGCAGTAACTCAGGTGCATGAGTGGTTGTGAGGACAAGACAAAACATTTTGCACTTCAGGCAGGTGTCGCAAGTGCATTGAGAATGGTGGGGACCACAATGATATGATCAGGTTTGCTAAAGTTCGCTCCATTTTTTAATAAATCCCATTTTCTAACTTAAGCTTGACTACCCCTCGCATCTCTGCATTTTTGCTGTATCACTGATTGTCTCATTTCTTATTTTGTCCTTCTTTGTAACTCCACACACCCTTCTCAAACCTTCTCATTTCTACCACATCCAAGTTCTTCTCTTGTACTCCCTTTGCTGCCCATGTCAATACTTTTCTCCATGTAGTGTATCTCTCCCACTTCTGTTGTACCTCTGAATGTCTCATTTCTTATTCTGTCCTCACATCCATCTCAACTTTTTCAATTCTGCCTCATATAACTTCTTCTCCTGCTCTCCCTTTACTGCTCATGTCTCTGCTCCATACATTATTGCTGAACATACCACTGTCTAAAAAACCCTACCTTTAACCTTCACCTTAACCATTCAACCACACAATACTCATGATACCTTCTTCCAGGTGTTCAATCTGCATTCTCAGTTTTGGGTTACCACTGGTCCAAATATTTGAACTTCTCCCCTCTTTTCAGCAACTCTCCCTGCAGGTTATCTTCTGAATTCTGATCATCGTTATTCCTCAGCTATTGTCTTCTTCCTATTTACCTTCAATCCTCTGTCTTCCAAAGCCCTTCTCTATTCGTCCAACTTCTCCACTCCCTCCTTTCAGGTGCTACACAACACAATGTCATCAACAAAAAGCCTGCATCAAGGGATTGGTCTTTTATCCCATGACTCAAACAATCCATAACCAGATCAAAGAGGTTGGGACTTATAGAAGATCCCTGGTGCAGACTTCCTCTAACTAGGATCTAATGTGTTAACCATCACTGCTTTTAACCATTGTCCTCACTCCCTCATACATATCTTAGACCAGGGGTCCTGGAGGACCACCGTGGCTGCAGGTTTTCATTCTAACCTTTTCTTAATGAGTGACCTGTTCTTGCTGCTAATTTACTTCTTTTTATCTAATTTGAATTGACTAGTTCTTGAAGACTAAGACCCCTTGATTGTTTCTTTTTCCTTAATTAGCAGCCAAACAATAACGAGATACAAAATGAGCCAAAACAACTGATGTCCATCATGCAATATCTGAAAATAAAGAAAGGTAAAGGTCTCTGAAATGTTGATCTGCTCAGGTCCCCAAAATATTTTACCAGAGCTCTTAGAAAAGAGAAGATCAACAATTTCAGAAATGTCTGCTATTGCACAAAGAGAACAGCAGCAAGCCATGGAATTAAAGAACGTATTTAATTAACGACAAGAATCAGCTCCTAATCAAGCATCTGGTTGGAGTGAAATTGGTTGGAATTAAAGGCCCTGATTTAGGTGGTCTTCTGTTGGCTCCTCACTTTACATTTCATTTCTGTTTGGGTGCCATTTAAGAAATGAAATGAATCAATACAGAGGAACCATGGAGAAATTCAGGGGAACAAATCCTACAAAAGCAATTCTATTAAAATGAATTCACAAGAAGTTAATTAACAGCACAAACAGGGCACTCATTAAAAAGAGAATTAGAATGAAAACCTGCAGCCCCAGTGGTCCTCCAGGACCGGTATTGGAGACCCCTGTCTTAGACAATTCTCACATACCTCTCTGGTACTCCTTTCTCTCTCATGGACCAGCAGACCTCTTGACAAAGCACTTCATTATAACAACAACAACATTTTTTTTATATAGGAAATTTTCATGCAAATGATGTAGCTCAAAGTGCTTAACAGGATGAAGAAAGAAAAGTTTATTAAAAAAATAAAAATAAGATTAGGCAATACTAAGTAACAAAGAATAAAATAAAATCCGATGGCCAGGAGGACAGAAAAACAAATTCCAGAGGGATAGAGAAAAAAAAAAATCTGCAGGGGTCCCAAGGCCACGAGACCAAAAAGCCCCCACTTGGCATTCTACCTAACATAAATGATCTCAATCAGTCCTCATGGTTTTCAGGCTTCACGTAGAAGAGTTAAATGATAATCATAAGCCTTCTTCAAATCAATAAACACCATATGCAAACTTTTCTGTTTTCCTCAATGCAAAGACTGCATCACTTGTTCCTCTCTGTAGCATAAAACCAAACTGCTCCTCCCCTATGGTGGTCTCTTCCCTACACTTTCTCTCTATAAGTCTTTCCCAAATGCTCATTGTGTGTGGCATCAGCTATATCCCTGTACAGTTTCCACATTCCTGAATTTCTCCCTTCTTCTTAAAGATGGGTACAATCACGCTGCTCCTCCACTCCTCTGCTCATAAATATTCTGTATTAGGTCCCACAACACATCTACTCCCTTTTCCCCTAAACACTTCCATACTACTGCTGATATTTCATCCAGAAAGCAAAGGGCCTCAAAGCTGAATGAACGTTCGACCAATAGAGGCTTTAGGAAAAGTGAGAACGGCATCATCATAAAATCAAAGCTTGACCTCTCAGGTTAAAATGGAGTACTCACTGCAGTCATACATTGTAGGGCATTTAATCCACTTGGAGTTGTACAGGAATGACTAAGAAGTTCTTTGTCTTCCAAGTTTCATTTTGGATCATTGCATGAAAAATTGCATTAGTATATGAAGAGTGTGTTATGTGTAGGGTGTGTCTAGTAGGCTCCACAGTACTTGATTATAAACAGAAATGTTATATCAGGAAAATTAACTTTAGTTTCATCATGCCGTTATCTTTCTAAGTAAATCCTCAAGCAAACAGCTGCCCTTGTATCAGAGAAACTTCAGCCGAATGAAGAAACTAATGACATTTACTAATTCTAAATTTACTAGTTGCTTGCTTTCCCCCGATTAATGCAAACACTGAAAAATAAATAAGCCTTACCTGCAGGAGTTTGAACAGGTGTCAAGAGCCAAAGACTTGAACGCCATTTCTGTACACCCAAAGGACTATTGACCTAAAACAAACTGCTGCCATTTTCCCTACCTTCAGAAACCTTTGTTTTAATGTGAAATGAAATATGCACTGAGTAAATAAGGACCACTGACCAGGAGTGAGTCAATGTTTAAAAAGTGAACTGAAGTATAACATGAAACGCGAAAGAAAGTCGCTTTTTTACTCATTGGCAGCTCTCCTTTATTTATTTGATTAAGATTCTTAATCTGATTCATTGTAGAAAAGTATATATTTTTATAAGAATTAAACGTGACGGCAGGTGCCATCAAAATAAGAATGTACAAGTGAGTGTTTAATCCACAGAGTTCTACTTCCTGTTGATACTGTAAGTTATCATTTGAGATAAATATACAGCTCAATTATTATAAAAATATGCTTTTTCCTTATTAAAAATCCATGGATCACCAGTGACAACCAAAATTGACTTGTTTGTTTTGCAGAAAAACATCACAGGTGAATCGCATGCAAGACGAGTAGATGCAAGTTCTAGAAAGTAACTAAAGTTGATAAACATCAATAGCAGATAGGATGGCAATCTCTCCGTTAATGGCAGTGAAACGAGGGAGCTGGACATGAACTTCAGAAAGTAGGAAGACAACCAGAGAGTACACTCTGAGAGGCTGATGTAGAGGAGGCCAAAAACTTTATATGTCTTTGAGTTACCATCAGGTGCAACACATCTCAGCTGTCTTCAGGAAGGATCACCAACACCTTTCCCTCCTTAGAACAATGTTTGACCACTAGAGGCCTTAGGAAAAGTGAGAACGGCATCATCATAAAATCAAAGCTTGACCTCTCAGGTTAAAATGGAGTACTCACTGTAGTCATACATTGTAGGGCATTTAATCCACTCAGAGTTGTACAGGAATGACTAAGAAGTTCTTTGTCTTCCAAGTTTCATTTTGGATCATTGCATGAAAAATTGCATTAGTATATGAAGAGTGTGTTATTTGTAGGGTGTGTCTAGTAGGCTCCACAGTACTTGATTATAAACAGAAATGTTATATCAGGAAAATTAACTTTAGTTTCATCATGCCGTTATCTTTCTAAGTATATCCTCAAGCAAACATTGTTCTAGAAGTTCTAGAAAGTAACTAAAGTTGATAAACATCAAAAGCAGATAGGATGGCAATCTCTCCGTTAATGGCAGTGAAACGAGGGAGCTGGACATGGACTTCAGAAAGTAAGAAGACAACCAGAGAGTACACTCTGAGGGGCTGATGTAGAGGAGGTCAAAAACTTTATATGTCTTTGAGTTACCACCAGGTGCAACACATCTCAGCTGTCTTCGGGAAGGATCACCAACACCTTTCCCTCCTTAGAACAACACCTGGATGCCTCCATCTTCTGAAAGTGCACAGAGGAGTCCATTCTCACTTCTGCTATGGCACTTGCTCAGTTCAGTATCACAAAGCAAAGCTGCCTTCTGTATACAAGTTACATGACACACATTTGACTTGGAAAGGCTAACAATATTATTAAATACCTGAACCATCCTCACTAGACCATAAGATTACTCAACAACTATTCATGTCAACAATTAGAAAATTAGAACAATCTGGATGAGAACAGACCATTCAGTTCAACAAAACTCTCCAGTCCTATCCACTTAATTATTTCAAAATAACATCAAGCTGAGTTTTGTCCTACTGTCTATCATACTACTTGGTCATTTATTCCATGTGTCTATGGTTCTCTGTGTAAAGAAAAACTTCGTAATGATTGTGTGAAATTTACCCTTAACAAGATTCCAGCTGTGTCCCCGTGTTCTTGATGAACTCATTTTAGAGTCACCATCTCGATCCACTGGACTGATTCCTTTCATAATTTTAAACTCTTCAATCATGTCACCTCTTAATCTCCTTTTACTTAAACTGTATAGACTCAGCTCTTTTAATCTGTTCTCATAATCCATCCCTTGTAGCCCTGGAATCAGCCTAGTTGCTCTTCTCTGGACCTTTTCTAGCGCTGCAATGTCCTTTTTGTAGCCTGGAGACCAAAACTGCACACAGTACTCAAGATGAGGCCTCATCAGTGTGTTATAAAGCTTCAGCATAACCTTCTTGGACTTGCACACTGCACATCAGGTCGCCATATAACTTTACATTCTATTAGCCTTCTTAATGGCTTCTGAAGAGTTGATAGTGTCAAGTCCCCTTTGACTCCTACGTCCATCTCATAAGGTGTACTTTCAATTTTCAGACCTCGCATTGTGTATTCAAACCTAACATTATTACTTCCTCCATATAATAATTTACATTTACTTACACCAGATGAACAAGCTAATTAAAAGTGCAGGCTCAGTTATAAAATGTACTCTGAACCCCTGAATGTCATAGCAAAGCAAAGAATGAAAACAAAACCAAGTGCCATTATGAACAATTCTGCACATCCTCTCTCTGACACACTAACACTGAGGACTTTCAGCCAACAAATTATTCAGCGGAAGTGTGTCAAGTAACGCTGTGGGGGTTCCTGTATAGCAACAGCAATATCTTCTTATATAATATGGCACTGTGGCTGTCTGTTTGTCTGTCCAGGATTTTAAATCACCTGTAGCTCGAAAACCATTTGACCTATTGACCTGAAATTTGGTACACATATACTATGTGACGTCTACTATCGGTGATGATTGTCATCCAAGTTTATTCCACTTTTTATTTTTATGTTATTTTATTGTAGAATCGGCAGTGCAGCACATGCGTACGGGCACCATTCTCATTGCTACCACCTTTGCCGTCAATTCCCCTACCTCTTCATATCTTAAATCATTCTTGAGGCAGATTGAAGACTTAAGTGCCAGCTTAAGTCAAAAATTAAGGAAAACATACTAAGTAATTGCAACACAAACACTGACTTAATCAGTTTTAATGCAAAAAGATGTCCAACGAAAGGAGAGAAGAAGCAGGCCGCTAGGGTGGAGAAAAGAAGAGCTGCTCAGGAAGCAGCAAGAGCATCAGCCTCTGAGCAAACAAATGCTACACGTATGGAGAAAGAGGACGAAAATTATGAACGCCCAAATCAAGTGGATTCATTGCACGTTATCATGCAGGGTGCTGTTACTGGTGTCTGCATAATGCCTCACCGGGACTGGGAGGACCAAATCAGAAGTTTTCCTTTTCTTTCTTTTTAAATTATTCTTCCTTTTGAGTCATTCTATTGTGTGTTCAGACAATATTATTAATCTTTTATTTATGTACGTATGTATGTAAAAAAGTCATGCACATTAAACATAATCATACTGAGTTAAGTCCCCTTAATATAACTGCACTCTTTAGCAGAGCAAGATACAGAGGACATGAAGATATGGAAAAAGATGATCTTCTGTGGCAACCCCTAACAGGAGCAGCCAAAAGAAGATGAAGAAGAATAAGACTGAACTCTTAAAATGAAGGTGCCAGAGTGGTTTTGAGTCCCAAAAAACCAAATGAAGGTTCCAGAAAGAATCTTTACTTATTTATATCCACAACAGGCTCCATACAGTAAATAACCAGGAATAGATGGTAACAGATTTGTGAAATACCAATGGGTCTTGATGCTGGACCCTCACTGAATACAATAACACAGGTTAAGTTCAGATGTTCCTAATCTGGCAATGTCCTGCTAAGTTGCCTACCATATAATAAAGATTTCTTGATGTTTAAGAAGTTTTTCAAAGCACAGACTTTATATGCAAAGACCCTATCTTAGAATGAAATGGTGCTTTGTCAAGCAATAGTTCTACATGGAACCGCACAACTCTGTAAAGAACCATAAAGTGCCATTAAAGAACTGGGATTTTTAAGAGTGTAGAGGGAAAATATGAATGCCATGTTTTGAGGACTAGAAAAGTGTTAATTATGAGTAAGATTAAATTTCCCCGAGGGTACAATTAAAGTCTATCTATCTATCTATCTATCTATCTATCTACTGTATCTATGATACAAGTGCTTAAAAAACAAAACCTGGCCCATAATGCATATAAATGTTGGAAGTGTTCAATGTGATCTAGTGGATATGGACATGGACTTTAAAAACTAAAGTTCTCATTCCAGCCCCTGCTACCAACTCATTGTGTGACTCTGACCTTGTAATGGTACTCATTATTGGAAGGTGCTATATAACAATAAATGGTAAACTATCACTTCCATTAACGGAAATAGCCCGAAAGTTGATAGAAATCTATGTTTTGTACCTAACACTTGCATACAAATTTTGGTTGACCTAAGTAAAAGCGTACTCAAGTTATCGTGTTTACACACACACACACACACACACACACACAGACAAAATTCCAACAATGGTATTTCGGACTCAGGGAAGTCTAAAATGTCGACTTTCATCAAAATCTTGAAATTTAATTTTTGGACGATTCCAATACCTTCCCTATGCCTCGTATACGAGAAAGTCAGGGAGGTCTTAAACGTCAAGATTCATCAAAATCTCGACATCAAATCTTTGGACGATTAAAATACTTTCCCTATACCTCGTATACGAGAAAGCAAAAAAGGTGGCTTTCATGTCAAAGAGCTTTGAGTTGGTGTTCACTGTAAATAAAATGAAGTGCGTGTAAAGCACAGTGGATGACATCTTCTGTAGAGACCTTTAAAAGATGTTTCATTTCATTGCAATAATAATGCCCAATCAAAATATTTGAAATAATTTTATTTTAAAAAAAAAAAAAAAGAATACAATTCTTCATGTTTACGCTCATTATGAGGTGGGTGTTTATATTCAATTGTATGTTTCCAAAAAAAAATATTTACAAGAAATACATTTTACAATATATTCATTTGATATCTAAAAGGCCTTTTTTATTTGACATAAACGCAACAAAACTCTGTGGAGTTGCCTTGTTCTATGCTAATAGTTTGACTTTAATAAATACATTAAGAATAGCTTTCTGAAATTTTGATTGTTTTAAACATAGCATTAGGCAATCCATCTCTAGACCAAATAAGTTACTGTCTGTATAAAAATGAACAACTATATACAAATATTATGTAAACTCTTATTTATAAAACAGATAACACTTTTCTAGCAATGTGGCATTTGGAAGGAAACATATACACATATAAAGAACATTTCTATAAAAGTTATCAAGTGCGGCAGTGCAAAATGATTTAACTTGACCAGTGTAGTTAGCTGAAGCCCCACCTAACTGGGAACCCATCTAAATTTGTAGCCTCCATTGTTGGTTCTTGTAGTGAATGCATTTCCTTGAGGAAATGCCAAAGTTCTGATGGTGCAGTGGTCTCTAATGGATGTGCGAAAAGACATCCCTTCTTCCATCTCACTGGTGCTGAGAGTTGTGGAGGTCTGGAGGCCATTGAAGGCGCCATACATGTGAATCCTTTCTATGTTCGGCGTGCCGCTGCTGTTCCTCTCGTCCCGGCACAGCCGGGGATGTTTGGCATCACCATGTAAGGCCGCATTGCATTTGTCCGTGATGTCTCTTAAAATCTCATCCACCTCCTTGCAGTCAGGCAGTTGTTCATAGTGGTCTGATAGCCTGCGTCGTTTTAAGCCACTTTTGATCTGAAACAGATCGTCTGTATTTTCATCTGTGCTCTTTGTCCGGGTCATTAATCTCTGCATGAAAAGACACAAGAGACAAGCATTAAACTTAAATGCTTCATGTATTTACTACCAGCTAAAAGAAATAGAGAGGCTCAGTGGTTAAGGTTTTAGATTGTCAGTCACAAGGATATTAGCTCGGTCCGCACTGATACGCTTCATGAATCTGAAGAAGTCTTTTCACCTGCCTGCATTCCATTTTTTAAATGTTTTAACACATTATTGTAATCTGTAGGTCAATTTGGATAAACCTGGCAGCTACCACCATAATAAAGGGTCCTTTTCCCAGAAGATTTGATCTTTATATATTATGCTTAGTTTAGTTAATACTCATCCGTTAGAAGAAAAGTTTATGACACATCACAATATGGAGGTACCATAGAGGAGTTTTGTTTCAAACTGAATTAAGAAATGAGATGTAGATTTGTTTGGTTTTTTTTTGCGGTTACAGACTTAAACTTGGATTACAATACACACAATTCTGCTTTCTTTTTTTTTCTGAGGCCATTCAGCACAGCATGCGAAAACATTGTAGGGGGAATATTACGATAAAAATCATTTGTCCAAAACCATTTATTTATCCAAGGGTACTTGCAACATTTGAGAGATAAAATTAGTTACATTTGTGTATCTGAACCCATCTCAATGGAGAGTAGGCTGGTGAAGTGACTTGCTCAGAGTCACACAATGTCAAAAGCAGCAGCATTTGAACCCACAGCCTCTGACTTTGAAGTCCAAAGCCTTAACCACTACATTGTACCACCTGTCTGGAATATGGTTGCATGTACATATTGTTTTTTTGTTTGTTTGTTTGTTTGTTTTTAACATTTTGAAGAACAGAAGTTATTAATCTTTGAAACTGCAAGGGGCCATCATGATGTAAATTTGAGTTCTGTATATGCAGGGAATTCAGGATGGTTATAGAAATATGGACTCTGTATATCTTTAATGTTTGTCTGTTTTACAGAAATGTCTAAAAATGTGTGATTTTAGTGCTTTAGCGCAGTCTTGCCGGCATTGTAATCACAAACTGTGTGAACTTGCTCAGAGTGCATCGTCAGTAAGCAAAAACGGGCCTCTCAAACCCATTTCAAATTCAGAGTAACATTGCCACCTAGCGCTCGCTCGGGTTACTGCACCCTGCAACTGGGCGCAACACCCAATGACTCCAAACAGTAAAGCTGTCTGTGTTCATCTGTTTCTAGAGTGGTACTTTAATCAGATCTTAACAAATCATTCAAAAATAACTTTGGAGTTTAAATTGCGCAGATTTCACTATATTTCTGAATTTATTGCATTCATATTGCATATATGTACATAAACTATACATATGCATTTTATATCTTTGAAATTGCAAAGTCTTGAATTAGACCTTTTCACGTTAAAAAAAATTAACATATACATTATATATGCATATAAATATTTTTAGATTGGTAAAGGTTCATTCATGAAAGGAACTGAGGAAAGATGACAAAGTATTTACTATTCGAAAAGTCCCAAGTATTTCAGTCCCAGGCTAGTTTGTTCAGCGCAAACAAAGTCAGCAGCCGAGGCCGTGCCATGTCAGTGGTCATTTCAAAGCAGCGTGTGTGTGTTTGTGGAAGAAGAAACAAACTCACGAGGCTGGCACATGCTACACCTACAAGTGCACCTTTTTGACATCATCGCTTAAAATTGAAAACAGGTGCCTATTACTAATGCTAAAGATAGCAGCAATAAACAAAGTGTCATTTTACTAATCATTTTGTATCACATTATGAATTGTGTTTATTTTGCTGTGGCTCGTTTTTTTTTTATTTTGGCTATTGTTTCCCTTATATAATTTATTTATTGTAACCATAATTTTCATAATACTGTTATTAAGACACTGGTCATGACATCCCAAGGCAGCCTTAAAACTGGTTTGTGCAGGTTTGGCAAACAGATACTAATTTGTTGCACTTTGATTCCCATTCTTTGAACTCCCACTAACTATTTGTTTTTAATAACTTTTTATCCAATTATAGTGATTCTTAGGATAATGAATAACAGTTTTGAAATAGAATGATTGCATTTGTATATAGCAAAATTGCCTATGTCAAATGAATCTGCTAGTGTTACTGTTAATACAGTTGACGGAACTCTGTCGGAATTGTCCGTTTTTTCTATTGTTTTCGTTTTTATAGTTTCCGTTCTGTTCAACTCATTAGTTTGCCAGCCTGGTAATGTGAAGCCATATTGTTTCGTTTGAGAGCTAATCACTCTATGTAACATATTATTGATTGATTATTTTTGGATGTAGAAGTGTGTTGCACTATTCGTATTATAAACACTCATTTTGCATTTCATTGCTACACCTACAGTTATTTTCATCTTTGTTGCTTTTCATTATAAAACTATAGAATAATTGAAGAAATTCAATTACACTGTTATTCATTACTTTCTAGATGTTGACAGTGCTGATAAATTTACATATTTGGCAGACGCTTTTATCCAAGACGACTTTAAGATGCAATTAATTCAATTTCTTGTATATTTCCAGTTGGAGCACAGGCAGGTGAGTGACTTGCTCCTGGTCACACCGTGTCAGTAGTGGGAATGGAACCCCGACAACCAATCCTTAACCGGAATACCACAATAATTTCAAAACACAACTAGGATAATGCAGACACTGTTTCCATTAGTAAGAACTTTTAAAATATTTTCTGGCTGGTACTAATATTTGAATTCAGTGCGGTAAACTGGTACCCTTGCGCCAGATAATACCAGGATAAATTCCAGAATCCAAAACTGAAGAAACTTGTATTGTATTGGGATGAGCGCGTTCAACAAATAGAGTGACCGATGTCCTGTTTACTTACGTCAAGAACTGAAGCCAGATGTTTGGCCTGGTTGGCCAGTTCCTTCAGCTGGACGTTTCGTTCCTGCAGCGACACAATTTCTTCTTCTTTTTGGCTCAAAGTAGCATGAAGCTAAATAAAAAGAAACACAAAAAAAAAACTTTATTTCCAGTGCTTTCCGTACTTACTTGTACTTGGCCCTTGGGTGTGCTTGAACCCTTATGAGTCTAGAAGGCATTGCATGAATTATGAAAGCAGCCTGACCCTGAGCAGATACAGACGGAGTTCAATAAGTGCAGGTGAAACGCGTGCGGAGGCTGGTCTCACCTGGTTATTTACTTCCAGGGCGTCCCCCAGGGCTTTTTGGTTCTGGTCTGCCATGTCTTTCCAGTAGTGATCGGGGTGTAGAGGCGGTGCGGGCTGGCAGTGGACATGCTGCGCCGGGGGCGTGAAGTGCAGAGGTGTCGGCAGGGCGAGTTCCTGCTGTGCGGAGTCAGCAGACTGGATGCAGGCTTGAAAGGCGGACATGTCGCAGCTGGGCAGCTGCAGACTGACAGCATCAAAACACGGTTGCAGCAGGGCTGGGTGTTCTGTAGAAAAACACAATAAATGCGTTCTCCAACAAGGATCTGACTGAAGAGCAACAGCGTCTTGACTTGTGCGTACGCCGATTGAAAAAGAAAATCAGAATATAAATAAATACATACCAGGTATGAAGCTCTCCACTGCATCTTTAAATTCTTGCAGATGGAAACTGGTGGTATCTGGTAACCGGTTGTTCTTCAAAAGAGAAGAAGAAGAAAAATTAGACGAGCTGCATTTTGACTAGAGTCGAATATACATGCATTCCTATTGCTTTTGCCCCGTCTATAGGATTTTACCTGGAATTCAAAACCCCATGGGGGGAACTGCATATAACAAGCCTGGACGGCCATCTCAGTTAAAGGTGAAAGAGACGAATTTTAACGAGCAGCGAGTAAATCCCAGTTTGGTGGCAATCCAATGTTTACTGTTCGGATGACGCCCCTGATTTTTGTTTTCATCCACACGTACAAAATTGCACAAATAGCTTCTCGTTTGCAGGTGTACAGCTCCGGTCGTCAAAGGGTTACGTGCTACACGAGAGAGGCGGCTCGGGCGGCACGCTTTGGACAAACTGCCACAAGTGCGACTCCGCAGCCGCTATTCATGTAGTCCTGCTGCATTCCGATAGGTTCTCCGCACGAGCCAACCAGAGCGCGCGCCCTGCGCATTCCTGAACACCTCGCGGCCGGAGTGCGACGTGAAATATTAACCCGCGCTGCACTTCTGCTCCATGCCCTGCCCTGCGCTCGAGGCGCAAAGCAATCACTGTGAGCTTCGTCTGGGTGAGTGTATCGGTATGTGTGTGTGTGGGTGGGTCGGTGTTTGTGTGTCCATAACATGTGGTAATGTAGAGAGCCGTTGCAGTTTGATTTTTTTTCCCAGAGTCCTTTTGAGAAACTCTTAATCTGCTTTTATTACCCTATTATTTGGATTACTCACGCTGCCTAGACATACACTGGTGGCAGTGATTTGGCTGTGATTGATAACAGGTTCAGAAGCAGTGATTTAGGGTACGTGGCCAGTATGTTATTTAACACAGAATGGAATACTACATGGTTCATTATTGGTGCCGCTCCTTTTTCTATCTACCTTCTCCCCCTGTCGCTATTTTAAAATTCATTTTATATATATATATATATATATTGATGATACACAACTATACATTTCCGCCAAACCTCATCCATTCCTTCCCCCAGTACCCTCCTGCATGCCTTGATAAAATGAATACACAGATATCTCAAACTTAATAGCAGTAAAACTGAGTTACCTCTAATTGGGTCTAAATCAGCTCTGCAGCTTCAGTCTTCCCATTGCTGGGTGCACTACAAGTTCTGAATAACACCTTTTTACTGCTTACCTAAATAATGTTTCCCAGATTGCTTTTTTCATTTGCGAAACATCTTTAGACAACATTTTGCCTTCAGACAATGCAGAAGTGGAAAGGTTCCAGTCAACATTTCCCGGTGAGTCAACATTTTGCATTGGATATTGCCATGCTACGTTGGATGGCATTCCTAATAAACTTCTTCCAGAACTCTACAGTACAGATTATTACATGTTTTAAGTTCACTGAACACATCACACCTCTGCTCATTCAACTGCATCAGCTTCCTGTGTTCTATCAGATATATTTTTAATTTTTACTGTAAATATTAAAGCCATTCAAAATCCAGTTCTACCTTATCTTGCATATCTTCTAACAATATATAGTGCCTTTCAGTCCCTACCAACTTCATTAGCAGGCATACTTTCTATCCCAGACCATAACCTTGGTACTATTGGTACCAGGACCTTTTCTTACACTACACCCAAACTTTGGAATTCATTATAATAATAATTATTAGTAGTAGTAGTAGTAGTAACAGTAATAATAATAATAACAATAATAATAAAAAGCTTAATATGTGTCACTTGTTTAGGAATTTTAGTTTTAATTCATAATTTTTCCCAACTATTCATTTATTTTTGTAATGAAAGTACATTTCAGACATCAGTTGCTACTAATTTTGACTAATATGAGCCAAACGTCGCATACTAAAAGTAAAAAATAGAATGGAGTTAGGGGAATTATTAAAAATATGACTCCACAATAGTTTGAGGTTGTGAACAACAGCTCAAGTAAAAATACTTCGACCCCAAGTCCCATTGACAGTGCACAGAAGTTCTCAGAAAGCGTAATAAGATGTCAACTGGCCATAGTTTAGCAATTCATTAATGAACAGATTTTGCTGGTTTATGTTAATCAGTGTTCGCTTCCCAGGTCCTCCCTGCGTGGAGTTTGCATGTTCTCCCCGTGTCTGCGTGGGTTTCCTCCCACAGTCCAAAGACATGCAGGTTAGGTGCATTGGCGATCCTAAATTGTCACTAGTGTGTGCTTGGTGTGTGTGTGTGTGTGTCCTGCGGTGGGCTGCGGTTAGTTTCCTGCCTTGCGCCCTGTGTTAGCTGGGATTGACTCCAGCTGACCCCCGTGACCCTGTCGTTAGGATATAGCGGGTTGGATAATGGATGGATGGATGGATGGATATTAGAAGCAGTTCTAATTTCATAAGGCAGAGGTCCACCCGTTAGCTTCCAACGTGTCTGCAGAATGCAAATTATAGCTGATCTGAGCACCTCAAAAACCTGGATGGTAGGTATGGGGTAAGAAGCTCAGCAACCCTAACCCTACACAAAGGAGCATGCCCATGTATTGCCATACGAAAATGAACAGAATTGGATGGAGGAAGATGAAGTGGTATCTGCTTTACATCAAGGCTTATAAGGATGAACAGTAGGCCGTACTTAATGTGAATTTATCATGAAAATATATTTTAATATATGTTAAACAGTTTCTACTTTGTTTTCTATATGTTTTAACAAAGCTCTGTCCTTAAGTGAACTGATTCTGTATTTAGTAATTTATAATATTTATACTTGTATTTCACCTCATAATGTGTCACTGTGCTCGGTGCCTACACTCAGCGAAGAGCGCTGTAGAAAAATAAAGTGATTTGAATTGATTTGAAAATCTGCCTTTTATAGTGCATTGTCTGTAGTACTGTGCCAGATTAATATACTTGTACATCTGGAGAACTTTGTGCAGTTCCAGTCTCCATGATACTAAAATTGGAGGAATGGCAGACACTGAGGAGGTAACTAAAACAATTCAAAAAGACTTCAGAACTGGGCAAACATTTTAAAATACAGTTTAATGTCATAAAAGTGCAAAGTGCTATATGTGGGAAAAAGACAAGTTAATTATAAATACAAGATGGGAGACACTGTTCTACAGGAAGCAACATCTGAAAAGGATTTTAGGGGTTTATGTTGACACAACATTTTCATCATCTAAGCATTGTGCAGAAGAGCTTAAAAAGGATAATAAAATGTTAGGTTATATCATAAAAACCGTTGAATATAATATCAAGGGACATTGCACTAGTGAGACGGCATCTGGAGTTTTGCGTGGTCACCACACTACAAGAAAGACATAGCAGCACTTGAAGCTGTGCAGAGGAGAGCAACCAGGTGCATTCGAGGACTTACGGACACGTCCTACTGTCACAGACTCAGAGAATTAAATCTGTTTAGACTAAAGCATGAGAGAAGGCTGTGTGGGGACCTAATCCAGGCCTTCAAAATCAGCAAAGTTGATCAGCTGGATTATGTCAACCTCACGAACTTGAGGACACCTCTGGAAATTAAGGGGAAGTGCATTTACAACTGAAGCCAGGAAGTATAACTTTACTAAAAGAGTTGTGGGCCTCTGGAAGGAATTACCGAGACATGGATTTGAAGCAGAAACCTTGACAACCTTTAAGAGGAAGATGGATGAGATATGGGGACAGTTTAGCTATTAGCTTAACAAACAAGCTTGATGGACTGAATGCCCTCCTCTCATTTGTCTAATTTCTTATGTCCTTATGTAAGAATAATGTAGTTGATATGGGAACAGCTGAATATGCTTTTAAAAGTAGTGGTTTTAGGGGTGGGGATTGATCTATCCTTAACTCAATTTTTCTTTTTGTAAAAACTTGATTGATTTGTATGGATTGCAATACAATTAATAAAAAAATAAATAAATAAAAAATCAAAGTAGTGGTTTATGGGTTGGGTGGTTCCTTGTTGAGCCATTGTTTCACAAAGAACCATTTCATTCTGGGAAAGGTTTCTTACACATGGAATTCCTTCTTTGGACTTTCTAATTTGTGGAAAAACAGATATCTTTAATGTATAGTGAGCTACCTTGAACTTGGTCTGTTTTACTATGAGCAGAAAGAGTCAGGAACCCATTAGTATTTCACACATATTTCCCATCTCTTTGTGGTTATTGATTGAACCTCTTACAGATCTAAATAAATAAGTTCATTCTGGAACCTTTGTGCATTTGGATGTTTTTTTGGGGGAACCGAAAATGGGGCGGCACGGTGGCACAGTGGTAGCGCTGCTGCCTCGCAGTTAGGAGACCTGGGTTCGCTTCCCGGGTCCTCCCTGCGTGGAGTTTGCATGTTCTCCCCATGTCTGTGTCGGTTTCCTCCCACAATCCAAAGACATGCAGGTTAGGTGCATTGGTGATTCTAAATTGTCCCTAGTGTGTGCTTGGTGTGTTTGTGTGTGTCCTGCGGTGGGTTGGCACCTCGCCCAGGATTGGTTCCTGCCTTGTGCCCTGTGTTGGCTGGGATTGGCTCCAGCGGACCCCCGTGACCCTGTATTCGGATTCAGCGGGTTAGACGATGGATGGATGGAACCAAAAATGGTTCCCCAATGAAATCGCTCTGAAGAACCTCTTTGGGTACCTTTATTTTTAAGATTTTAGGAGCTATTAGACTAGTGGCTGGACCATGGCATATGGTCAGATTGTTTAATACATTAAACAGCAGAAACTGTACCAATACCCAACAGATGCTTTCAGAATTTTGCAATGAATAAGGTAAATCCTGGTTGAGTGAAAAAGCTCTTAGAACATATGAGAACTGCCTAAGTATGTTAATAACATGGAAGCTGCAAGTACTGCCTTCAATGCTCTTCTCAATATTATTTTAGGCTTGTTAGTCATCTTTCTCAATATCATATTTTCCATCCATCCATTTTCCAACCTTTTATATCCTAACTACAGGGTCACAAGGGTCTGCTGGAGCCAATCCCAGGGCACAAGGCAGGAAACAAACCACGAGCAGGGCACCAGCCCACCGCAGGGCAAGCACAACACACACACACACACACCAAGCACAATTTAAGATCACCAATGCACCTAACCTGCATGTCTTTGGACTGTGGGAGGAAACCCATGCAGACACGGGGGGGGACATGCAAACTCTACACAGGGAGGAACTGGGAAGTGAACCCTGGTCTCCTAACTGCGAGGCAGCAGCACTACTAACTGTGCCACCGTGCCGCCCATATTATATTTATTCTGAAACCCATTTAATCCAGTTAAGGGTTTTAGGGGGTCAGAGCCTATCCCAGTATCACTGCACACAATGAAAGAAACAGGGCATCAGTGGATTGCAGTGTCCACTCACACGGGGCTGATTTAGATTTGTCAGGTATCTCCATTCTTTATATTCAAAGCCTTCTCCTTTTATTAAAGGCTTGTTAGTTTAAACTGAAATGCAGAATGACGTTTTATCTTCTCATACATTGAAAGTGGCTTTTTCATTATTACAGAATTAAAGTCCACTAGTGTTGGCAAAACAAACCCATTCATCTTTGTGACCGATACAATCCTTTCATATGTTTAGATGCCAGTTTTATTGAGAGCAACTGAAACCTATTCCTGTAATAATAATAATAATAACTAATTACATTTATATAGTGCTTCTCTAACTACTCAGTGGGAAACAACTTCAACTACCATGTGTAGCATCTACCTGCACAATAAACTCGCCCATGTTAATTAAAAAGCCTTTAATGTTTCTGTAGATCTACTATTGAAAAAAGCAACCCAAAGTGTTACATTAACTCTCCCGATTTTACTGTGTGGATGTGATGGTAGCCATTTTTACGCCAGTATGCTCACCACACATTAGAAAGTAGGTGGTGAAGAGGTGAGAGAGGTATGTAGCCAATTTAGAGGCAGACGGGTGATTAGGGGGACACAATGAATGAAGCCATTATGGAAATTTTGGCCAGGACATCAAGAAATACCCTACTCTTTTCAAAAGATACCCAGGGATCTTTTCAATCCCATAGAGAGTCACGACCTCAGTATTACATCTCATCCATTAGACTGCACCATATTTACAGCACAGTGTCCCTGTTACTGCGATGGGGCTTTGGGATCTTCACGCAGACCACAGGGTAAGTGCCCTCTGATGTCCTCCCCAACAGACTTGACTTTTTGTAGATGGCCTCCCTTCCAAGTACTAACCAGGCCATGCACACATTGCTTCAGGTGGATTATTAAATATTGTATTCAGATGTTATTGGTTTCCATTTATGTTTAATCAGTTTCTAACTTGCTCTCTGCATTTACATACATATACCAGTTCTGTATTTAGTATTATCTTTACTTGTATTTTAACTGAGGACTGTTTGTAACGCTCTACGCTGCACTCAGTCAAGATTGCAATAAAAATAAGTTGTAATTGTAATTGTCACTCATTGCTTGTTCTGAAGTGCAAGTGTTATGGCTTAATACCAGCCAGGAACATCTGCCTTAACCCCTTGAGTTACAAATCTCTATATTCTGAAAATGACATTCTATACCCAGACAAACTTTGCTTCCGTCATTGAAGCATTCTTATTGATGAGGTACCCCCTTACTTCACCAATTTACTTTCTGTCAATTATATACCATACATTCAGTTTTATATTCCATATAAACGCTGCTGTAAATAATGAACGGGGGGACAGAGTCATTCATTCGATCAAGCAGGATACTTTGTTCAATTTGTTTACCTCGAACTGGCAGCATCAATTATTTGCATATTAATTTCATTACAATACTTCCTTGTAGCCGCCAGGGAAGGGAGCTCAGATGTTCTGCCAAGGAAATTCTTGCCCGCCGCTGTCACCGCGCCAGCAGCTGGAGGAGCCCACCGCGCTCGCAGTTTCTTTAGTTACGGGGCCAGCCGTTACCAAAACATGCACGTGGACGTGTGAAGTCGTGTATGCATACTCGGGGTGGCATAGTCTGCTCATCTCTGATAAATACTGGGCAAGGTTAAAGTAAAACTAAGGTGTGTTATTATAAGAGTCGCTAGGCAAGATCTGAAAATAGTGTCTTTATCTAAAGGATTATTTAACATTCCAGTGACAAAAGATGAGGCAGGTCCTGAATAAAGGCCGTTAACGATCTGCGGCGTGCTGTCCATATGTTTGGAAAAGCGCCAATCATGTTAGTGGGTCAAGTTGCAGGTGACAAGGTGCTATTTGAACTTGCCCACCTACAGCCGCATAATCTGAAAAGTTAAAAGCAACCGTAAATTGTGACTATAAGAGCAATAATCTGCTTCTTTTGTTGTATGATTTTGGTCATGTGTATGAGTCATTTAGAATAAAATGCAGATGAAAAAATACGAAAGCACAAGTGTTAAACACTTTATGCCTTAAATCAAGCGAGCGACTTAAACACTAATTATTGGCTGGCTCTTTTAAAGATCTACACAAGCTGCTGTGGTCAACGCCATGTTCAGAAGACTTGAAACCTTCTAAATGTAATAAGAACTGTATTTACTTACTCTGTGGGGGGCATCTGCCTCCCTCTGCAGGACGGAGGTGCAATCTGATAAGTCCTGCCAAGCTATCGTTGCAAAAGCTGCAAGGAAAGAAAAAAGTTTAAACCTAAGAAACATAGTTCGTTCCTGCCTTACTCCCCATGCTGCTGGGGTAGGTTCCAGCTTCCCCTGGACCCTGGCATATTATTAATGTAAATTATTGAAACAAAATATTACAGTTGGGAAAATATACCTTGATCAGCAATATTATTAGCGTCCTCGATGTAGACTGACAGTGGAGCGATGCTGGTGATTGTCTTTGATAGTTCCTGCTAAGTAAACGAAACATGAAACTGAACATGCAGCCCGAAAAATCGTAAATTCGTACGTATATATTATATTATATTATATTATATTATATTATATTATATTATATTATATTATATTATAAAGTGTGAAATAATTAATGTCGGCTACCTTGTCAGTTCCATCCTTGGGCTGTTTCCTTGCACGGCTTGAGAAATCTATTATTCTATTAGGGCATATTTTTCCAAAGACTCTTCTTTCTTTTTGCATTTTATGAACGAAAATAATTATTATGTGCAAAATCTTCTGGTAGTTGTTCAAAAAGAAAAAAATACTTTGTGGGACTTTCTATATATGGTTCCCATACATCATTAGATACCGTTAATTTTCTTTCATCCAATCAGATTGATTTTTAAAGTCTCCAAGGAGAACGCGTCCCTGGAGATGCTCCGGGCTGTGTTGTGTGGAATTTTTTTTTTTTCTTTTTCTTTTTGTATTTGTAATTAGAGCAAGAAAAGCGCCAGAGGTGGCGCCGATAAACTGGTGGCAATCTGTGCTGCAGTGCACCGCGAAAATTTAAATACCCAGCGATGTCCACTTGGGACTCCTTTCGAATCTCATAATCAGATATAAATCTCGTGCCAGTTTTGCGCCCTTTAGTCCTTTCATGGCGCCTTTCCAACCGAAATCACGCTAATTAACCCAAACACCGCCG
Source organism: Polypterus senegalus (assembly GCF_016835505.1). NCBI lineage: Eukaryota > Metazoa > Chordata > Cladistia > Polypteriformes > Polypteridae > Polypterus > Polypterus senegalus. Next base: position 24,754,052 of record NC_053157.1, read on the forward strand.
TTTTCGCCGCGTTAATCGTTGTAGTCCTGGTACCGCATTAAACAACAGACTGAGGTAACGTGCTGGCCTTTCTAGGAATACGCCTTTATGAAGTTAAACTGTCACACCTTCTACTGAGCCGAAGACGGTGCGTGTTTGTTAGGCTCCATAGACTTTTTGCTATTGCCAAACAATGCTTGCTATTAAATGAACAAATTGTAGTAAACTCTACTCAAAATAGTTTAGCTGATCTAAAAACCATGGCAAATAAATCTTGATTATACATTTCTTGATTTACATTTAAAAAAAAATCCTCTAATCACTTATCATAAAAACACAACGTCAAAATGTTTTTTTTTTTTAATTTTAGCATCTGTATCCCCGTCAATAAGAATAAGAAAAGGATTCGGGCATCTCTTAAGCCAAAAACTACACAAAACGACATTATTATTATTATTATTATTATTATTATTATTATTATTATTATTATTATTATTATTGTGGTTGTTGTTGTTGATGGTGATGATGATGATGTTGTCGGGAATAATGATGTTAAACTAATAAAAGGCATGTTTTCCTTATGATGATGACAATCAACATCATCATTATTATTATTATTATTATTATTATTATTATTATTATATTATTATTATTATTGTTGTTGTTATTATTATTATCATTATTATTATTGTTGTTGTTTCGGGAATAATGATGCTAAACTAATAAAACGCATTTAGACGTTAATTATGAGGATGATGATCATCATCATTTTTTAATAATAATAATAATAATAACAATAATAATAATAATAATAATAGAAAAACGTCGTTTTAGTAATAACATCATGCACATGTATTTTCATCGTGACAAAACTGAATCTCTATATCCGAAACGGTTTTAGAATGAATCGTGCATCACAGTTGTTAAGTAATACCGATCATTTTAACAGGTATTGGCCGTTTTGAATCGTGCGTGCACTTGCCAGTTGAATAGCTGCATCACAGTCATGACATTGCGATGACGACAGTGGAAGGATGCTCTTTTATGGATTATATACTCGCGTACCCTCATAAAATACTGATTCTTTAATGGCACTTTACTGAGTTGTGTGGGTTCCTCGGGGTGTGTGTGTGGGTGTGCGTGTGAATTTCAATGAAATGAGAACGCTTTGTAGCAGTGACTTTCTTCTGAATAGAAAGATACGTTAGTAACGAGAATTCTGGATTCTAAGCGGCTCAGAAGAAGATGGCACAGATTAGTAAGAATCCGCGCCGCACTACAAGGCCGCTCGTTCCCGCCTGGTCCATTCACACAATGCTGTATGTTAGCAGCCACTTCACTTTTGACAAGATCTCAATTATCTCCCCCTCGTAGCCCCAGGGCAAAGAGCTCAGCTTCGTCAGAGGCCACAGGTTCCAGTCGGACAAGGTTGTCGCGAGTTTACAGGCAAAAAAATGTGATTGATTTAATTGTTCGAATATTACTTCCGTTTTGATATCCAATGTCACTTGCCACGTTAAAGTTAAGCTACTGTATGTCACAAGAATAAAGCAGACTAACACGCGCACTACCGTCCTTATACTATCATAAAATGTCTTTGGCGCTTAATGAGACCAAACAAAGTGGTCCTAAAGATTACCTTCTATACCCCAAATGGAAATGTGAAAAAGCTGTTGGGCACAGAGTGCGGAGTGGCCCTAAAGTTGAGTGACGATCGCCGATAAGCAGGACACGGGCTGCGGAATTCAGGTGGCGGCTTCTTTAAGCGCCTAACTTCCAAGAGTGTTGTGTTTGTTTATGGTGCCCTTGACCTTGGCCCACCTCGATCTTTTTATGACAGAGTATTGATTTTTTTTTTAGTTACACTCATATTATAGTATACATTACACCGTGTCTAACACCTAATTTATTTATTTTTTATTTGTTTGTTTGTATATGTACTATACAGGAAGATCCAGATCTAATTATGCTGATCCAGATCGTCTGGATGACTTTGATTTTTTTTCGGGGACGATTCCAGTTCGGCGCGAAGACGATTCTTCATGTCATCAATTCGCACACTTCTCGATAGTCCCGGATTTTTCGGGTGATTTTTTATGTAATAAACTTAATAAGTTATAGCATAATGAAAATTGCATAAGGTGGGTTGGCACCCTGCCCGGGATTGGTTCCTGCCTTGTGCCCTGTGTTGGCTGGGATTGGCTCCAGCAGACCCCCGTGACCCTGTGTTCGGATTCAGCGGGTTGGATAATGGATGGATGGATGGAAAATTGCATAACTAGATCTGGACCACCCTATAGTCTCTTTAACAAATGTCCGTTAAATAATGGAAAAAGTATTGTTCCTGTACTATGTTTTCAGTGTCTGTTCTGGTCTCCTATAAGCGCCCTCCCTATACAGGGCTTCTTGGAGTGAGTATTGTGAGCAGAAAAACGTCTTCAGCATCTGGTGATTTTCAGCATATTAAGAAGTCAAGGTGGATCCAGCATCAGTCCATCTATCCATCTTCTTAACCTGCCTATCCAGGGCAGGGTTTGCAGAGCAGCTGGAGACTCATCAACCTGTGTATCGCACAAAGCAGGAACAACAGGGTGAAAACACAAACACAATAACCTGCGGGTCAAAACGGAAACACCAAGAGGAAACTCATACGTACACGGGAAGAACACGTACCTGTACACTGTTAAAATAATGGCTCTTTAATTGCATTTTATGGTTCTATACTGGGTTGTGTGGTTCCTTAAAGAGTCATTGCTTGATAAACCATATTTTCGTTCTGGAAAGGGTACTATGCATATGTAGTCGGTCTTCCTGCTTTCAAAAACAGTCTAATATCTATAAAACCTGAAATCATTACTGCGCGGCGGTCTACATTAACAGATCAAGAAAACATGGACTTAGCCTACGTTACTGTATCCTTTTAAAATTATTGGCATTCACAAAACTGTTACCATCTATTCATGGCTGTTTACTGTATGGAGTCTGTTACAGATCTAAAAAATATAACGTTCCTTCTGTAACTTTCAAGTGGATGGGTCTTTTGGAACCAAAAATGGTTCTCCTATGGCATTGCTCTGAAGAACCACAGACTCTGGCACCTTCATTTTTAAGAGTGTAGAGAGCGCAGATCCAATCTTGCGCTCCGTGTAGAGTTTGTAAGAGCTTCCCTTATGTATGTGAGTGTATCCGGGTACTCCGTTTTCCGTGTATACGTCCCCGAAGGCTATTGGAGAATTTCATATATGGACGGACTATTGTAAATTCTCCCGGTGTGAGGATGGATGTGAGGGTCTGTCTAAGCGATGATGGTTCCGCCCTTGTGCCTGAAGCGGTGGGCTACCGCGACTCTGAACTGGATTACAGTATTGGGTTTGTGGATGTTGTTATATCATTCAGATTGGAATAAATGGTTTATTTCGTGCATTATGATAAGTATCCGCTATAAAGATTTTAGACAGCATAGGCTGTCCGCAGTACAAAACGGATTCAGTACCTGGATTTTGGAATAGAAGCAGAACAGCACTGCTATGAAGCCCTCACCAATAAATGTCTTATTTATAAAGAACGATTTACAGCATATATCACGACGGCCTTTAAGTTTGCCATCTTAATATGTAATGCGGTGTTCTGTTTTGTTTTGTTGTTTGTTTGTTTGTTTTGTTTTGTTTTTTTTCATTTTTGCCCCCTTTGTCCATAGGGCAACTAGCAATATTACTTTTTTTCTTTCTTTTTTGTAATTTTTTATTACTGAAACACCACAAGAAGAAATTATTCATGGCTAAAGGACACAGAGTGAGCTGGATGCCGGAATGCCGAATTGAACCAGGAGTGTTAGAGTTTGAAGGTTTACTGCATAACCCCTACCTCATACTGACATTACTTGTATGAATTACTGCGCCTTCACAATTACACGATTACATGTTGCCTGAAGAAGGGGCCTGAATTGCCTCGAAAGCTTGCATATTGTCATCTTTTTAGTTAGCCAATAAAAGGTGTCATTTTGCTTGGCTTTTCTCTACATTCATAATGGCTAACACGGTACAACACCTTAGTACTGTGCCTTCATAATAAATACATTCTTACAAAGGCTACATTAAACTGTTGTTTGTTCCAATATTATAGTCTTATGATTGTTTTTTTTATTGACGTATTTTATTCAAAGACATGCCGGTTAGGTGAATTGGCGTTGCTGAAAGTGGCCTCTGAAGTGTGCCTGTGTGTGTGAGTGTGTGATTGGGTGGGTGTGTGTTCACCCTGTGATTGGCTATCGCCATATCCAAGTGTTGTTGCCGCCTTGACGGGATAGGCTCCAGCTCCCTGCATACGACCGGATAAGCGGGTTAAATAAAATGGAGAGATGGATGGATTTATATGTTTTTATATGCACGTCTTCCCAAGGTGAACTTTATTCTATATATACGATATTTCTTTTCAGCATTGTCTCAGCTCAAGGTAAAGTGTCAAGGAATGACAGACGGCGTATGACCACAGTGAATACTTTCCTCAGAAATAGACTTGCTTTTATTTCCTGAGTCCGATACCACTCGCGTTATATTATCTCACTCACAAGCCCATTTAATTCACTTTCATAGTTACGGTGGGATGGAGCCTGGAACGCAATTCAGGAAACATCTCTGGACACAGAGCGTGGGTCCATCTCAGTGCCCTCTCTTTATATGTCTCGTTACGCCATTTTCTAACCCGCTTAATCCAGGGTCGCGGGATTTGCAGCCTATTCGAGCTAGCACAGGGCGCAAGGCAGGAACAAACCCTGGGCCAGTCCATCGCAGGACGAACACACACACAAACACACACGGGGGGAAATTAAGCGTTGCCAGTTGATCAGCATGAATTTCAAGAGTACGAGAAAAGCGGAACACCCGCGGGAGAACACCCACGCAGAGGACTCGGGACACGAATACTGGTCTAACCCGACTCTCCTTATACTGCGAGTATACTGTATATAGATATATATTATACAGTATATATATACTGCCTCTCAATCAAAAAGCTTGATTTTGTCATATGCATGACAAAATCAATCATACATTAAATACAGTATCTAACGCGTTTAACTTATTAGATGCAGTTATATTAGCAACCAAATCGTCAGGCTGTTGACTCAGGGTTGTAGATTGTACATTGAAGAATGAACGGAGAAAATCATTAAGGCTGAACATTTTAACTAAAGCCTAGAAAGGTGAAAGGAATAATTACGTACAAGTAAAAAGAGTTATTATTATTATTATTAAATGCGACCACCCTTCTTCAAACCCCATATATCTATAAAGTTAAGAATATCTGCCTGTGTGTCTGTCAGAACATCACCCTAGGACGGCTCCTCTGATTCACATGAAAAGTGCTCTGTATATTCGCCGTGGTCCCCCGTCACGCCAAGTTTTTTTCTGTAAGGTCTACCGATTTGACCCCGGGATGGGGGCTTCTTTGAGAAATGTTGCTGCTCGACACATTACTGTATTTTTTTTCATCTTCTGTCCCAAACCAAGGATGCATACAAAACAGTGAAAATTAAGGGCTGAATTAAAGACACACCCGCTTAAAAAGCAGAGTACGCACCACCTCGGACGCCCCCTAGGGATGAACTTGAAGACATCACCTGCAGTTAAACGTTTTCGTTGAGAATTTATACAGAAGCAATCGGTTGATATGTTTTCACCTCTAATGACTTTAATATAAATAGTAGTGGATTCATTATATCAGTTTGGTTTTCATTTACCTGCATATATAGTACTGATTCCCAGTGTAAAGTGAAATACGAATTTATTACAAAATGAAATCCAGTGCTATTTTACTCTTCTGCAGTTTTGAAGTTTTAATCTACTCGTCCCAGACGACTAACTCAGCTATTTATGAATATAAATAAATGCCAAAAATAAACGTCCCTCTTCAACCTTCTTTTAATTTAGGGAGCATTTCAAATTTACAAGTTTTCTTTCTTTTTTTTTAACTAGAAGTGAATATTAATAACTAGTACCTGCTGTATTTTATTACCATAAGGCTATATGCTTCCCGATGAAGGGAAGAAGTAACGTCAGCGCAACTATCTTGTTGGTCTTTGAAGTTGGACATGACACCTAATAGTGACATAAGAAAACAATGGTAGAACTGAAGAAGTCTCGTTTCAATGACATAAACAACAGCAGGGAAAGTTAATAAGGATTTATTAAATAATAATTTAAAATAAAAATCAGTAAAAAGTTGTGCAAATTGTTATGACAGTTACGAACTAAACATCAATCCATACGGTATATAAATAATATATTTACACTATGTACAGTTGTCAGTGCTCCAGGCTTTTCTTAACAACACTGTTTCGAAATTTTGTGCATTAATAGCAAAAATCACATTCTCATTAAGTTGTCACCTAATACTTGCCGTTTGTGGACTAAATGATAACACTATAATCAGTAAGGTGTGCCAGTTAATAAACAGCAATGGTAACAACTCCACAGTAACAGCATAAAAATGCTCACTGTTAACATAAATAAAAGGTGCGGTTTTACATTGTAAAACTCAAACAGTAACTGCAGAAGTTCATGTGCTGCTCACAACTCTGAGAAGGTCTGCAGCACTTCTTGGTTCAGTGACACCAGCAGCCTTAGATTAGCCAAACAGTCCTCTATTGTCTTTTGTGGATATCCATCCACAAACTTGTCCAGTGGGCAAGGAAGGCCCAGCATTTGGTCAGCCAGCCCCATTGAACAGATAGCCATGAGTGATGGGGGGTATCTGTTAAATGCATAGTCTGCCATGCTGAGCTCAGAAATCTTTCTGGCAAAGTTCTTCGATTTTTGGACCTCTATGGACACTTGTTGGCTGTGATTTCCGAGGTGAAGTCTCTGGTTGCTGAGATGCTCTAGGAAGAATGCTATGGTGGGAGCTGTCAGGTTGAAGTTGAGCTTCATGAGGATGATGCACTCTAGATTGCAGAGCTGGTCTTTGGTGAAGGCGTCACAACAGAGAGACAGAAGCTGCTTCACCCGGGGGGAATGCACCTCCACCTAAGGGGACACCAAAACAAAATGTCGGAAATCAGCAGACGTGTACAATATAAGAGAAGGAGAATGAAAGCGGCTGGGAGTCGAACACATGGACGCGTCAGGCGGTATTTAATACTCACTTGTTTGCAGGCAATAAGCAGCGACGTGACTCCCAACAGCTGGAAACAATCCGAAGCCACGGGAGTGGTGATGAGGAAGCGGTCCATGATGTTGATAGCCAGACAGAAAGACTCAAAGGACAACTTGAAATGCCTGTGGACTGGAATCAGCCAGCTGACCAGTTTGCATCTGGATTCTGCGGTTATCTGCTCAAAGCAAGACGTATGTGATTAGCGGTGCACTGCACAGGCTCAATACGGTAACAACAATGAACGAGTTAACTGCCCCATCACCGACACGGCTTGTATCTTACCTGCGGCTGAAGAGCTAAACAGTTGACAGGGTGAAATCGCAGCTCGTTGCTCTTCTTGTAGTGATAGCACGCCTCACCATAGTCTCTGAAGTTCCCCCAATCTGTCGGCGTTTCTAAAGGCGATTCTAAAACCCGGGGGCAACGTGGAGATCTCTCCGGGGTCGGGCTGGGCGTTTCAAACACCCCGATTCCCGAGTCGTTCATCATCGATTCCATGCCTTGCTTTCTGTCCCTCGCGTTTCTCGCTCTCTTCACCGGAGCTCTCACGTTGGCGCTGCTGACAGGGGCTTCGGGTCTGTCCTCAGGGGTCACATCCTCATGTCCTAGGATGCCCCCCTCTCTTTTCCTTTTAATTGGACTGAACTGTTTCATGACTTCACAGTCGTATAAAGTGAATGCGACCATGGTGCTGCCGACGGTGACGCTGCTGCTGCTGCTGCTGTGTTTTCTCCACTGTCGCCGGCACGCTGCTGATCTCTTTAAGCTTGTGCGCTCACATGAGTTTATTTACATCTGAAGGATCGCTTTAATTGGCTGCGAAGAGGGGTTTTCTAGGCGGTGACGTCAAATGGGTGGGTTTCCCGGTCAACTCAGCGCTCATTGCCACTCTCTTTTCTTCAGACGCTCGGATCTGATTACACTCGCGCCCTGCCCCTGACACACGCCGCGGTTGCCATGGTGACGAGGGGGGAAAAATGTGGAGTTTTGAGCTATTTTTATGTGCAACCGCAAAACGCCTGGCAACTTTATCTGTGCTGGAGTCTTCTTTGTGCGACGCCGAAGTTAAAATGATAACGCACGTGTAGACGTTTGGCATAAACTTCCCTTTAAAGTTCATAGAAGAAAAAAAAAAACGCGCAGTATGGAAAATGTTGGCTGCCTTCAGCAAGAATGGCGACAAGTCAAACTCTGCATAAGAGTGTGCTTAAGAAACCAGTACCATAATGAGTCTGGCGACGTACGTTCATTGCTGTTTAAGATGCTCTTTCTAAGAGCACTTGCGCATCACTCCACTGTTTGTTTAAGGAAACAGTCAATGTAAAGAACTACAATAACTTCAAATTAATAGAATTTGTGATTTACTTGCTTTTAAAGCATGCATTTCTTTGAGAATAACCACTGGAAGGGACCAAGGTTAGCTTTTATTTATCTATGATCGGGCGGCTGTATGCAATTGAGGACGTGCAAATTCGAATTTCAGATTCTCTGGTTTATATTATACATTCACACACACTCTTAATAATAATGGTTCACTTCACGGGATTGGATGTCCCTCCTAGAACAATTTTAATTCGTTTATTAAACTGCTGGACTAAGATCCATTCCATCCTGGGAAGGGGTCTGTGCATAGATAGGTATATGAAAGGCTAACTATATGGTAGAGGTATAATATGCATTAGATAGTGTGATGGACATTAAACCCTGAGTTTGTTCTTTCAAATCCCCCTACTGACACTGTGTGACCCTGAGCAAGTCACTTCACCTGCCTGAGCTCCATTTGGAAAACAAAAGAAGTTTAACCAATTGTAACATACATGTTGTTAAGTCGCCTTGGATAAAGGCATCAGGTAAATATGTAAAAAAAAAACAGTTTTCTCCACAAATTAGGAACCTTTTCAAGGCCAATTTCACATGCCAAGAACCCTTCCCAGCATTTGGGCGGTGCTTCTGAGAAGTGCACACATCTCAGTGAAGTGGCACCGGCGAGCCAGCGTTTTAAAGGGTGTGCTCCTCGGCTTCAAACGCATGCCCGGCAGACTGCCAGAGCAGACCTCGGTGTCCTCACACATCCACACATCACGGATTCGTCCACGTTGTGTTCACTGACGACTATAAGCTCCCTTTTCTCCACGAATTCCCCGGTGCGGGCTGACATTCCGGACGGCGTAACTTCACCGCGGCAGCGCTCACCGTCAGCCCGTATTAAAACACTAGGCTTCCAAAAATTAAATGAATACGAATTTTGTGCTAGTGCTCCGCTTGCAAGGTTCGGTATAAGATAAATATGGTCGGGCTCTTCTTCAACAAAAGGCAAGTCTTTCCAGATGACGAGATTCTTCTTTCTGCTCGGCACGAGCTCGATTACAAAGGTCCAGTGGTGGATGGATGGACGGCTATACTGTAACGGTATAGTTCCGTATAAAACACCTTTTGGAATTAGTCACGACTAATGATACAATAAAACCGATCTATTTACCATCCCTTGTGAATAACAGGGAGCTTTTAAAAAAACTTAAAAGTGGCAGGCTTGGTTAACTTTAGAACAATAAACTTAATATTTTACCCTGCACCTACAAAGGCGATATACAAATTAATCAAAAAAGGAAAAAAATGGATAAATATATGCATATATCATATAGATTCTTAAACATAAGAAAGTACTTTATGAACACAGAATTTAAGAGAGTTTGACTGCAGACCAATTAGAAAGTTGTTTCCGTCGACAGCACATTACAATGGTGTGTTCAGTGCCGGAGTGTTCACTTCTTTATATTTAGGATTTACTATTTGATAATAACGCAAACACCCTCGAGGAGGACAAACCACACAATGAAATCACACCGACGTGTAGCTGGGTTGATTTTTTAAGCTATAATCTTAAATGCCAGTTCTTTAAGGGCACTTTAGGGTTTTATTCCTCATACAACTACTGCTTGACAGTTTCATTCTGAGGCTACTCTTTGCGAATGAAGTTGGCTCTTTGTGCCTTGAAAAGCTTCCTAATATGAGAAAATAAAACCACACTGTAAAATATTGCTGTAAATTTACAGTCCCTTTCCTACCTGTATTTTCTTTACACATTATAACACACTGTAATGTTTTAAAGAATTACTGTACATTTGCAGCAGATAGCTGTTTTCAACGCTTTTCTCCCTTAATACAGTCACATAAAGTAACATACTGGACAATCAAAACATTCTGGGATTGGTTTGTGACGTGGAGTTGTAAGTCAGCTCAGAAAACTACATCAGAACTTTTGAGAGTACTCTTAGGTACTGCTGCTTAGGTTATATAGCTTATCATTTATCACCCAGCCCGTTCAGTTCATTTATTTAATCGTTAATGTGTGGCAGCTTGCAGGGCGCCTTCAGATTCAGAACACTTAAGCAGGGCTTGTGGTGTTGTACGACTTTTAAAATCGTGGGTCATTGGTATTTCACAAATCTGTTACCATCTCTTCATGGTTATTTAATGTGTAGAGCCTGATATAAATAAAGTTCTTTGTGGCACTTTCACATGGATGGGTCTTTTGTGAAACAAAAATGGCGTCCCTGGCATCATTCTGGAGAACTGCTCTGGCACCTTTATAGTTAAGAGTGGGTTGTGTGGTTCCTTGTTTAACAATTGCTTAACTAAGTGTCATTTCATTCCTGGAAGGGTCTGTTACATACAAAATTGGTTCCTAATATACAGAAAAAAACATAAATCTTTAATGTTCAGTAGACTACAAGAAGCCAAAGTGGTTCTTCGGAGAGATGGCATTGGGGGAGACATTTTTGGTTTCCAAAAGACCCACCCACATGAAGGGTCCAGAAGGTACCTTTACTTATTTAAATCCGTAATGGAGCTGCGTGCTGTAAACAACCATGAATAGATGATAACAGATTTGTAAACTACCAGTGAGTTCCTAGTTTTAAATTGGACTCTTGCTGCATCAAATAACACAAGCTAAATTCAGGTTTTCTCAGTCTCTACTAGGGAGCCTACTGGTATAAAGAATTGTGTTTTGGCCGCATATTAGGAAGTTTGTCAAAGCCCAAAGAACCAACTTCATATGCAAAGAATTCTTCCCATAATAATTCATTCCATATATATTGTGCTTTTCAATACTTAAAGTGCTTTACAAAGTGAGTGGGGAGCCACTTCAACCACCACTAATGTCCAGCGCCCACCTGGATGATCTGATGGCAGCCATTTTGCACCAGTACGCTCACCACACATTAGCTGTTAGGTGGTGAAGGGGTGTGAGAGACAGTTAATCAATCAGAGACGGGGAATGATTAGAGTTGGACAGAATGGCTTGGCCAAAGTGGGCATCAGATTACACCCATAATCTTTACGACGGATACCCAGGGATCTTTAATGAACGCAGAGAGTCAGGACTTTGGTTCTACATCTCATCTGAAGGATGGCGTCATTTTAACAGCACAGTGTCCCCATCGCTCTACTTGATCCACATTCAGACCACAGGCTAAACGCCCCCTGCTGGCCTCACCAACACCTCTTCTAGCAGTATCCCAAGCTTTTCCTAGATGATCTCCCATCCAAGTACTGGCCGGGCCCAAACATGCATAGCTTTAGCTGGATGACCTCTTCTGAGGTGCATGTGGTGTGGCTGCTGACTAAATGGTGTCTTGTCAAGCAATGGCTCTACGAGGGGCCACACAACCCCAGAAAGTTCCATTAAAGAGCCATTATTTTATGAGTGTCGCCAAATTAACTGATCAAGAAAACCTGAGCTTCGGCTAAGTGATTGTATGGAGCAATAAGGGTCCTTTAAAAACATTATTATTGTCATCCTGTTATCATATATGCATGGCTATTTATTATAAACTAGCCGTGTTAGCACGTCCTGTAAAAATCCCGGGGCCCTAGAAACTTTTGAAATCGTCAGGGAAAAACTTGAAATTCATAGTCGCGGTTTCATTTTGCAAATGTGCTCGCCACTTGTCTATCAGCGGCTAAGCGAGTTTCTCTCTTGTTTGTCTTTCTTCGCCAGTTTCACTTTGGGGACGGAGTCGCTTTCTTTCAGCTTCATGCTGCAGCCTCGTACGTCTTTCTTCTTCTGACTCGTTAACTTGGGGCCTCGGTTTGGGTTGCATCGATGCCTCAGATTTCCACAGGGCTTCATGAGAGCTGGAGTTCAGCACAGCCCTGTTGGGTTCCGTGTGTGCCACCAGGGGGTGCTACAGATGTGGTGGAATCCAACTACTTCAGGCTTCCTCCACACCCAGGAGTACTTTGGGATCATGCTGATGGTCCACCTGGAGTGTTCCCGGGTGCAGTGTAAAAGGAACCATCTCACTTCATTCAAGGAGCCAGAGTCGGGAGGGAGGACAAAAGAGGAGTGGAGGTGGTGGAGGAGACAGGAACAGAAACAGAGAGAAAAGAAAGAAGTTCTGTGTGCTGTAAATATTGTGCTTTATTGTACTGTGCTTTGATGGGAAACGAATGGGAAGCATTTCCCACTGAGCAAAGCCCATGTGTATTACTGAACTTGTGAATGGTGTCTATCTGGGATGGGTTTGGGGAGCTGGTGTGTATGGAAGTTAACTATAGATCACTTATATACACCTGCAAGGACTCCAGCTGGTACTGAATGAGGCTGAATTGATGTTGACTAGGACCAAAAAACAGGAAGAGCTTATATCTCACCTGTTCCACCTTCCAGTACAGTATTGGGTGAATTTTAAAATTGTATTATTTGTATACTAGCTGTGTAAGCCTGTGTTGTAAAAGGGCCGGGCTCCTAGAAACTATTGAAATTGTCAGAAAAAAAACTGAAATGCAGAGTCGGCGGTTTCGTTTTGTGAATGTGCTCGGCCCCCTTGTCTATCAGCGGCTAAGCAAGTTCCTTTCTCCTCAAAGGTTTTGTTTTGCCAATGTGCTCGCCTCACTTGTCTATCAGCGGCTAAGCGAATTTCTCTCTCCTTGAAGGTTTCGTTTTGTGAATGTGCTCGGCCCCCTTGCCTATCAGCGGCTAAGCGAGTTTCTCTCTCCTCAAAGGTTTTGTTTTGCCGATGTGCTCTCCTCGCTTGTCTATCAGTGGCTAAGTGAGTTTGTCTTTCATTGGCAGTTTCACTTTAGGGACAGAGTCTCTGTCTTTCAGCTTCATGCTGTAGCCTCACACGTCTTTCTTCTTCCGACTTGTTAACTTGGGGTAGCCTTACTGTCTCTTTGACCTTCATGCTGTTGCCTTGCACTTCCAGGCCGGACAGACAGACACACACACACTTCCACACATAGACGTTTATATATAAGACAACAGTTCTTTCTGGAACCTTCTAGTGGATCATTTTTCTGGGAAGCAGAAATGGCATCGCTCTGAAGAACCAGTCAGACATCTTTATTTTTAAGAGTATATAACCATTGAATCCACTCCCCTTAGAGGTAATCAAATTAGCCTTTTTATTTATTTTTTTAAATATATTTTCATGATAAATTCACATTAAGTACGACCGACTGTTCATCCTGCTTAGCCTTGATGTAAAGCAGATACCACTTCATCTTCCTCCATCCAATTCTGTTCATTTTCATGTTGGGCTCTTTGCTCAGTGCAGGTGCAGAGTGTTGTGGAACATTCACAGCAGACATGAATACAGACTTTACAAAATATTAATTACAAAGTGCGCACAGAAAAACGACACACGTATGTTTAAACAGACAGGAGATGAAGTGGCTCGGCATTGATTAACGTACAGTAAATGGAGCCTAGCAATATCTGTCCGTTATTATTAATTGTTGAAGTATTATTATGAATTATTAGTATTTGTTGAAGTATTATTATTTTTATTAATTGTTGAAGTATGGCTAGTTTACAATGGAGGAGAAGTAAATGATAAATCATTGTATTATGTAAGAAGTCGGCTTGGTAAAAGTAAAATTAACTGAAGTTTAAACTCTGCCTCATTGAGGAATGGCATATAAGCGACTAAACATTCTTTTATGGCCGTCTACCACACCCTCTTATAAATCAATGTGCCACAGTGGTTCTTCAAAGCAATGCCATAGGGGAACCATTTCTGGCTCATGAAGGTTTCAGAAAGAAACTTTATTTATGTAGATCTGCTGCAGGTTCTATAAAGTCCATGAATAGACAGAAACGGTTCACCGACAAAAGCGCGACCGACAAATGAGTGCCGACAAACCCGCTAACTGGTTTTCAACAAATGCGCGCCGACAAAATCGCCACGACAAAATCGCGAGAGAGGCCAAGAGAGTGGGACGCCCTTGCTGCAATTCTTCCTACATATGCAGGGCGTGATCTTAAGGACTATCTGCGTGCCGTGCTGATGGCATGCCGCGTCTCATAATATTGACTTCTAAAATAAACATTATTATATATGCTTTAAAATAGTAATTCATATTTAATTAAACTTTCGCGATTTTGTCGGCGCGTTTTAATCAGCGCGATTTTAACGGAGTGTTTTAATCGGCAATATTTTGTTGGCGCGCATATGTCTATCGCGCAAATGACGGGTCACAGACAGAAACAGATCTGAGACGTACCAATAGGTCATGATTTTTAAGGGTCTTGCATGTAAGAACGCAGGCTAAGCTCAGGTTTTCTTAGTCTGCTAGTGTCCTGCTAATCATACAGTATATCATTAAAGATTTCAGTTTTTTAATCTACTTCGTTCGCCAACCCCCGTGCGGGCACTGCTGGCTAGTCATTTCCCAGATCGGCTGCTTGCGACAAATTGTGCTGTGCTTTTGGATGAACACAAATATCTTCTCTGTCTTTGATATCTCCGTCTTCCGAAACTATTATTGCTGACAATTCATCACATGTTGCTTTATTATATATGTGACCGTGATCTTTTGGATTCATATAGAAATCCAAGAAAACTTCTTTGTACGTGCTTTTCAGATAAAGTTTGTGTAAAGTGCGATACTTTTGGACTTATGGATTTGTATCCATTATTGGCTGTAGAATTTCGAATATGTCCGATTGTTTAACTCTTTCGCTTCTCCATGATTATAAAAATAAACTGACCAAATTGTGGTTTCTTTGAAATTAAAATTGTAGTAGCTTTAATTGTTGCCACAGATTCTCATAGCGTATAGTCCTGAATCGTGTAAATCCATGTTTTGAAACAAATTATTGTAGATAACATTGTAGCTCTTGAAAATTTTAGACCCATCTCTAACCTGCCTTTCTTAAGTAAAGTTCTGGAGAAGGCAGTCATTATGCAGTTAAATGACCACCTCAATAAACATGCTATTCTTGATAAATTTCAGTCGGGTTTTAGAACAAATCATAGCACAGAAACGGCACTGGTTAAAGTAGTAAATGATTTGCGAGTGAATACAGACAGAGGCCATTTATCTGTTCTCATCCTCTTAGATCTTAGTGCTGCATTTGACACCATTGATCACAACATTCTTAGAAATCGCCTTAGTCAATGGGTGGGCCTCTCTGGCAGGGTCTTAAATTGGTTTGAATCCTACCTGGCAGGTAGAAAATTCTTTGTGAGTTGTGGTAATTACAACTCAAAGACACATGATATCCAATATGGTGTTCCACAAGGCTCTATCCTGGGTCCGCTGCTCTTCTCAATCTACATGCTTCCGTTAGGTCAGATTATCTCAGGGCACAACGTGAGCTACCACAGCTATGCTGATGACACACAGCTGTACTTATCAATAGCACCTGATGACCCCGATTCTCTTGATTCACTAACAGAATGTCTGACTGGTATCTCAGAATGGATGAATAGTAACTTTCTCAAGTTAAATAAAGAGAAAACTGAAATCTTAGTGATTAGCAATAATGGATACAATGAAGCTATTAGAAATAAACTGGATACATTAGGATTAAAAATCAAGACGGAGGTAAAAAGCTTAGAGGTAATTGTTGACTGTAATCTGAATTTTAAATCGCATATTAATCAGATCATTAGGAAAGCATTTTTTCACTTAAGAAACATAAGTAAAGTTAGATCTCTTATATCACTGAAAGATGCTGAGAAATTAGTTCACGTGTTTTCAGTCGACTAGATTACTGTAATGCACTCCTCTCAGGACTACCCAAAAAAGATATAAATCGTTTGCAACAAGTGCAGAATGCAGCTGCTAGAATCCTAACTAGGAAAAGAAAATCTGAACACGTTACTCCAGTTTTGATGTCACTACACTGGTTACCTGTGTCATTCAGAATTGACTTTAAAATTCTGCTTATGGCTTATAAAGCCTTAAATAATCTCGCCCCATTTTATATATCGGAATGCCTGACACCTTATATTCCAAATCGTAGCCTCAGATCCTCAAATGAGTGTCTGCTTAGAATTCCAAGAACAAAACTTAAAAGAAGTGGTGAGACGGCCTTCTGCTGCTATGCACCTAAAATCTGGAACAGCCTGCCAATAGGAATTCGCCAGGCTGATACAGTAGAGCACTTTAAAAAACTGCTGAAAACACATTACTTTAACATGGCCTTTTTATAACTTCACCTTATCTTAATCCTGATACTCTGTATGTTCAATTCATCATAATAACTATTCATGGTGGCTCTAAAATCCGTACTGACCCCTACTCTCTTTTCTGTTTCTTTTTCCGGTTTCTTTGTGGTGGTGGCCTGCGCCACCTCCACCTACTCAAAGCATCATGATGCTCCAACAATGATGGATGGGTTAAAAGGCAGAAGTGTACGTGACCATCATCATCATCAAGTCCTTCCGTGAGAACCCTAAATCCAAAGAGGACTGTTTCATTTATGTTAGGTAGAATGCCCAGAGGGGACTGGGCGGTCTCATGGTCTGGAATCCCTACAGATTTTATTTTTCTCCAGCCGTCTGGAGTTTTTGTTTTTCTGTCCCCTGGCCATTGGACCTTACTCTTATTCGATGTTAATTAATGTTGATTTATTTTGTTTTCTTATTGTGTCTTTTATTTTTCTATTCTTTATTATGTAAAGCACTTTGAGCTACTGTTTGTATGAAAATGTGCTATAGAAATAAATGTTGTTGTTGTTGTAGATTCAGATATTTTGCCTGTAGTGTTTGTGGATTTCACTTTCGACAAATAACAAATCTTTTATTTCTCACGGATACATCTCTTCATAAGGAAGAAACACTACTTTTCCCTGATGGCAACACGAATTGACGATCTACAATCTCTGACTTGAACTTTAAAGCCGAACAATATCTACATACGTCTGTCATATCACCTATGTCCATATATTCAATCTCTTTCCACTGCTCTGTAATAATTTCCATTTGCTTGTGCTAATGCAATCTTTACAATCATTTTTTTGAGACTTTTGAATTTTAGTACTTTCATTATCTCTAATCTGCTCTACATGTGTATTGCACCAACGTTTTTGAATTCTTTACGACGTTCTACTTTGTTTTCTACTCTTTGTCTTTTATTTCTGGCCCCGGGCGTGGTTAAATCTCTTAGCACAAAGTCTTGTCTCATGGGACTTGAAATGATCTCTCTGAAAAAGTTTTGTCTCGTCCCAGGATTTTTTTATATAATAGAGAGCCATATTAAGAAGTTTTTCAAACCAAAAAGAACCAACTTCATATGCAGAGAACCTGTCTCAGAATGAAATGGTGCTTTGTCAATCAATGGCTCTAAGAGGTGCCACACAACCCAGTAAAGAACAATAAAGTGTCATTAAAGAACCAGGCTTTGTAGGAGTGAAGGTATGAAGGAGACCCAGCAGTGTTTCCTGACACACTTTTGCTGAATAATTCATTGGCTGAAATTCCTTAATAATAGTGTGTATGGAACCTGTGACATATCTAAATAAGTGAGACTTCTAGTGGATGGTTCTTTTGGCTACCCTATAGCCTCGTTCTAAAGAACCTCTTTGTCATCTTTATTTTTAAATGTGTTTATAGCATACAGTACATTAAAGATTTCTATGGTGGTGTGAAGTAGGACCCCATTTCACTAATGCTCACTCCCACACTCACTCATACTGGGCCAGTAGTGAGTCACAAATAAACCCAACTTGAACCTCTTAAACCCTGTGATGGACTGTCCAAAAACTGTTCCTGCCTTATGCCCAGTACCGGTGCTAGTTTGTTTTGCACCCTTAGCGAAGCTTAGTGCCAACCAGGTTTTCAATAGCTAACTCATGTGGCTGGGTCAACCACCCCAAGCCCCCAATCTGCTTCATCGGTGAAAGTGTAAGTCGCAATAATGGTGGTGCTGGCCCCACTTATGCCCTACGCTTGCTGGGATGGCTCCAGCTTCTCTGTGACCAAACTCAGGATAAAGCAGGTTTGGAAAAGTATGGATGAATGAACAGATGGATGGATGGACCGCTTAATTTTTTTTTTACAGTGAGTTTGATTATACCACAACTTATTATGAAAAGCTATTGATATAGCAGAACACAATCGTCAGTATTTTACAAGCAAAAATTACATTAGGTCTTCAAGTTGCATCAAGCAATGTGTCATTTTAAATTATAATAAGAAATACACAAAGTCATTTTAGAAAGTATTATAAATTTGCAGTGTAGTTATGGTGACGTCTACAAAGTACAGTAAAATTCTTCTCTAAATGTCCTATTAGAGGCCGAAGAACAGGGTAAACTGGTAAAATAACGCGTCAAAAGGGAAATACAAAGAACAATGGTGGCTTAGGAATGAATAAGTAAACGCACTCCAAATGTAAAGTTGTTCTTTTTTTTCAAATACATTAAGTCTGGCGAGATATTTAGAAAGTAGATTTGTGTGTGTGTGTTTAAAGTTGCGCCTTGATTAATCAACGATGCAAACGTCATTGAGTCCAAGTGATTTTGTGATAAAATGATCTGGATATTGTGGCATTTCCCAACAATCAGTCGATTAAGCACCGATGACCTGGCGTTGCGTTATCTCGATTTTCTGACTGCTTGAAACGTTTTTGGCGTGGCCCAGAAAGGCTTTAAAATCAAAGATGTTGGTCATAGTGATCAAAACGGGCTCTTTACACCACATAGCGCTGTACTTGAGGGCAGGATTTCGTGGCGCAGACAGCGCTGGCTGACTTGAATGAGCTGAGCCCTTGTGTATTCCGCCTATTGTGGCCGCCTCGCGCGCTTCAAAAGAAGAAGAAGAAGAAGAAAGGCTGCCTGAATAAAAGAGATTGGCGCGCCTGATTGAGGGAAGGAGGGTCCCTCAGGAATGATCTCACTCTCCAGGCACGGCAATTGAGACAGCCCTGCCAGTTTGCAATCTGAACTCCCATTCACGGCATATTAACAAGAACCCATCATATGTGCTACGGGTTAAAGCTTAACCGGCCAGCGCGGGTCTGCAACAACGCAGAAGTTCTGTGCAGAAACGGAATCGGAAAGAAAACATTAAATCTTATCTATCTATCTATCTATCTATCTCTGTACATAATGCCTTTACAATCTATCTATCATATAGTGCCTTCCTATCTATCTATTGCATAATACCTTTACAATCTATCTATCTATCTATCTATCTATCATATAGTGCCTTTCCTATCTATCTATCTATCTATTATATAATGCCTTTCACTCTCTATCTATCTATCTATCTATTAATTACATTCTGCCTTTACTATCTATCTATCTATCTATCTGTCTGTCTGTCTGTCTGTCTGTCTGTCTGTCTGTCTGTCTGTCTTGTAGACCATGTTTTAAATGCGGTATCTAAAAGAACATAATCTGTCTAATTTGAAACAGACATAGGTTGTAAGTTTATCTGTTTGTCTATTTATTTATTATTTCCAACATAAAATTATTTTAAGAATCTAATCTTATTACTATGATGTGCAACTACACTTAACATTAGGTCAAACCGGATTTAAACAAATTGATTTACTTTATCACTGGCAGTGGCCCACTGATAGCACTGCAGCCTCGCAGTAATGGCACTCCGGTCCTTAATGTGTGGAGTTTGCATGTTCTTCCTGTGTCTGTGTGTCCAAAGACAAGCAGGTCAGGTGAACTGGTGATGGTCCACTCTTATAAATCCTGCTTCTTTAATGGCACTTTATGGTTCTTTACTGGGTTGTGTAGTTCCTTGTAGTGTCATTGCTTATGGAGTTGGTCCTTAGTGCTTTGTAAAACTTCCTAATATGTAGAAACAAGTATGAGGCTATCAGGGCACAAAAAGAGTAAGGAAACCTGAACTTAGCTCTTGTTACTGTGTGCAGTCTGAGTCCTTTGAAAATTATGACCCATTGGTATTTCACAAATCTGTTACCATCTGTTTGTGGTTATTTACTGTATGGAGCCTGTTACAGATCCGTTTTTTTTCCTGGAACCTTTGTGTGGATGGTTCTTTTGGGATCCAAAACCTGTATGGAATCATTCTGAAGAACCACTTTGGCCTGAGTGAATTGGCCTTTGTGTGTG
This sequence comes from Polypterus senegalus, assembly GCF_016835505.1. Classification (NCBI taxonomy): domain Eukaryota; kingdom Metazoa; phylum Chordata; class Cladistia; order Polypteriformes; family Polypteridae; genus Polypterus; species Polypterus senegalus. Next base: position 24,774,513 of record NC_053157.1, read on the forward strand.
TGTGTGTGTGTGTGTGTGTGTGTTCTCCCAGCGACGGACTGGCACCCTGTCCAGTGTCTGTTCCACCCCTGTGCTCTGTGCCAGCCCCTTCCCTGCTAACCTTGTCTGGATTACGCGGGTTAGAAAATGACATGACATGGTAGCACTGGAACACCAATTTTTTCACAAGTTTTACTTACTGAAAAATGTTTGGTGATTACGATAGACGGCTACAAATGGACACAAATTTAATTTCAGATTGACTGTATCATGGAGAAACATGAAATGAACTTTAGTTGAATTTAGTGTGTTTACTCACTTAATGATGCTGATACATTAAATTAGTTTAAGTGAGCTAAATACTGTACATTTGTGCTTTTTGTTTCAGTGCTCAGAAACAATAATGGATTCCACTTACTGTATATACTAGCATTTAAGTTCTCCCACGTATAAGTTGGGGCTCGATTTTACTGTTTAATTTCAGGTATTTTATAATGTCGGTCGTATAAGTCGAATGCGGAAAACTCATGCTATTGGTCCAAGAGATTATGATATGCTAACACCCACCTGAGAGAGTAACCACGGAGCACACTGCTTTTTTTTTACTTTGTATTCTGCCTACGGGACCACACGGTAAGACCCGAATTATTCCGAAACAACGTTTGCACTGTTTTGTGTTTTTTGTATCTCACACCTTCATACACCTTTATTGTAAGAGCATCCCTTATCTACAATGGAGCATTCGATCAGAAGAAAATATGAAGCTGGTTTAAAATTAACAGTCGTTCAAATATTGAAAGAAATTGGTAACTGTGCTGCAGAAACAAAATTCGATGTGTCTGAGAACTGATGAGAGATTGGAGGAAGCACGAAGATGTAAAAAAAGAAAAAATTAAGTGTCATATTTTTGAACGGGCATATAAGTCGAAGTCTGATTTTATGATCAACTTTGCATATAGTATATACGGTACCTTGATGTCGCATATCCATCTTTGCAATGTCCCGATGAAACCTGCCTTTATTTTCATCACTGACTGAACCAAGATTAGCAGGGTAGAAGTCCAATTGTGAATGCAGATAATAAGTGTTTAGCGAGCTGATGTTGCACTTCATGATCGTAAACGCATGTTTTCAGCCATCTGGACATAGTTTGCTGCACTGTCATTGCCAAACAAATTCATAGTAACATCCTTGAAGGCCTTCCATGCAATTTCCATCCAGTCCCACTAGCAGATCTTTGAACTGCATCTCCTCGATGATGTGCCTGACTTGTCAACCAACACCTTCCTTAATCTTGGCATCAGTCATTCATGGAAATATCTGTCTCACATATCAAAATCCTTCACCCTCCTTGTTAATTATTTTCACAGACTTTTTTTGTAAGATCGAGCTTAACATGGAGAGGAGACGAAAAATATCTTTTTTGAGTCCACAGTAGGTTTATGTGCCAATATGTCTGAAATATCAAAATCCTTCACCTTCCTTGTTCATCATTTTCAACACTTTTTTATCAATCCAAGGTTTGTATGAAGTGGAGGCAGAAATATTATTGTTGGGTCAACAGGTGGTTTATGTGCCCGTACTGATGACACTGGTGTGAGACTCTGTAGCACGGTTGTCCCCAAGAGCGGCGTTTGGGGGTGGCAAGTAGGCCCCGCTTTTGAGGTCCGCATGTCCCGTTCGAGTGAATTTGTCCAGTTATATTCCCCAATTATATTTCGATAAAGTTTGCCTGTAATCTTATCCTCAATTTAGCTAAATACTGTAATGAGAACCCTGCAGTGGGCTGGCACCCTGCCTTGTGCCCGGTGTTAGCTGGGATTGGCTCCAGCAGACCCCTGTGACTCTGTAGTTAGGATATAGTGGGTTGGATAATGGATGGATGGATGTAGTGAAAAAAGGTTTAGTTGAAATGACTTAAGAAAGATATGTACCCTCAACTTAAACAAATGTTTAATAAACATGGAATTTAAGTTTAAGGAAAGGGACTCAGCTACTTTAATTCCATACAATGATGTTCATTTAATTTACCTTAACTGTGTTATGTTTTCTGAACATTAAATGAAGGTTTCATTTTTTCAAACTACTCAAACTAATTTTTATTCTAAATTGTCCTTGGTGTGTGTGTACGCCCTGCGGTGGGCTGGCGCCCTGCTCAGAGTTTGTTTCCTGCCTTACGCCCTGTGTTGGCTGGGATTGGCTCCAGGAGACCCCCGTGACCCTGTAGTTAGGATATAGCAGGTTGGATAATGGATGGATGGATGTAATGAGAAAATCCAGTGTATGTTAACATTATTTTTATTAAATTTGCACACAAGTGTATACAGTCCACACATACCGGTAACAGCGTTTGACGTAACCGGCCCCTCATGGGGTTGGTCAGCCCGAGGCCCCACACACCCCTTAGGCCACCTCTGGTTGTCCCATTTGTAGTACTTGGTATATCTCAGCTGCATTTCTAGTAGCTGTAAAGCTACCTTTAGATCAGCACAGATGTTCCAGCTGTGGTTGTTGTACTGTATATGTATACTTTGCAAAGATACACAAAAAGGCAGAAAAAGGTTTGGGGAACCGCCCCTTATATTGTACAGTGTACAATGCAAAATAAGACAAAATTTCAACAAATGGCTCAAGAGCAACGTTTGGTTCCATGTCCAAAACAGGGACGACTAAACATAAAAGGAGTTGGACTTTTATAATAGCCAGGCCAGAAGTGACCTCGGTAGGAGGTGCGGTTAGGGTTAGGGAAGTAGGAAGTTGCCTTCCCTTTGGGGGTTCTGTGGGAGAAGGAGAGGAAAGGTTAGTGCACTTTGAAAAAACCCGCTCTTGTTTTCCACCCTCGGTTAAGCCCTAAGCCTGCCTCCCAAGGGCAAGTGTGTGACAACTTATAATATGCGGAAAAAAATCACAAAAATAGGTGATTACAATAAAATGGTACATGACAGGAAAACGTAAAGGTGAGTTTTGTGATCAGCAGGCCAAAATCCATAAGATACACCCAAAAGTGTTCAGGAAGCAAAAGGACAATTTAAATTGTTTTACACTGAAATTATTGTATTTATTTTTCTTTTAGGAAAGTTAGTAGATACTTTAACTATTTTCCACTTGTTTGCTCTCTCCTCCAGTAAACTAGTGTGAGGTGCAAATGAGAAGAGAAGGAGAAGAGAACCAAAGAAAAGTTGGGGTGCTAACCGGGCCACCCATTTTACTGCTAAAGTCCAAAAAGTGTGCGGTGGCAAGACAGAAATAAGTCGCAACAGCTGCCTTCCTGGTCTCTGCAACTTCTCAAAGGTCTCTGCTCTCTAATGGTTTTCAGGGTCGTATGGGACAGCGTTCCTCAGACTGATTGATGTCATCCCGACCGGAAAAGGCGTGGCTTAGTTGATTGTGGGTGTGGTTTACTTTCCCTCACTATGAAGCTTCTCGAGCTACAGAGAAGAAAAGTGACAGTATTGTCAACTATGGGTCCCTGTCTTGTCCCAGTGCGGTATTGCATACCTTGTCTGAGCCTGGAAGACGATCCTCAGGTGCCCGTGCGTGACACCTGTCATCAGCAATAGATGAGCGTACCTTTATTTCATTTGGAAATGCTATTTACAGTTTACAATACAATACAATACAGTTTATTTTTGTATAGCCCAAAATCACACAGGAAGTGCCGCAATGGGCTTTAACAGGCCCTGCCTTTTGACAGCCCCCCAGCCTTGACTCTCTGAGAAGACAAGGAAAAACTCCCAATAAAAACCTTGTAGGGAAAAATGGAAGAAACCTCGGGAAAGGCAGTTCAAAGAGAGACCCCTTTCCAGGTAGGTTGGGCGTGCAGTGGGTGTCAAAAGTAGGGGGTCAATACAATACAATATACACAACAGAACAATTCCTTAAGACAGCATAATAATAAAAATTTTTTTAGAAGTACGGTTTCACAGTAGATGATATGACATAATTAGGTTTGGATATTTTAGAGTCCTGGAGACCTCATCCATCTAGCTGCCTCCCCATTTGGCCATGCCACGGCTGAAACGTTGCTCCGATGAAAGGACCCCTCTTTCCCATGATTCCTGTGATCCTCCATCAGGGATGACTTTACCATAGGCAGGCAAACAACTTGGCAGGTGGGCCGTGGCACCAATGGCCACATTTGGGTACCGAGAAAAGAAACAGAATAGGTGAGGGTTAGTATTCAATTCTAACTGTCATGTTACTTATGTTTTAGTGCTAATGAATAACAACAGAGATGCAGTCTGTACAGTTAATCAGCAGCTCTAGTCAGGGTATGCTAAACTGAAGTAGTGAGTCTTCAGCCTGGATTTAAAGGCTGAGACCGAGGGGGCATCTCTTATGGAAGCAGGAAGACCATTCCACAGTTTAGGGGCCCTGTAACTAAAAGCTCGACCTCCCACTGTTATTTTATTAATCCTTGGAATCCTAAGCAGACCGGCATCTTGAGATCTTAATGTGCTCAGGTTTGTAAGTCATGATAAGTTCAGACAAGTAAGCCGGACCTTGGCCATTTAATGCTTTATATGTTAAAAGGAGGATTTTGAAATCTGCCCTGAACTTAACTGGGAGCCAGAGTAAAGATATAAGAACTGGGGTTATGTGTTCATATTTTCTTGTTCTTGTAATAATTCTTGCAGCGGCATTTTGGATTAACTGGAGGCTGTATAGAGAACAGTTTGAACAGCCAGTGAACACCTCATTGCAGTAGTCAATCCTACTAGAGATAAATGCATGAATTAATTTCTCACAATCTTGTTTATTTAGAAAGCGCCTTAATTTCCTAACATTTTTAAGATGGAAAAAACATGTTTTGGACGACTTTGTAATATGCGCTTTAAATGACATGCTAGAGTCAAAGATAACACCTAGATTGCGGGAGAATGTAATGGAGAATGTTTATACAGTGATCTCCCACCTATTTGCTCACCATCCTCCAGAAGGACAGCATGGACTGGATTTTGGAATCATACAATGTTATCGTATTTCTAAAAAGGTCCGTCAAGGTGCTGTGGTTGTGGTGTTTACTTGCATGTTGCTCATGTAGGTTCCACTGCTGGCTACTATTCTCGTGCCACTGAGATTTTTAAGACAAAGTGGTCAAGTGTAATGGAGAATGTTTATACAGTGATCTCCCACCTATCGCGGAAGTTACGTTCCAGACCCACCAGCGATAGGTGAAAATCCGCGATATAGAAAGACCATATAAATAAACATTTTTTTTTATAGTTTAAGCCTTAAAATACCCCTCCCACACGCTTTAAACACATGTAAACTTGTAATGGCGCGTAACGCTTTCCTTCCCGAAGCATATCCAGGAGTTTTACCTTCTCCTGAATGGTCAAGGTCTTCCTCTGGCGCTTAGGCTCACTACTACTAGAAGGCTTAGAAGATGCAGGATGCTTGGGAGCCATCGTAAGGGCTTAAAACAAAATGAAACGTTCACAAAAAGTTTGCTCATAACAATCGGACCACAAGAAAGGTACGCGACACGCAGAGAACTGAGATGCGTCGGGGACCCATGCTCACTATTCTTGCAAGATTTACACCACGTTAGAATCAGCCAATCAGAGCCCAAGAGAATGAAAATCTGCTCTGATTGGTTGAGTCTCCTCTTTCAGCCAATAACAGGCCTTGAAAGAAATCATCTGGGTACTGTAACGTGAAACTCTTTGTCTACCGTAGGGACTGCTGAAAACCGTATGCTTTGTTATGAATTGGCTGCAAAGTGCGCTACAGGTAGGATGTACTTATTGAATTTTTCCGCGAGATAGCAGGGGCGCGATAGCTGAACCGCGATATACAGTAGCAGGAGATCATTGTAGTTTCGACTTGTGCTGTCTCCACGTCTTTGTTTTTAGATTCATTTTCATTCAGGGTTTGGAAGAAAGGCAGGGCCACTGTAGACTCGCTACTTGGTCCACACAGAAAGCAATTAAACGTAAAATGTATTTTTTTTTTGTGTATGTGTGTACAAATAAAACAAAACTAACCATTTTATGCTGGCGTTACATCACTCAAGATTCAACACAGCTGGCAAAATGTAGCTTCCGACTTTTTTCTGAGTTTTATATACTGTGCCATTGTATTAGAGTAAGTAAGAGGTGACTGTGGCTTCACCACGTCTTTAGTACAGCGGTTTCCAACCTGTGCGTACGTAGTGGACCAGTTAGGGGTACGTGAAAATAATATTGGTAATGGCGGAAAACACCAAATAAAGGATGAATGACAAAATCGAGTCTATGATCAAGAAATTGGATTTTTGGGAATCATGTATCAAAAGACACCGCTGTGAAGATTTTGAGACACTTCACAGTTTCCTATCTAAAAACGAGCTGAAATTTTCAAAAGTAGTAAAAAGTATAGGTTGGTCCAGATCTAATTATGCAATTTTCATTACGCTATAACTTATTAAGTTTATTACATAAAAAATCACCCGAAAAATCCCAGAGCATCGAGAAGTGTGCGAACTGACGACATGAAGAATCATCTTCAGGATGAACAGGAATCGTCCCCGCATAAATCAAAGTCATCCAGACGATCTGGATCAGCATAATTAGATGTGGACCACCCTGTAGTATAATAGCTCACTTAAAAGGACTTAAGGTATCGTTCAGACAGTACTTTCCAAAGCACAATAGTGAAGATAACTGGATTTTAAATCCATTCAACGAATTGTTTTCTCAACAAGCCGAAAAACTGTTTTCTGAAAAAGAAAAATTGATTGAACTTTCGATTGATTCTTCTTTACAATCTGATTTCAAAAAAAGAAATGTCACTGACTTCTGGCAGCAGTGAAAAAAGAGTACCAAGAACTCAGTGATAAAGCAATAAAATATTTATTACCTTTCACGAATGCAGAGCTTGTCGAAACAGCATTCTCGTCTTATGCATATACAGGGTGTCCATAAAGTCCGTGTGCAATTTAAAATAGTTGTAACTTTGTAAGTATATGTGATAGAAATAATCTGTATAAAGGATTAGAAAGAAGAAGCACTTACATTTTTTATTGTTCTTGTTGATTTTCAACACGTCCACCTTCATTACATATACAAAGGGTAATACGATTCTGTAGTTCTCGGAAAACATTTTCAAGCTGATTTTCAGTAATACGAGCAATCACATCAGTTATCCCATCATGAAAGTCTTCTAAAGATTGAGGTTTGGTTGAATAAACATTCATTTTCACGTGTCCCCATAAAAAGAGATCCAATGGAGTCAAATCTGGCGAACGTGGAGGTCAAGAAAATGGTCCACCTCTTCCAATCCATTTGTTAGGGAATTTCTCATGTAGAAAGTGTCTAACATGCAAAGCAAAGTGACAAGGAGCACCATCTTGTTGAAACGCAGTGTCCTCTATCAGTCCTAATTGTTCAAGTTGAGGAATAAAGTCATTTTGCAGCATTTCTAAATAGCTATCACCATTAACAATGTGCCCTTCAAAAAAGAATGATTCGGTTTTTTCCCAAAGCACACCACACATTAACTTTAGAAGAATTTCATGTTCCACAGACTCATGTGGATTTTCAGTTCCCTAAATACGGCAAAAGTAAAACTTCTAAAGACAAAAAAAAAAACCCAAAACTAGATACATCAAGCTTTCTAATCCTTTTTACAAATTCTTTCTATCACATATACTTACAAAGTTACAGTCAGTAACCAACCCGCTATATCCTAACACAGGGCCACAGGGATCTGCCGGAGCCAATCCCAGCCAGCACAGGGTGCAAGACAGGAACAAACCCCGGGCATGGTGCCAGCCCACCACAGGGCACACACACACAAGGGACAATTTAGGATCGCCAATGCACCTGACCTGCATGTCTTTGGACTGTGGGAGGAAACCCACGCAGACAACATGCAAACTCCACGCAGGGAGGACCCGGGAAGCAAACCCAGGTCAAACCCAGGTCTCATAACTGTGAGGCAGCAGTGCTACCACTGCGCCACCGTGCCACCCTACAAAGTTACAACTATTTTAAATTGCACACGGACTTTATGGACACCCTATATTAAGAATAAATATCACAATAAGCTTGACGCAGCTCCTGATTTGAGGTTATATCTGTCTTCATTTGAACCTGATTTTAAAAAACTGGGATCCATGAAACAAGCTCAGGGATTACGTTAACATTATTAAGAGCCACGCTGGAAGACTTGTATATCAAGAAGAATAATTATGTAGTTTTATCATAAGTTAATGTGAGTAAAAAATATTTTAATGCTTTTTTTTATTTGTTTTGAATTTATGTTAAGCTGATATTATAAAAAAAAAAATGAAATAAATTGTGAAATGTAAAATCAAAAATAAAAGCCTATAAATGATATTAGGTTAATTTGAGTCATTTGATTATTTAGCTAACCCAAGAAAATTTTAATTTTAATTAAGAGTTTTTTGAGGGATGGTTGGGGGTAATGAAGAGAGGGGGGGTACTCATAAATGAAAAGCCTAATCAAGGGGTACAGGAGAGAAAAAAGGTTGGAAATCGCTACTTTAGAAGAAATGGCTTCGGGCAAAAAGGAGACATGAGATGCACCAGAGGTAAAAGGAGTCGAAGTTGAGAAAGCACCTCACTCTTTCTAGCCTCGCTTTAATCTCTTTCAAGATTCCATATACTTCGCTTACTTTTGGACTGATAGGTGACTTACAGCATATGAGATCTGATTGGTTCCATTTATTTAGTTTCTCCAATTGGAGCACAGACAGGTGAAGTGACTTTCTCATAGTCACACCGTGGTGTCAGTAGTGGGATTTTCACACACAGCCTCAGGGTGTCAAGTCCAAACTCTTAGCCATTGTGTCACACTGCCTGTCTTTGCATCCTGAATGAGTCTGATCTAACTGGCACACCGCAATAAGAATTGAAGCAACTAATAGTATTATTAAGAAGCAAGGGCTGCAGTTTAATAATCACAGTAAAATAGATTATTACCACAAACAACTGTCCATTCGTTTCACCAGATATTACTGAGCACACAATGCAAATACTTTCAAATTGTAAAACTACCTGGAGAATTTGAGCCCCTTGTGTGACTTTGAAACTCAAGAGGAGACCACCCGGATATTTTTGTTTCAGGGGAAAAATCTGAGAAAGCAGGAGACAAACGAAAACATCTCCATTTTATTATGGATTATGATCTAATTGTTGCTTAGAATAAACCAAAAAGACATTAAGGAGAAATCTTTTTTTTTTTGGTTTTTCACTTCTATTAGACATCACTTTTGGCTTTCGGTACCCTGAGCCCAACTTTTCCACCTCGCTTGCCTTTTAATCGGCTCCACCGCCATCTTGTCCCAGTCTTGTTCACGACTCGCATCTGGAAAGAGGTTACTGTGTTTTTTTGTCTAACACCACTTTGTTTTTTTTACACCAAGTATATGGAGAACACTGACTGGTGCTCCAACTCTTTATGCTTTCTCTGGTTGTTTATTACATATTGCAAAGACTTGACAGGGAAAAGTTCAAAATGAAAGTGCAAATGAGCAATTCAAAATGAAGTGTCTCTCATTAAAACTGAGAATAAGAGCTTCTAACCCTTACAGTCCAATTTCAAATACTACAATAAGTATGAAAATGTACTCGTGTGACCTTCAGGTGCCTTCAGAGACTTACAGTGCCCTCCATAATATTCAGGATAGAGACACATTTGGCCTTGACTTGCCCCTCTGCTCCACAGTTTAAAATTACAAATCACACAATTCAGACATCGTGATTAAAGCACACATCGCAGACTTTCATTGAAGGGGATTTGCAGGCATTTTGGTCACAACACTTTATCTACATGGTCTTCCCATCTCAGGCACCATAATGTTTGGGACATTTGGCGTCACAGGTTTTTGTGAACACTCAGGTGTGTTTCTTTGCTTCATTAAATACCTCGGCCTGCTTCTACCCTTTGGAGTCTGTAGTTGCCATTGTCATTGACATGAGGACAAGAGCTGTGCCTATGAACGCCAAAGAAGCTATTATGAAACTGGAAAACTGAATAAAACCATCAGAGACATCAGTAAAACCTTAGGATTACCTAAACCAACTGTCTGGAATATCATTAAGATTAAGAACACACTGGTGAGCTCAGTAATCACAAAGGGACTGGAGGGCCAAGGAAGACCTCCACTGCTGATGACAGAAGAATCGTCACTTCAACAAAGAAATACTGATAATGTGGAAAGTCCTCATTAACCTGGCTGAGAATGGAGCCCTGGAACTGAGAGCTGTGCAGCAACAATGGTGGACAGTTGGACACTACACCACTGAATCTTTATTTTTACTGAAGGATGTGCAAAGTTAAATTGTAATATATTTAACATTTCTTTGTATAATTTAAGGTGGTATCAACTGGGTTATGCATCAGTTTCTACCCCTTGGCTGTCCGGAATCTGTGTTGCCCCCCTGCCCTCACATCTGCCCCTAGTGGTGAATTTATATGAAGTACATTTAGTACATTTGTCTGTTGTTTTTTTATTAATTTTAATGTTATTAATGATAGATAGATAGATAGATAGATAGATAGATAGATAGATAGATAGATAGATAGATAGATAGATAGATAGATAGATATGAAAGACACTATATGAGATAGATAGATAGATAGATAGATAGATAGATAGATAGATAGATAGATAGATAGATAGATAGATAGATAGATAGATATGAAACAACAACAACAACAAAATTTATTTATATAGCACATTTTCATACAAAAAAATGTAGCTCAAAGTGCTTTACATAATGAAGAACAGAAAAATGAGACACAGTAAGAAAATAAAATAAGTCAACATTAATTAACATAGAATAAGAGTAAGGTCCAATGGCCGGGGGGACAGAAAAAACAAAAAAAAAACTCCAGACGACCGGAGAAAAAAAATAAAATGAAAGACACTATATAAGAGAGATAGATAGATAGATAGATAGATAGATAGATAGATAGATAGATAGATAGATAGATAGATAGATAGATAGATTTCAGATTATTTCTGTCTAGTCACGTACTTATTATTTATTTTTCTATTAGAGCTTTGTCTAGTTTTTCCCCTTTCGTCTACTTGTCCTGTATTTATGTAAATTCACAACGCGGTCCTGAGGGATGTTATTTCTTGCCACCGTATGCTGCAACACAATGTAATGATGTTATGACAATAAAGCTATTTGACTGGTCCTGACTAAAGTATAAGTGTATTAGCATTATTGTTTTTTGCCAGTGTTACTTAATTTTTTTGGAAAATTCCCTGAGGTTACCCATGAGATCAACTATTAAGGAAAAAAGGAAAATGAAAAGTGCGGTCAATGCGGTTAATAAAAAGACAACATGGTGGTGCGGACACATGCAGCAGCTTGATGGCTCTCGGCTTTTGGCTTCTTCTCTACAACATACAATGGTTCCTGTCTGCCTCAAATCCTCCACTATTGTGCCAATGCCAAAAAATCAGTGGTCACCTGCCTTAATGATTACCACCCTGTGGCCCTGACCCCAGTAATAATGAAGTGCTTTGTCCTAAAGTACATCAAGGATGCCATCCCTGCTGGATCTGACAACCATCAGTTCTCCTACATGAGGAACAGATCTACAGATGATGCCATCTCAATAGAACTTCACACAGCCCTGACTCATCTGCAGTGTCCTAACACTTATGTTAGGATGCTATTCGTCAATTTTAGTTCAGCGTTTAACACCATAATCCCAGACAAGCTGGTACAAAAGCTTCATAATCTGGGTCTGTCCACATCATTGTGTCTCTGGATCAAGGACTTTCTCACCAACAGGCCTCAGGTAGTTAGACTTGGAGATCGTACATCAGCCACACTGGTTCTGAACACAGGTACGCCACAGGGTTGTGTGCTCAGCCCAGCACTCTTCACGTTATTTATGCATGATTGCTCTGCCATCCATGCCACAAATATGGTTGTGAAGTTTGCAGATGATATGACCGTGGTGGGTCTCATATCAGACAATGATGAGACTCAGTACAGAGAGGAGATACAACACCTAGCACTATAGTGCTCAGCCAACAACCTCACCTTGAACACCAGCAAGACCAAAGAAGTTATTGTGGACTATAGGAGGTCCAGGAGAACAGAACATGCTCCTATATTCATACATGAGGTGGCTGTAATGTGTGTGGGCAATATCAAGTTCTTGGGTATCCACATCACATTGGATCTGACCTGGTCTTTGAACACATCTCACCTGGTAAAGAAGGCCCAACAAAGACTCTTCTTCCTCAGGAAGATGGGACGTGCTGGATTTTCCTCTCGACTGCTCACAAACATCTACAGATCTGCTATAGAAAGCATTCTCTGTCAAAGTATGACAGTGTGGTACGGCAGCTGCACGGCACAGGACAGGAAGGACTTGGCACGGGTGGTGAGAACAGCACAGGGGATCGTGGCAAGTCCTCTCCTAGACCTGGACTCTGTATATGCTGAAAGGGTGCAGAAGAGGGGCAAATGTATAGCTGCGGACCTCACCCATCCAGGAAATGGACTGTTTGTACCGCTTCCTTCAGGAAAATGGTACAGAAACATAAAAACAAGTGCCGGCAGACTGAAAGACAGCTTTTTCCCCAGAGCAGTGAAATCCATCTGCCCCTGCTGATACACACACATACATCTACATCTACCCCTAACCTGCCCCACTGTAGACATGCACACGCACTTTCCCTTGTAATCCTCCCCTGCAGACCCACACACACAGATCACTGGTCTCTGCCGGCGTACTACCTCAGGAAAAGTCTGGACTTGATGATGTTTTATTGCTGCTGTCTTTTATACTTATTATGTTTATTTTATTATTTATAGTGTATTGTGTATGTAAGTATTCTGCCTTGAAGCCGAGTCCTACCAACAAACATTTTGTTATGTGTATGCATAATGACAATAAAGAATATAAAGAATTCTATCTATCTATCTATCTATCTATCTATGTGTGTGGACTGCATTCACGTCATTTAATCTGGAAAAAACTTCCAAGTGGAAACCCAATAAAGAAAGAGAAAGCAGCCTTTTTTCACAGTCAAGTAACCTTGCTAAAAATAACACCCCCCCCATACACTCCCCTGTGCCCCCCCAACCTACCTTTTACCCACAGTACTGGCTGCTCTCATTCCTTTTGAGGGAAAGGTAAACAGAGGAATTTCAATTACGGCCTCCTGCGCTCTCCCCTGCACTCACAGTACTATTTAAGTAGGGATAAGGACTTTGTTTAATAATATGCTAAAAGAGACGTAACAGAAAAGATTTATTACAAATCTATAAATAACCGAACAATTTAGATCTATCCTGGTGCGTTAACTATTCAGTTTCACAGTCTGTGGGTACACAATCCTGAAATCTCTTAGCTGGGGCCAATTGTGGGCTAATCACATAAAGTGAGTATTTTAAGACCACCTCACTAATTAGGTACACATCCTTACTAGAAAACTAAATTAGCCAATTTAGCCATGAAGTTATATATATAGTGACCCAGGAGACCTAAGGAGGCAATCAGCTGAGCTGGATATGGATGCACAGACAGCCGATGTCCCCATTAACCTACCACGTTCACCTGGATCCCCTCCGAGCCTGATTGCACTTCCACGGACCCCTCTCACTTCTTCTTCTTCTTTCAGCTGCTCCCGTTAGCGTTTGCCCCAGCGGTTCATCTTCTTCCATTTCTTTCTGTCCTCTACATCTTGTTCTGTTACACCCATCACCTGCATGTCTTCTCTCACCACATCCATAAACCTTCTCTTTGGCCTTCCTCTTTTCCTCTTCTCTGACAGCTCTATCCTTAGTATCCTTCTCCCAATACACTCAGCATCTCTCCTCTGCACATGTCCAAGCCAACACAATCTCACCTCTCTGACTTTGTCTCCCAACTGTCCAACTTGTGCTGACCCTCTAATGTCCTCATTTGTAATCCTGTCCATCCTCGTCACACCCAATGCAAATCTTGGCATCTTTAACTCTGCCACCTCCAGCTCTGTCTCCTGCTTTCTGGTCAGTGCCATCGTCTCCAGCCCATATAACATAGCTGGTCTCACTACCGTCCTGTAGACCTTCCCTTTCACTCTTGCTGATACCCGTCTGTCACAAATTACTCCTGACACTCTTCTTCACCCATTCCACCCTGCCTGCACTCTCTTCTTCACCTCTCCTCCACAATCCCCATTACTCTGTACTGTTGATCCCAAGTATTTAAACTCATCCACCTTCGCCAGCTCTACTCCCTGCATCCTCACCATTCCACTGACCTCCCTCTCATTCACACACATGTATTCTGTCTTGTTCTCCTGAACTTCATTCATCTCCTCTCATATCTCCACCTCTCCAGGGTCTCCTCAACCTGCTCTCTACTATCACTACAGATCACAATGTCATCAGCAAACATCATAGTCCACAGGACACCAACAAGTTACCAATGGCCATTAACACTTCACTAGTAGCTAAATTTGAAGCACCTGGGGTTTTTGCAGTTTTTTATTGATTTCATATTAAACCAGGATGACGCCATAAATGTTCTTACTGAATTTTTGAATTCTCTAACAGTTTCTGGTGTACAAGCCACAGCAAGCGAAAGTAGGTTCACCAGTCGAGTTGCTGAGAAACCTTAGCCAACCTAAACTTTGCAGTCAGACTAGTTTGAAAGTTAGAGCTCTTTGCAGCCATATAATAGAGGGTTCAGTATTGACAGGCAGCAGAGCGGGTCAAATCAGTTTCATCTCAAGAAATCCTCTGATTCCCAATACTTTTCCATTCCCTTTTAAATGCCTGTAATTTCCTATTTGTGTATACTTTGCTATGAATGCAAACACATCACAAGGTCAGACACTGATGCCGGCAGGCATCGATTATTTCTCTCGTGGCCAGCTTTAGGTTGCTTGCTCATGAGTGACGTCAAAAGGGTCTTTGCTTAGATATGCTCCACAAAATACAACAAAAATGTGCTTTTTAATGCAACCAATCACTTGACGTCTGCCATTTATTCACCCCAGATGGCTTTTATATAAAGAAGAAGTATATAAGAGTTGTGCAGGATATGTAGGAGGGAAATGGTGAGGGCTGCAGTAGGACTGATGGATGCATTCAAGGTGGAGGTGGGATTACATCAGGGATCGGCTCTGAGCCCTTTCTTATTTGCATTGATGATGGACAAGTTGACATATGCGATTAGACAGGAGTCCATGTGGACTATGATGTTTGCTGATGACATTGTGATCTCTAGCGATAGCAGGGAGCAGGTTGAGGAGACCCTGGAGAGGTGGAGATATGAGAGGAGATGAATGAAGTTCAGGAGAACAAGACAGAATACATGTGTGTGAATGAGAGGGAGGTCAGTGGAATGGTGAGGATGCAAGGAGTAGAGTTGGCGAAGGTGGATGAGTTTAAATACTTGGGATCAACAGTACAGAGTAATGGGGATTGTGGAAGAGAGGTGAAGAAGAGAGTGCAGGCAGGCTAGAGTGGATGGAGAAGAGTGTCAGGAGTGATTTGTGACAAACGGGTATTAGCAAGAGTGAAAGGGAAGGTCTACTGGATGGTAGTGAGACCAGCTATGTTATATGGGCTGGAGAAGGTGGCACTGACCAGAAAGCAGGAGACAGAGCTGGAGGTGGCAGAGTTAAAGATGCCAAGATTTGCATTGGGTGTGACGAGGATGGACAGGATTAGAAATGAGGACATTAGAGGGTCAGCTCAAGTTGGACAGTTGAGAGACGAAGTCAGAAAGGCGAGATTGTGTTGGTTTGGACCTGTGCAGAGGAGAGATGCTCAGTATATTGGGAGAAGGATGCTAAAGATAGAGCGGCCAGGGAAGAGGAAAAGAAGAAGGCCCAAGAGAAGGTTTATGGATGTGGTGAGAGAGGACATGCAGGTGATGGGTGTAACAGAGGACAGGAAGAGATGGAAATAAATGATCCACTGTGGAAATCCCTAGCCGAAAGAAGAAGATGACTTTTATATAAATACGAGTATATTTCCTATTTCAATTTAATTTTAATTGTTCCATAAGTATTATATTAAAATGTGATATTCATTACGATATGCATAATAAAGTCACTCAGTCATTTTCTAACCCTGTTATTCCTGACCAGAGTTGCAGGGGGTGCTGAGCCATCCCAACTAGCACGGGGCGCAAAGCAGGTGCCAGTCCATCGCAGGGCGAACACACATTTACATTGCATTCACATGTATTTATTTGGCCGATGCCTTTATCCAGAGTGACGTACAGCATTTGAGACACAATAAGTAACATTTGTTTTGTTATCTTCCCAATTGGAGCACAGGCCTGTGAAGTACCTGGCTCATTATAGAGGCGACTCCCTAATAAGTGCCACTTTAAGCAGGACCAAAGATTTCTGACGTGTGAAACTACTGTTCCAGTAACATCTTCCATATAATTTAAAGAAATTTATTATAAAACACAGGTACATTAATGAACATATAAAACTTATTAAACTTGTCAAAATATATTTCTAAAAATACCATTTCCTTTACTTTAAACCTACTTCAACTAAAACAGTCAAAAAACTGTTACCTCATGTCCAGCTTGACAGCATTCATCTGTCTCAACATCCTTGACGGAATTAAAGCTAGAAGCAGGACAGACTAATAGAGCACCTAGTTATTGTACACAAAGGCATGGCTAATCAACTGATACTTCTACAGTAATACAGGCCTTTATGTATTATCACACGAATGGCTCTTACACTCATGGTCACACAATGTTAGTCGCAGGATTTGAGCTAATTTAGTGTTGACAATCCACCTAACCTGCACGACATGGGGAGAACATGCAGGGAGGACTGGGGACATGAACCCTTGTCTCCTTACCGCGAGGCAGCAGCACCACCACTGCGCCACCATGCCACCCCTGCATTATAAAGTGAAATACTTCTTGATTATTTCAAGAAACTAATCAAATGGTGTTTATTCTTCTACAGGTCATGTCAAGTCGTGTCACTTTCTAAACACCTTTATCCAGACCAGGGTGAGTGCAGGGTGCTAAAGCCTCTCCCAGATAGCATAGGGCACAAGGCAGGAATGAACCCTGGACAAGGGCACCAGTCCATCTCAGGGTGAACTCAACACACACACACACACAATAGGGCCAATTTAATGTCGCCACTTCACCTAACCTGCATGTCTTTGGACAGTGGGAGAAAACCCACAAAGACACAGGGAGGACACAGAGGGCGAACCCTGGTCTCCACACTGGCTCTCGTACAGATTTTAAATTTTAATCTACTCGTCATAGATGGTTAACCCAGTAGTAAATTAGAAATCCCCAATCTTCCATAAATCAATGTCTCATCCCTCACTCCTTTCTGTAGAACCCCTCCATTCCAAAAAAAATGATTAGCAACTAAAGAAAGTTGGACTCCCTCAGACAATTGTTTATCTGAGAATATGAAGGTGTACCCCATGTCTAAATGTTTCAGGGTCTTGGAGCATATTAAGACAAAATTGTCATTTCCTGGGTGAGTAAATAGGATGGTCTGCCTGCTCTGTCCACGTTTTGTTTCCCCAGCTTTTCCGGAGCAGGAGACTGCAGTTGACCCATCAACCTGACACCCACCAGTTCAGACCCGGTCCCCGCACGGCCCTGTGTGTCGGCCCACTGAGCACCCTCTCAGTTTACGTCTGCCAGCACATGTTAAGCCTTCTATTTCAGACAGAACAATTACCAGGCAGCCGCAACGCTCTTTGTCAGGGCCGTATTGACTTCTCGGAAACAGATGGCTCACCAGCAGGCCTAAGCGGAGAGACGATGGGGCTTTGTTATTTAATAATAATCTCTTTATTCACTCTGCTCTGGAGGCCTTGCATGCAGAATTCTCATTTCTACCAGGTGGCGATGGTAAAGCTTTGAGGGGTAACTCACTTACCTGGCTCTTTGTAATGACCACCTAAAACTCTTATAGCTGTTTGGACAGGGGGTGTGGATGTTTCTTCTTGTTATCCTACCTTAAGACGCAGCTATTGGGCTCTTTTTAGGTAAGCTAAATGAGCCCACCGTGGATCCAGAAGGCACTCAGAGCCATTCACTTTCTGCACCCTTTATTGTGCTGTAGATTTAATTTGAACTGGATTCATTTTCCGTTATTGCCCACCAATCTACACTCCGTAATCTTTAATGATAAAATGAAAACGTATTTCCATAAACGTTTGAAAATTTATTACACATCAAGAGCTGAAAGTTTAATTAGGTACAGAAGCCCCTTTGGTAGCACTGACAGCTTTGTGGCTTTTTGGTGTGACGGATGGCTGGGCTTCTTCCCCGTGCCAGGACACCTCCTAAATGAAAGGACCGGGGAAGCAGACAAGCACAGGGCACTACCTCCCACAGAGGAATAGAAAGCAGCCCAAAGAGTTGCAGCGATGCCTCAGATTTCCACAGGACTTCATGAGAGCTGGAGTTCAGCACAGCCCTGTTGGGTTCTGTGTGTGCCACCAGGGGGTGCTACAGATGTGGTGGAGTCCAACTACTTCAGGCTTCCTCCACACCCAGGAGTACTTTGGGATCATGCTGATGGTCCACCTGGAGTGCTCCCGGGTGCAGTGTAAAAGGGACCACCTCACTTCATTCAAGGAGCCAGAGTCGGGAGGGAGGACAAAGGAGGAGTGGAAGTGGAGGAGACAGGAACAGAAACAGAGAGAAAAGAAAGAAGTTCTGTGTGCTGTAAATATTGTGCTTTATTGTACTGTGCTTTGATGGGAAGCGAATGGGAAGCGTTTCCCACTGAACAATGCCCATGTGTATTGTTGAACTTGTGAATGGTGTCTATCTAGGATGGGTTTGGGGAGCTGGTGTGTATGGAAGTTAACTATAGATCACTTATATACATCTGCAAGGACTCCAGCTGGTACTGAATGAGGCTAAATTGATGTTGACTAGCACCAAAAAACAGGAAGAGCTTATATCTCACCTGTTCCAGCTTCCCTGCACTGGCTTCCAGTACAGTATTAGGTGAATTTTAAAATTGTATTATTTGTATACTAGCTGTGTAAGCCTGTGTTGTAAAAGGGCCGGGCTCCTAGAAACTGTTGAAATTGTCAGAAAAAAAACTGAAATGCAGAGTCGGCGGTTTCGTTTTGTTGAATGTGCTCGGCCCCCTTGCCTATCAGCGGCTAAGCAAGTTTCTCTCTCTCCTCGAAGGTTTCGTTTTGCCGATGTGCTCTCCTCACTTGTGTATTAGCGGCTAAGCGAGTTTATCTTTCCTCGGAGGTTTCACTTTGGCAACGGAGTCACTTTCTTTCAGCTTCATGCTGTAGCCTCGTACTTCTTTCTTCTTCCGACTCGTTAACTTGGGGCCTCCTTGCCGGTTCTTTGAGCTTCACACTGTAGCCTCGTACTTCCAGGCCGGACAGACAGACACACACACACTTCCACGCGTAGACGTTTATTTCTAAGACAACAGTTCTTTCTGGAACCTTCAAGTGGATCATTTTTCTGGGAAGCAGAAATGGCATCGCTCTGAAGAACCATTTAGACATCCTTATTTTTAAGAGTGTATAGCTGTCGACTCCACTCCCCTTAGAGGTAATCAAATTAGCCATTTTATTTATTTTTTAAAATATATTTTCATGATAAATTCACATTAAGTACGGCCTACTGTTCATCCTTATAAGCCTTGATGTAAAGCAGATACCACTTCATCTTCCTCCATCCAATTCTGTTCATTTTCGTATGGCAATACATGGGCATACTCCTTTGTGTAGGGTTAGGGTTGCTGAGCTTCTTACCCCATATCTACCATCCAGGTTTTTGAGGTGCTCAGATCAGCTATAATTTGCATTCTGCAGACACATTGGAAGCTAACGGGTGGACCTCTGCCTTATGAAATTAGAACTGCTTCTAATATCCATCCATCCTTTATTCAACCCGATATATTCTAACACAGGGTCAAACACAGGGTCACGGAGGTCTGCTGGAGCCAATCCCAGCCAACACAGGGTGCAAGGATAGGAAACAAACCCTGGGCAGGGTGTCAGCCCACCGCAGGGCGCGTACACACACACACACACACACTAGGGACAATTTAGGATTGCCAATGCACCTAACCTGCATTTCTTTGGACTGTGGGAGGAAACCCATGCAGACACGGGGAGAACACGCAAACTCCAAGCAGGGAGGACCTGGGAAGCGAACCCTGCTCTCCTAACTGCGAGGCAGCAGCACTACCACTGCCCCACGTTATTAGTATTAAATAATTATTTTGCTTTCTAACAATAATTTCCATACTGTATGGTATACACCCTGGCCTAGTAAAAAAAAAGAAAACTTTAAGGTACAATAACTTACATTATATTGTGTAAAATAATCTACCAAATGCCAACAATAAGCATTTGAAACAAGCTCAAGTGGATTTATAAAATTGTTAATTTATTACCCTTTGGTACGTAGCTAGAGACAGAAAAATCAGAATTCTTTCAAGATATGTCATAACAATGAGTGGCAGATGTCCAGGAAATCGGCCAACTGGAAATACAAGAAAAAGCCGTCCGCCATGAAGTGGGCCGGGAGCCGACACACACAATGGAGCTCAGCAGTAGCCCTGTGTACACTTTTGTGTGAGTTGCCGCGAAGTGACGTAGGGAAAGAATTATCGTCTGTATTGCATGGAAATTAAACAGTGTTCTGTTTGCTTTCTCTTTTCACATTTTGGCAGCGTTAAGATTTACCTCATACATTTGTTTCCAACCACTGTTATCCCGAAAAATTCAAATAAATGTTTGATAGCAGAGTTTTGTCTAATGATTAATAACTCATTCTTCTTTGTAATTGGGTTTTGTGTCAAAATGCTAACTCCTTGACCTGTGTGCAGTCTAAAATAAGACCTGACTTTTAATCCCAACTACTTCACAATACACGACTCGTGATGGTGTGTTCTGTGAAAACCTTTATATAAAAAATGCTTTCTGTACACTTTATTGTGTTGTAATTATATAAATTTCTGCGGTGGGCTGGCGCCCTGCCCAGTGTTTGTCTCCAGCCTTGCGCCCTGTGTTGGCTGGGATTGGCTCCAGCAGACCCCCATGACCCTGTAGTTAGGATATAGCGGGCTGGATAATGGATGGGTGGATTATATAAATTTGACATTTTTGCCAATCAATCTATACTCAATAATTATAATGACAAAGATAAAATGTTTTCCAAAGAGTTAGCACAGTTGTTAAAAGTCCAAAACTGAAATCTATCCAACCATCCATTTTCCAACCCACTATATCCTAACTACAGGGTCACAGGGGTCTGCTGGCCAATCCCAGCCAACACAGGGCACAAGGCAGGAACCAAGCCTGGGCAGGGTGCCAACCCATCGCAGCTGAAATCTATCATTCATATAAATATTCAGGACTTTCATTTAGTACTTTGCAAAAGCCAGTTTGGCAGAAATTAGAGTTTCAGGTTTCCATGGCTAAGTCTCTACAAACTTTGCAGACCTGAATCTGGTCACTTTATCCCATGCTTCCTGGCAGACCCTCTTAAGCACTGTTAGAAGGGATGCATCTGTAAACTGTTAGGCTTTGGACTCAAATCCAACTACTGACACTGGGTGACCCTAAACAGGCCTCTGCTCCAGAAATATAACAAATTGTATCTCAGATGTCATAAATGGCAAAATAAATATACAGTACAATATGGGCTTTGGCTGGGCCACTCAAGGACAGTCACATACCTGTCCCGAAGCCATTACAGCTTTGTCTTGGCTGTGCACTTTGGGTCAAAGTCATGCTGAAAGGTGACTCATCACTTCTGTCTGGGGTGTCATGCACTCTGCAGCAGGTTTTCTTGAAGGATGTCTCTCTATTTGGTTGCCTTCATCCTTCACTCAAAATGAAGTTGTAGCGGGGCCACATAGTTAGTGTTTAAATGTCAGTTCTGAGTGCGTCTCGTTTCATTGTCCCATTTGCTGTTTGTATGTGTATCAGTTAATGCCGTCCCCGTAAAGGAGGACGGATGATGGAAGGAGACCACAGCCGCAAACCTGGAAAACACCTGTTCTTAATTAATCAATCACAGCCGTCACAGACTATTTAAGGGGGAAAAGGGAGGAGAAGAAAAAAAGATTGTTTTGTTTCAACCACTTCAACTTGCTTGCTGTTTCTTCACATCGCGCCTTTCACCAGTTTGCTTTTCATTTTCCGGACTGTCTTTCAACCTGCATCTGCTGAGACCCCCGGGGTCGATTCACCATCCACCATACGCCGAGGAATCACGGTGAGGTTGCTCCAATCGCCGGGAAAATCAAACACCACAATTGCCGCTAGTTCAGTCATCCGTATTCAGGACATTTTTTATATTCGGACTCAAGTTCACAATCATTCTGTTTATCAGTCATTTTGTTGTTCGTGTTGTGTGTTATATGTTACAGGGACAAGGGAGGGTTTTTGTATTTATATTTGGTGCTGTCTTGTTGCTGGGGTGGAGGGATATTTATATTTATATCTGTTTTGTGGCATGTCTTGTTTCATTTAATCCGTTTAATTTTACATCCTGCTTTTGTGTACTTGCATTTATACCGTCGATTGTGGGGAAAAGTTTTTAATTGTGTAGAAGTACGGCTTGGTAGTTAGATTTCTCAGTAAATTATCCAGGCCACAGGTCTTGGAGGTGTAGCTGCCGGCTGGGTAAAGGGGTGGTGGTGCGCCGCGACCGGCTCTGGGTCGGCAGGGAAGGGCCAGGGGGAGAAGGTGGCCGGCCGGTGTTAGAGCACCCCCCAGCCGCGAGCTCTCCGCTTCCCGGGGCCGAGGGATCGACCTGTGCTCCTCCCCGCCCCTACGCCGGGCACGGGTGCCCCCCGTTCCCCGACGCGGCTGTTCCCCCGGGGACGGACTGTCCGCAGTGCGTCCCTCGCCGCGCCGCGCCGCTGGGGTGGAGGGAGGGGTCGGCCGTTACAAAGTCTCTCATTCATCTAAATTTCAGTCCTTTGTAGAACCTCCCGTGGCAGCTTCAAGTCTTTTTGGCTGTCTCTACAAGCATTGCACCCACTGTGTTTGAGCAGTTTATCCCATTCTTCCTGGCAGACCCTCTCAAGCTCCATTAGAATTTTGAAGCATCTGCAAATTTCCGTCTACAGATCTCTTCATAGATAATCTATGGGGTGTAATTGTGGGCTTTGGTTGGGCCTCTCAAGGAGAGTTAGAGACTTGTCCCAGGGTCACTACAGCGTTATGTTGACTGAATGTTGCAGGTCTTTATTGTGCTGAAAGGTGAACCATTTCACCAATCTGAGGTTGCATGCAATCTTGAAGCCTCTCCTGTGTAGTCTTGGCTGTAGGGTTTGGCTCATTGTCGTACCAAAGGTGACGCATCGTCCCAGTTTGAGGTGACATATAATTTGGAGCAGGTTTTCTTCAAGCACCTATCTGGCTAAAGTTTTCCTTCCTTCTGTTCTCACCAGTTGCCCTGCCCCTGTTTCTGAGAAGCCTCCCAACCCTCATATCATGATGCTGTCACCAGCAAGCCCTTACAGCATTATGTCGACTGTATGTTTCAGGTCTTTATTGGACTGAAAGGTGAACTATGTCACCAATCTGAGGTTGTGTGCACGCCACAGCATACATGCTCAGACTGTTTCCTTCAAGATATTTTCTTCCGGAACATCGCTGTATTTGTCTGCATTTATCCTTTCCCTCAGTCCTGACCAGTCTCCCTGTCCCTGCTGATGAGATGCGATTCCACAGCATGATGCTTCCTCCATTGTACTTCACTGTAGGGATGGAATGAGTCAGACAATGAGCAGGGCCTGGGCCTCGTCAAACATAGTGCACACAGTTCTTTGCCTCATCAGACCAGACTCAAGAAGGAGTTAGCCATACTGCCATAAGTGCTTCATTGATGAAGTGCTGCTGAGATTGCCATCCTTTCAATGGTTCTCCCATCTCCGTAGATGACATGTGAAGCTCTGTTAGAGTGACCATTAGGTTGCTGGTCACTTCCATAGTCAAAGCCCTCAATTTGACCTGACAGCCAACTCTAGCAGGAGTCCTGGTGGTTCCAAACTTCATCCATTTCAAAATTACTGAGGCCACTTTGCTCCTGGAAGCTCTCAAAGCTTTAAAAATGGTTTGATCTCCTTGCCGTGACCTATGCCAGATCACAATGTGATTGTGGAGGTCTACGGAGAGTACTTTGGACTTCAGAGCTTTGTTTTTTGTGTTGTCATGCAGTGTGAATTGTTGAACCTTCTATGCACAGGTATGTGCTTTATAAATGAAGTCCAATCAATTCAGTTTTCCAAAGATGGACACCATTCAAGTTCTAGACACATCTCAAGGAGAATTAAAGCAAACAGGATGCAGCGGAGCACAACCTGGAATGCCACAACAAAGGGTCTGAATGCTTATAGAAATGAGTGATTTCTCTGTGTCTGGCAAAGACCAGGCCCTGCTCATCACCTGCCTAATAGCAACACTAGG
Organism: Polypterus senegalus; assembly: GCF_016835505.1. Classification (NCBI taxonomy): domain Eukaryota; kingdom Metazoa; phylum Chordata; class Cladistia; order Polypteriformes; family Polypteridae; genus Polypterus; species Polypterus senegalus. The sequence goes on from NC_053157.1 coordinate 24,798,890, forward strand.
GTGAAGCACAGTGGTGGCAGCATCATGTTATGGGGTGCAGGTACATAGAGACTGGTCAGAATTAAGAGAAGGATGACTGCAGATAAAAACAGAGAGGTCCTTGAAGAAGACCTGCTTTGGAGTGCACATGATGTCAGACTGAGGCAACGGTTCACTTTTTAGAATGACAATGACCTCAGGCCTACAAAGAGGACAACATGGGGATGACTTCAGGGCAAGTTGCTGATTCTTCTTGAGAGGCCCAGCCAAAGTTCAGACGTGAACGCCAAAGAACATCTGTGAAGACATCTGCAGATAGCATTTTACAGACACTTCCCATCCAGTCTAATGAAGCTGCCGACTGTACATCCGGGCGTGCAAAGCTTGTAGAGACTTACCAATGGAAGACTCAAAGCTGTAATTACCACCAAAGGGCATTCTGCAAGGTCCTGATATAAGGATCTGAATACTTACATAAATGGGGGATTTCAGTTTTTGATTTTTAATACATTTGCAAACCTTTCTGAAATCATGTTTTCACTTTGTCATAATGGGTTACCGAGTGCTGATTGTAGCACAAAAATGGCAAAAGTATCCATTTAAAATTACATCTACAACACAATAAGCTTTGCCGAAAGCCTGAAATCCAGGGTATTAGGTGCTCCAGTCCCTGGATTACTTTGTTTAGAGCAAATTGTATCTTTTAACATTCAGATTATTTCATTTCATTTCACTTCTTTTACATACTCCATTCACCTTACATCCTTTTTATAACAACCTGCTTCCACTTTTCTCTTTCATTGTTTAGTCTTCCTTTTGTAGTCGAATGGCATTTCTCGTTTTGCAAGCTGCTTGTCCTTGGGTGACGAGAATGTCGCTAAAGGATTTTGATTATCTTATCCTGAACACCTGTTGACATGACAGCGCTCTGCATGCCATCACCCTCACCTGCTCTGCCTCCGTCGGTGACCTTTTGTACCTCCAGCACACGTACAATGGCAGCGCGTTGGAAAAAAAAAAGGTTATGGTGTGGCGAAGACCAATCAGGATTTCGCTCTCGTCCCGCTCTTAGAGATAAGCTGACAGGATAAGACTGGAGTAGAAACTCCCTCATTAGTCTTCAGTGCTTGATGAGACTTAACAGCCCAGGGCTAGTCTATTTGAGCAGATCCACCTGCACGGCTCATTCTTTACCTGCTAGTGATGGCCATTGTGTCCTGCGGCCAAAACAAGTGTGCAGAGTGCAGTCATCTTCAGACTGAGTGGCATGTTGCTCGTGTGACACCAACACCCTTAGAGCCTTGTAAGGGTAAAATGTCACCATCAAGATCTGAAATGATCAGAATGCTGCGATGGTGGCATCTTTACACTTAAAGCCATTGTATTTTTCTGGGCTAAGGGTTTGACCTGGAGGGGGAGCTTTCTGTGGGGCTGATGAAGGAGAAGGACAGAAGCCAGCAAGCAGTGTCACGTAAGCTCCACTAGTGGTGACCTTCCAGCTGTGTAGCCAGCCTGTGTCTCAGTTTGGCTGCCAATGTGCCAGTAAAACACGGGACCCCAGCTCTGGTCCTGGTGGGCCCCAGTAGCTGCAGGTTTTCATTCTAACCCTTTTCTTAATTAGTGACCTGTTTTTGCTTCTAATTAACTTCTTTTGAATTAATTGTAATTGAAGACTCAGACCCCTTAATTCCTCAATCACAGTCCTGGAGGGCTGCAGTGGCTGCAGGTTTTTATTCCAACTAGTTTCCTAAATAGAAGACAGTCCATGCTGATAATGAAACTTGGTATTGAACTATTTAGCTTGTTAATACTTGCATTCATCCAAGAGCAATTTTAATTTTTCATCTGCGAGAACATTATCCAAAAGTGTTGTGGACCAAAACAGATTTAAACTTAACGGTCCCCTCTCATTCATTTCTAAGTATTTTGTATCACAGATGCTTCATGGTAAGCACGTTAGCTGGAGAGCTGCTGGTTTATTGGTTATCTGCATCTCATTATTAAGTAATGTCTGGTTAAGAAAACAGGCAACAATTAAAACTTAAATGGAGCTGCTAAAATCTAAAATAGGAAATTAAGTGTTCTGAATGGTAACAGGCAAGAGAACTAAAATTAAGCCCAAAAAACGTATTGCTTTAGTAGTAAATAAAAGAGTTCTAATTAAGAAATTGGTTAAAGTGAAAACCTGCAGCCATAGCAGACCTCCAGGACTGCAATTGAGGACATCCAATCTACAAAATAACTAAAATTTGTCTTTGATAAATAAAGGAACTATCAAGGCATAGAGTTAAACACCAAATATCATTATCAGCAAGGACTGAGTGCTAATTAGGACACTGGCTGGAATAAAAGCCTGCAGCCACTGCGGCCCTTCAGGACCGTGATTGAGGAACCCTGGTCTAAATGTTTCTTCATCCTTAATTAATAACCAAACAATAAATTAGCCAACACATGACCAGCAAACTGTATCCATCATAAAATATCTGAAAATACAGAAAGGCGAAGGTGTCAGGAATGTTGATCTGCTTAGGTCCACAAAACATTTGAACAGAGCTCTTAGAAAAGAGAAAATCAGCAATTTCAGAAATGTATGCCATTGCACAATAAGAGCAGCAACAAGCAATGGAATTAAAGAACGAGTTGAATTAACAACAAGACTCTGCACCTAATTAAGCAACTGACTGGAATGAAGCTGGTTGGAGTTTGAGGCCCTGACTTAGTTGGTCTTCTGTTGGCTCACTCACTTCACATTTCATTTCTGTTTGGGAGCCATTTAAGGAAAGAAATGAAGCAATTCAGAGGAACGATGAAGAAATTTAGGGGAACAAATCTTAAAAAAGCAAGTCAGTTAAAATTAATTCAAAAGAAGTTAATTAGCAACAAAAACAGGGCACTAATTAAGAAAAGGGTTAGAATGAAAACCTGCAGCTACACTGGCCCTCCAGGGACCTCATGTATAACGCCGTGCGTAGAACTCACACTATAACATGGCATAAGCACAAAAGCGGAAATGTGCTTACGCACAAAAAAATCCAGATGCATAAATCTGTGCGAACGCCAACTTCCACGTTCTTCCACACCATAAATCCTGGTCACCATGAAAAGTAACACTCGTGCACGCGCCTGCTGTCCTGCCCTGTCTCCTCCCAGAATTACAACAACAACAATGTTTATTTATATAGCACATTTTCATACAAAAAGTAGCTCAAAGCGCTTTACATAATGAAGAAAAGAAAAATAGACAAAATAAGAAATTAAAATAAGACATTAGTTAACATAGAAAAGGAGTAAGGTCCGATGGCCAGGGTGGACAGAAAAAACAGAAAAAAAAACTCCAGACGGCTGGAGAAAAAAATAAAATCTGCAGGGGTTCCAGGCCACGAGACCGCCCAGTCCCCTCTGGGCATTCTACCTAACATAAATGAAATAGTCCTCTTTGTAGTTAGGGTTCTCACGGAGTCACTTGATGTTGATGGTCATACAGACTTCTGGCTTTTAATCCATCCATCATTGTTGGAACATCACGGTGCTCCAAAAGGACACCGGAAAAGGAAACAGAAGAGAGAGTAGGGGTTAGTACGGATTTTAGAGCCACCATGAACAGTTATTATAATGAGTTGGATATACAGAGTATCAGGATTTTAATTACAGTGAAGTTACGCCTCTTTGAATATGCAAATCAATATAAATAGCCCTTAAGCTCAACTTTCTGTGAAACGAAAATGGCAAAAGCACGGGGGGAAACAGAAGAAGTTCAGCGAAAACCAAGTGGAGGCAAAGAAAAAAACATTTGTATAAACAACAAAAGAAAGTTGATCAAGTGACATAGAGTGTCGGAGAAAGCTCAAGTTCACAAAGTCGCACTGTGCCCGAAATAAAAAAGAAGCTGTCGGATATCAAAGTCGCTGTGAAAAGGCGAGTCGTAGCCCACCGGTTGAGTGTCATATGAAAGCTTATTAGGGTACTGAGACAAAAAAGGCACACAGTGGGAGAAAAGCACGAAATGTCAAATTTAATCTCAAAATTTCCACTTTAATCACGTAGTTTATTTTGTCATTAAAGTAGAACATCATAAACTTCATCTTAAAATCGTTTAATTTACTAGTTTTTCAAAATCCCATTATAACTAAAGTAGCATGTTAAATGCTTTGTTTTGCAATTGATCTTCTATGTGCTCTATGTATGTGAATCAAAACTTTCTTCCAGGCTTTCTCTTCCGAATAATTAAAATACTGAGATGTATACTTGAAATCATTTTAATGACGATAGGAGTTAAAGCATGTTATTAAACATGGGAACACGGTGGCACAGTGATTGTTCATGTCTCACACAAGATGCTTGCTGCGCCATGCGCGACCTTCGATAAGATACTTTATTGTAGCAGTACTGTCTCTTTCAAACGTACTAACCCCCAATTCCTGTCCTTCCTTTTCTGTCTCCAAATACCCGATTGCAACACAATCAGCTCTGTAATAGACGTTAAGCCATCTGTAAGCTTAGAACGCAGATTCTTCAGAACTTTTAAGGAACTTTGAAATATCTTCATAGTACATGTTTAATTATTCTATCCTTCCAGTGTCCCAGCAAGCATACAGCGCAATGCAGGAACAATCCATGAACAGAGCGCCAGATCCTTGCAAGCGCAGCGACACTGTGTCTTTTAATTATTAACAATATAGATTATTTAAATAAAGTTAAAGTTTTATCTGTATAATATAATAAACATATTTTGCTGCATTTCATCTTAAAAATGATATCGTCATCATATGTAAATACGTGCTTTATAAAGTTGCTCAGGCTGTGCAATATTATAACTGTAGTGTAAGTTTACAGTGAGGTGATTGTACTTATAAGTACAAACAGTTCTACAAGGAGCACTTGATGGACTGATTGAGTGCGTTTATAGTTCTTAGGAAGAAACTGCTTCTGAACTGCGAGGTCCGTACATTAAAGGTTTGAAGCGTTTGCCATGGGAGAGCAGTTCAAATAGGCAGCATGGCTGAGGTAGCGTGTGCTTGATGCTGTATACTGATAATTCTCTTTCCGATCAGCTGCTCCGAGTGGTGCAGTGAGAGTAATATGGAAAAAGATGATCCACTGTGGCAACCCCTAACGGGAGCAGCTGAAAGAGGAAAAAGAAGGTACAGTGAGAGTAACAACGTTAAAGCAGCTATGGTGTTTAGAATAGTTTGACCATTCTGTGGACCATTATATTCTTACAGGTTAATTACAATCAGATGCATTAAACTAACAAACAATATGCAGTTGATTTCAGTGTATTTATAAAGCCGCATCAGGGATGTGGTTCTAAAAAAGGGAAAAAACACTGAAACAGTAGCACTGCTTTGACGCTGGGTGCTGCTCGAAGGTTCTAGAGCAAGGTTGATACCCCTGTCACCATAATCCAGTGCTGAAGGCCATTACAGAGCAGTCTGCCTGAGAATTCAGAGCAGACAAAGACCAAATCTAACCTCACAGATAAACATATGTAGTTACAAGAAGGCTGGAGAGCAACCACAAGTAAGTAATAGGAAGCCAGTGGGTGTTCTAAGAACTGCTCAGGACTGGCAGCTTTCTGTGGATGTGCAGCTGGAATTCCTATGGTGCATCGCCTCAACTTCTTTGAGACCAGATGTCCTCCTTATCTCGGAAACAATGAAGAACATCTTTCTGAGCCGATAGTCCCATGAGAAGACCAATAAGGGGAGGCCCAACAACAGAAAGAGTGCCAGATATGTGGATTTTGTGCTGGACTGCAACAAACAGGGCTGGAAGGCAAATTGTATGCCCACCAAGGTTTTTTCTGGGGGCTTTGCATGGCAATCACACCATAGAGCCTTCAGTACACCTGGCATCACCATAGAGAGAAAGAGGACAAGATCCAACAAGAATATCAAGGAAGCAGCAGAAAGGAGCTTGAGATGGCTCTGGATCAGGACAGGAGGCCCATGGGGCGAAGGAAGTGCCACCTGAACAGAAGCCTTGGCCTGATTAACCATGGCTCATTCACCTGGATGAGGGTGTTTGATGTTGAAAGACCCAAAATACCCAATTACCCCAGGTAACATCACTGATGATGTTCTCGAGAGTTTTAGGAGATGCAGCTATAGATCTGGATGCTAATTAATGTCTAATTCAGAATCCTGAGGCTAAAATCCCCCTAAACTATACATACAGATATTCAGAAAACACCTCAGGGAAGGCACAAAGAAAAAATTTAATAAAAATGAAAATCACAACTACTAGTGAATAGAAATACCCTATATCAAAACATCTTAAATAAAGCATTTAAAACTCGGAGATGTTTCATGACCTGGTAATTGATATGCAATGAAACAAAGGTTTTGATTGTTGAAATACACTGTAGGCTACTTTGGACTATTGGAAAATTGTTTTGAAAAATGGTGGACACTGGAGAAAATTAGTTTGGATTCAGAGCAGGGAGATGAACCATGCATTGTGCATCCTAAAGAAGAAATACAGAGAAGGAAGTAATGATCAAGTGCTTGAGAAAACTTAGGCTAGAGTGCCAATGCAAGAAAACCAGAATCTGAGCAGCACATAAGATCTGTCAAAAAATGCCTGCTGAAGCAAGTACAGTAGTCATGTGTGAAGATGGAATTGAAGAGGAGTGACACTACATCAGGAATCGGCATTGAGCCCATCATTACCTATATCAGTGCTAAATTAGATTAGCAAGGAAATGAAGAAAGGGTCACCATGGTCAGCATTTTCTGCAGATGATCTTGAGTTTTGTGAAGTACAATGGAGGAGACAAGAATGTAATTAGAGAAGTGGAGACATGCTGATGGGATGAAGATAAGACGATCAAAAACTGAATATATAGTAACGGTGCTGACAAGCTGCACCACCCTAGGGATGAGTCACTAGTAGTATGAACTGGCATCCAATCATACAAATGAGTATGAGTCGCATGAGAATTCTAACTAGTGTGGGAACAGCAAGTGGTCCTTCGAAAAGAGTGATGTTAAGAACAAAATTCTTCTGGCACTCCTGCTCTGGCAACTATTGTGGCGCTACATTAGTGTCAGTGGTGGGATGAGGATAAAACCTGCAGTTCAGCTTAGCAAAGCTCTAAGCTCTGCAGAGACCCCAAATTGATTTGCTGGCTCTTGTGAGGTGCTGCAGGAGATTCTCAAGGTGAGACTCAACATCTGGAATGTCATTTGTAGCATCAGTACAGGAAAAAAGACAACTGAAAGACTGAAAACTCTGCAGTCCCACCAGACCACATCAGCACAAGGTCTGAAGCCTTACAGATTTGAGAGATTTCAGTTTTGGATTTTAATACATTTGCAAACCTCTCTGAAAACATGTTTTAACTTTATGACATTATGGGTTATTGATGTAGATTAATGGGTAAAAAATTGCCAAATTTAAAATTAAGTCTATAACACAGTAAAGAGTGCAGAAAGTGAAAGGGTCTGAATATTTTCTGAATCCACTGTATATGAAGAGCAATGCCTATAGAACTGGACCATAAACCAGTAAGGTGTTAACTGTAGTCAACTCTTTTACCAATCATTCAAGTCTGTTTTGCCACCCATTTTTCACAGAGAGAAACAAACACACAAGGCAGAACTCTACTCCTCGATACTCTCCGAATCAATGGCTAATTGTAGAATTACAGTATATTCATAATGGGGTGCGGTGCATGGTGTGGTCCATGGTAATTGTGCCATTTTAAATAAATTCATTGTAAGCAGTGCGGCTAGACTCGGGCTTGTGGATGCGAGTTGATTGTATGTTGCATGCCCATGCAGTTGACTTAGCTGATCCCCATTGACACCCATGTGCCCATAGGTAGAAGAGAGAGCTCACAAAGAGAGCCAGGGAAGGAAAAGAAAAATAAAGAACAGAAGTTAGGGTAGAAGAAACAGGCAGGATCGGGAGAGTCCATGCTGGAAGGAAAGGAGGCAGGTGGTTGGAAGTGTGTCCCAAAGGAAATGGGCAGCAGCCCTGAGCTTGAGTGTGGGGCTGAGGAAGGGGGCACTCCTATTGGGGTATGCAGGGGTGTAGAAGCAGCCTCATTGTGCAGCCTATCCCTTGCTGGCGCCGAAGGACTGGCAGAGGGAGACGTGGGTGGGGTTCAGGGTGGTATCCTGTAGATGCCAAGGGACTGGTGGTGGAAACCTGAGCCTGGGATAAAAGGATGACTGTGCCTGTCAGTGGGTGTCTCCTCTTACTGCAAGGTCCTGATGGGATAACTGGAGGAGATGCCAAACTTTAGAAAGTGGCACTGGGGCTAGCATTTGTAAGATTCTGCCTGGATTTTAACCTCATTTTTATAGATGTCTTTGTTTTTTACATTTTAACCTCCAGCTGGAATATTGTTTTTACATTTATTTATTTATTGAGGGTGGCACTGCACTTTTTGTACACTTTATTTTTTTGTAATAGAAGCACTTCAGCACTTTGTACCACATCTTGCCCACTTTCTGGAGTTAAGCTGCCAAGGGACTCATGAACCCAACCAGGAACATAAAGGGTTGGTGTCTGAAGTATGTCTCACCTCTTAGGCGGGTAGTGGTTAGTGTTTTGTCCAGTGAGCCTATCTATCTATCTTTATTGCTATAGTACCTTTCTTATCTCCTCTCCTTTTTTGTGATGTCTGTACCTTTGCTCTACGTCAAGGGGTGCTTCCTAACAACAATTGTTGCATAGCACATTCTGTACAAATACCCTTTATTTTGTCACCCACTTGTCCAGTCCAAGAATGAATACATAAATAAATATATAGAGGAAAATTAGCAAATGTGCCAATCCCTTACAATCTAATTTTACAGTCATGGGGAGCCAGAGGTTACCCTCAACAGCAAAGTGGTGCCATTTAGCAGCACTGTAAAATGTGATTTAATGAGGACAAAAATCATTGTTAACAAAGTCATTTCACTCAACATTGTAGGCTGAGATTTCCATTTATCCAGCCTCCATTCGATGAAGGATTCCTATTAAATAATTCAGTCGTAATAATCCCCTAGTTTCTGCATTTCTATTTTGTGTTATCTGCATGGAGAACCACATGATCAACATCAGTCACAATTAATACATTTTTTTCAGAAAGGTACTATGAAACTAAAGTAGAGCAGTTAATACCTTGGACATTTACCTTTTACAATCCATAAAGAGACAACGGGCAACTTCCAAGGGAGTGAATCACTGAGGGAAATGTCCCAGCAAGCACTGGCCAAAGGTGCAAACGACATGCAACTCATCCAAGAATGTTTAGTCCTTTTTGGGTGATAATGGCCGATGAGTCAAGAAGTGAGAAGAGCACATCAGTAAATGTCAGCGAAGGGAACATCACCAGGTGAGGTTATGTAAATCCGAGAGGGGAAGTCGCCACCACAGAGTCAGACACAAGTCGTTCACACCGGCAGGACCATCCAAGAAACTGAAGCGAAGCAGCCATTTCAGTGAAGAGCTGCCAGACTTCTAATCCTGTTCTTGTCAAAAGGCAGCACTTCTAATTCTGTATTTGTATTTTTTTTTTTATTTATTTCCATGGCAGGAAAGCCAGTTTCACTTTTTAATGTGTTCTTGCAACTTCCATGCATTAAGTCAAAAACACACTGACACGTATCCTGGTGTTTATTTCAGGTTTTTGTTGTTAACGATTTTGGTTTTCTTCTAAAAATGTACAGCTTTTCAAGAAACAGATTAGAATTTATATTCAGGTTTCATCTTCCTGTTCAAGAAACTTTGCAGAAGGCCACATTTATCCTCAAGAAAGAGATCAGAGACTCAGGGGCTATATGACCACAAACTGTTACTGTAGTCAGCCAATCAACCATCCCAGTGTTGTAATATGATAGAAATAATTCTATTGTGATGAGCAAGTGAAAGACTTTGTGATGGCGTTCACAATAAATGAGCGCCATGTAAAATCAGAAGGTCCTTATTTGACCTAAACACAGAAACAATGACACAATTGCATTGTCAGGAGAACATTCACATTTTCAAAAGTAAATCAAAAAGAAGAGGCAATCTGAAAATGAAGCCGACGCAATACAACATGTTTGCAAAGGCTTATGGGTAGTTCGTACACTCACAGCGCAGCCCTCTATCATTAGACCAGAAGAAGCAGAGATCAAATGAATATGGATGTTCTGCTGCAGTATAACACCATTGTTGAACAATGCGCCGTAGTGAGATTTCTTTGGACAGAAGAAGTGAAACTTACTGAAGTTCACCAAAGGATGTTGGCTCAGTCCAGAAATGGAAACAGCACTTTTCACTTTTTTCTCTTTTCTTTTTTTTGATAAAGACATCAGTCAAATAATAAGTAATAATTTGGATTTGTATATCATCAATAGAGCACAGCATACAGTTGACTTCACCAAACATCATAAGGGGTGCAACACCAACTAAAGCTAACTAACAGCTGCTTTCCACTTCAGAGATCGGTCCTCGATTCTTAGCTGGGTTGTGGAGTTTGTATTTTCCAGCATTCACATTTGGTTGATAGATTACCGTCTAACCTTGTAAATTAAGCTGCTTGTAACAGAAAAAGAAAATGGACAAATGGATTCAAAGTCTTTAAGAAAGTTTCTCTATTGAACTACTGAAGGCCATCCCATATTCAGAACTGAGACCAACATGAACTCTGAAGAACACAATCACTGTGCCAAACTATGTACGGTTTATGAGGTTTCAATTTTATGCTATCCATTTCGTAATGCAATTAATGTCATGAGGGCCAGAGTCATCCTGGGAACAGTGGGCTCAAGGCAGGAAAAAACCTGGATGGGGGTTCATTGTACGACCAACTACCATCAACATGGTGCCAATTTCAAATTACCAATAAACCCAACAGGCACATTATTGTGACACAGGAAAAAAAGTGGAGTACCTGGAGAAATGAAAACTCATACAGACAGCAGGAGAACGTGCAAGCACCACACAGATCATGCTGGGTATGAGCCCAGGCTTCTGGAGCTGGGAGACAGCAACACAAACTGCTGCACCAACATGGAGCTGCAAAACGCGATGTGATTACACGGGACAACAAACGTTGTGCCTCCTCAATATTTTTGTGATTTCGATGGGCAGCTTCAAGCTGAAGACAAGTATAACAAGTATAATTTCAAATTGACTGTATCACTTAGGAATTTGGAGAAACATGAAGTAAATTTTTATTGAATTTAGTGTGTTTCATGATATAATGGTGCTGACACAATGCATTAGTCCAACTGAGCTAAAACATTTTGTGTGTGCACATCACACCTTCTCGTGCACATCATCATTTACACCTCCATCCATCCATCCATTATCCAACCCGCTATATCCTAACACAGGGTCACGGAGGTCTGCTGGAGCCAATCCCAGCCAACACAGTGCGCAAGGCAGGAAACAAACCCTGGGCAGGGCACCAGCCCACCGCAGGGCACACACACACCAAGCTAGGGACAATTTAGAATCACCAATGCACCTACCCTGCATGTCTTTGGACTGTGGGAGGAAACCCACGCAGACACGGGTAGAACGTGCAAACTCCACGCAGGGAGGACCTGGGAAGCAAACCCAGGTCTCCTAACTGCGAGGCAGCAGCGCTACCTGCTGTGCCACTGTGCCACCCCATCATTTACACCTCTCCTTTGTAACTGTATTATTCTGCTGCTGTTAATAATGTATGTTGTTTAACTTATGTTATTTGTATAATGTTGTGTTCTGCTGTAAGCAGCTCCAAAGCTACCAAGTTAAATTCTTGTACATTAAGAACTGGTGAACAAAAGTGATTCTGATGACAACAAACTTGGCTTGACACTGCAAACTAAAAATACAGACAGACTGGTCAGTTATGTGCATTGAGTCGATGAGTCGGAGAATCCGCCTGCAATCCCGCATTAGGTTACCTGGCTTTGAGAGCAGCTGGCTGTCTGACCGAATCTGAGAATAGTCTGCCTCGGTCACAACTCAGAGACTCAACGACTGTACTCGAGAGAGAGAAAATGTAGGACAACAGCACCCCCTAGTGTAAGGCAGTAATACGCTTGATTTGACAGAGGTCTTAAAAGCTCAAGGTAAGTTAGTTACACTTTATAAATACACATTTGATCATTTTAAGCACAGGCTGCTTAAGCAACTTGCTCAGAGTTACATAGTTAATGAGAGGCAAGGATTGGGGTGGCGGTACTCCCCCTAGTGGTCCACAATACGTATCTCATTACTGCTGACATAAATAAACGTAGTTCTTGGAATGAAGCAAAACATGTCTTCAGCAGACCACAAGACCCTATTTTAGAGTGTACCTGTGAGGCCCCCAGTTACTCAGATGCAGACATAAGCTAAAGTCTATTTGTTAAGCATTGTCAGATTAAATGTCCACAAAGTGAAAAACAAGCTGAATAAGCTACCTAATGATTGTCCTCATATTACATCTCTGATTAAGATTTACAGAACTACAGAAAGACTTACAAGCAGGACCTCATCGTATCCAAAATTTTCCAAGCAATCCCAGAATCTTTTGACCAGACTCCACACCACTTAATCAATTTAAGGACAGGACACCAGTACATTGTAGGGCACACACAGAGACGCACACTCACTTCTTTACAGGGGTCAGTTTAGACAAACTAGTGCATGCCTCATGGACTGTGGGAGAAAACTCATGTGGACTCAAAGAGAGGAGAAAAACCCCACAGTGACTAGTTGAAGATGTATATCCAGTTTTTAAAGAGTCTTAGAGGGGCAGTGGAAACCCTTGTAGCACAACACCACCCAAACAAGACGTAACACCATTCTACACTGGTGTAAGAGTAATAGCAACGCTTACCTGGACAGGTAGGTTGTGTGACCAAAGCAAGGCTTACTGTGACCCCCTTAGCCACTAAAGGGCCACACTATCTGCCTAATTCTCTTTTGACCTGCAGCAAATGTCATAATCAAGTGCAGAAACTTCTGTTTAGGCCAGTGAAATGCTGGAATTTACACAAGGAGGAGAGGCACACATACTACAGTTACAGGCAGTTACAGGATTTAAAATATATATATATATATATATTAGTATTTTGGCAGCTTCAGTATGGAACACAGAAATCATCTCCAAGTGATAAATTTACAAATAATTAACTGGAATTGGTGTGAATGTTGTTATGAGTAACAGCACTTGGAGGAAAAATGTAGCAAATTTACTAGCATAGCTACCCAGACAAATGATTATGTAATATAAATTAATCAGTTGATAGATAAGCTCACATATGACACATTGAAAGAACTCTTTAAATGTAAAAGGTCAGACTAAAGTCTGCTTGGAAGTTACTCAAAGTAAACTTGGAAATTGGCTGATTTCATTATACTATGTGAAGTTCGAAGTGGCATGAAGAAGTGGGAAGAAAAAAAGTCGAGCAGCAGTCTTGATGTTGGTCACCCAGATGAAGGCATCATACTGATGACCCACAGCACCAACAGTAGATTCAGAAAGTACTCGGACCCCTTCACTTTCTGTACACTTTACTGTGTTGTAGATTTAATTTTAAATGAATATGTTTGACATTTTATATCTTATCATGACAGAGTGAAAACATGTTCTCTGAATTTGAATTTTTATTACAAATGTAATAAAAATCGAAAATTGAAATCGCATTCATATAAGTTTTCAGACCCTTAATTCAGTACTTTGTAGAAGCCCCTTTGGCAGTAATTACAGATTTGAGTCTTCTTGGGCACACTTGGATTTGGGCAGTTTATCTCAACCTTCTTGGTAGATCCTTTCAAGCCCCATTAGGTTGGATGGGAAGTGTCTGTAAACTGCCATCTTAAGGTGTTTTATAAGGTTTAATTTTATATTACCGTAATTTTATAAGGTTTAAGTCTGAGTCACTCAAGGACAGTCAGAGATTTGTCTTGAAGACGCTCCTGTGTAGTCTTGGCCGTAGGGTTTGACTCACTGTCATGCTGAAAGGTGAACCATAGTCCCCGTTTTGAGGTGGCATATAATTTGAGCAGGTTTTCTTCAAGAACTTTTTTGCTGCAGTTTTCCTGTCCCTGTTTCTGAGAAGCCCTCCACCCCCATATCATGATGCTGTCACTTGCAGGCTTGTTTCAAAGCCATTACAGCATTATGTTGACTGTACGTTTCAGGTCTTTATTGGACTGAAAGGTGTGTGCATGCTGCAGCATACAACCTCAGACTGTTTTCTTCAAGACGTTTTCTTCAAGAACATTTCTGTATTTGGCTGCTTTGGTCCTTTCCCTCATTTCTGACCAGTCTCCTTGTTTTTACTGCTTAGATGCTTCCACCATCACACTTCACCATTGGGAAGGTACTAGGCAATGCTTGGTGTTTGCCAGACATAGTGCTGGGAGTTCTGTCCAAAGTGTTGAATTTTTGCCTCATCAGAGCAGAGAATCTTTGTCCTATAGATGCGTATTTGGGCCACAGAGAAAAAAAAAAAGGGACAAAGTGAAGAAAAAAAAGTTTCCACTTTCAGGGCCGTCTTAACAGCATTATAGGCCCCCGGGCAAAACAATGGACTGGGGCCCCTACCTACACAACCACTCAACAAGTCACAACATACATAGATTAGCAGGGGCCCCTGTACTTGTGGGGCTCCCGGGCAACTGCCCAGTGTGCCCATGCGTTAAGTGGCCCTGTCCACTTTAATATTGTCGTTTATGTTATGATTAGAGACTAAATTTTGACTTTAATCTCAAACTTCCACTGTAATCTTGTAGTTTATTTTCTCATTAAATAAGAATGTTGCAAACTTCATCATCAAATCGATGTTTAATTTACTAGAACTTCAGTTTTTCACATTTAATAAAGCTGAAGACCTTTCTGAAAACATTTTGTTAGTCATTATGGGTTATTGAGTGTAGATTAATGGGGAAAAATGACAAAACTTTCAATTTAAAATGACATCTACAGCACAATCAAGCATGCAGAAAGTGAAGGAGGCTGAATACTTTCTGAATCTACTGGATATAGTAGGGAAATGAAAGGGGTGGGCCTGGATGCAGAGCATTAGAAGGGTGACCGATCCTCCTGAAGGTCACAGAAAGCAGACCTCCATAATTCCTTTACACTCTCCTCCCAGGTCCCCTTTATTTCAGTCCACATAAATGCTGCAGTAGGACCGTGCATAGGACAACAAATATTTTACAATTATGTAACCTTGGTCCCTCTTATTGATGCCACCACTCACTCACACTGTACCAATTTAGAGTCATCATCTTTGTGATGAGAGATGCAGTAAACTACACACTGTGTTTCAGCCACAATTTAATCCCCTGTGAGGCTCCCTGAAGCTTCCACCAAGTCAGTTGTCTTCTGTTCAAAACAACTAGCAGTGCAGACAAGACAGGAAGCAAAGTTAGTGTTGAGCCTAGATGATAAATGGCAAGAATTCAACAGGATCACGAGATGAAGACTAGGCCAAGTCAGAAGGTTAGAACTGAGAGATCAAAATAATAGCCAAAGGACAATCCAAAACATTCATTCATTCATTCATTTCACGGGGGGTCACAGACTTAGCAGTGACGCCAATATGTCCCTTTCCCCTGCCACATTTAACCAACTCATGCTGTGAGATCCCAGGGAGTTCTCAGGTGATCTGGGAGATATTATCTTCCCAGCAAACCCTAGGTCTCCCATAGGGTATCCTCCCAGCTGGTTGTTCCCTTAAAACCTCCACAAGGAGGCATCTAGGAAGCATCTGTATCAGATGCCTGAACTACGTTAATTGGCTCCTTTTGATGCAGAGGGTCAGCAGCTCAACTCCAAGCCTCTCCCAGATGTCTGTGCTTCTAACCCAAACTCTGAGGAAGAGCCCCGCCTTCCTCAAGAGAAAGCCGATTTTGGCCGCTTGTATCCACAGTCTTGTCATTTTAGTTATTACTAAAAACTCAATAGCATAGGTGAGGGTAGGGAAGTTTATTGACTGGTAAATTGAGAGCTTTACCTTGTGGTTCAGCTCCTTCTTCATCACTATGGATTGGTTATAGCAACTGCATAACTGCGCTTTCTGACCCAGTCCATATATCAATCTCACTATCTATTTTCCCCTCATTTATGAAGAAGACCCCGAGATGCTTAAAGTCCTCCACTTGAGACAGTAATTTACATCCCACTTTTTCCTACTGAGGACCATGGCCTAAGATTTGGAGGTGCTGCTGCTTCACATAGGGTCACAAACTGTCCCAATGCATGCTGGAGTTCATAGCTCGATAAAACCAACAGGACAACTTCATCTACAAAAAGCAGGTGCGCTTCCACTGTCCAGTCCAACTTACTTTAGAAAACTCACTCACTCAATGTCCTTGTCAATAATGACTATGAATAATAAACCGTCTTCTCTAAAAACCTGCATTGTTCTTCAGACATGTAACAAATCACCCATTGACAACACTCTTTAAACAGGTTTTGCAATAAAATTGCTGGGTAAACAATTACAATCTCATTTAATCAGGCTTTGATTTTTATGACAATTATACCAATAATTCACTTTAGATACCACGAAAAGCAAAAACGTAATGTGATGCCATTAAAACGTACACTTTGTTAATGATTCTGCCAGCAAAACTTCCAAGACAGGGGAGAAGACTCACACTGCAACCTGGCAGTGAGCCATGGATAAATTGTCACCTGAGTGGTGACATATTAGCAAGTGGCTATCCTTAGGTCATCAGTCTGTCCTAAAGGGAACAAACTCTGAAAAGGATTTAGAGGTTTATGTTGACACAATATTCTCAGTGTCTAAGCAATGTGCAGAATCTGTTAAAAAGGCAAATAAAATGTAAGGCCATAATGTAAAAAATATTTAACATAAATCAAAGGGCGACTATAATAAACTAGGGAACCGGACTTGAAGCTGTGCCGAGGTGAGCAACCAAATGCATCTCAGGATTTAAGGACACGACGTCCTCCGACAGACTCAAGAGAATTAAACCTGTTTATCCTTGAGCAGAGGAGACTGCATGGGGACCTAATATAGCTTTTCAAAATTTGCAAACCCATTCATAAAGTAAATCGAGCAGAAAAAGTGAATCATGCACTTGAAGACACCAAAGGAAATTAAACAGAATTGCAATTAGGACTGAAGCCAGAAAACACTTCTATGAATCTGGAACAAACTTACTGAGGCATGTAGATGAAGCAGACACCATGACAAACTTTAAGAAGTATGTGGACGAGATAATGAGACCTTAGCTATGAGCTGAACAAACATGCTTGATGGACTGAATGGTCTCCTCTCATTTGTTAGACTTCTTATGTTCTAACGTAAGATGTTAATAATATGGACATACAAAAGAAGAATTAAAACCAGCCATTAATACTAAAGGAGTATCTAAGAGGTGTTCAACTTGGAGAATGAATACGCAAATGCATAAGAGAAGCTACTTTTTAAAAAATCTGCTAAAACGATTTCTGCACTTACCAATGATTGAGAATGTGATGTACAAGGTCCATGTCTTAAAAAGATAAAGTGAGGTAGCCTTGCTAAACACTGACAACTGATTGTACTTTATATATCCAGCTAGTCACAAATAAAACTACCTGTATACTGTTGTGCCTACTAAGGGTACAATTTTGGCAAGTTCTTGACGGGACATTAACCTGTGAAGGGGGGGGTGAAGTAAAAATAAAAAAAATCTCTTGATTAGTGTAAACTGGGCTAATTCGAGGTGTTTACTGTATAAGTAATGGAATTATTCATTACATGAGGTAGAAGGACAAAGTAAATAGTTGTGTCACATATTTGAAATATTAAAATGTGTGCTTTAGTTTACATGCTTAAAGTCTAAATATTCTCAATTATAATAGAAATTAGTCATTTCTCACCCCCTGATAGAGGTCCATAGAGAGCTAGATCTCTAAGCAAAGGATCAAAAATAACATCATAGTTACAATTACTGACCTTGAAATAGTCTAAAATGATACCCTACATGTTTATGTTTGAAATGTCTAATTTTTTAACCTTCTAGGAGTGGTTCATAGAGAGCTAGGACCTCCAGTAAAGAATAAAATATCAAAAATCTGATCATTGCCTTGCTGCCTAAATTTATTTACAATTATATATATAAAAAAAAAAATAGTATTCAGGTGTAGTTTCCAAAAGACTGCTAGATGGCGTGACCAGTGCTTCCAATATGATCCTTGGTACGTAACGAATACACATCAACCGGCATTGGCGGGATACATATGCCACCTCGGCTGCATTCAGGCTGGAAGTGGTTTGAAGTGATTTCACGACAATTGTCTACAAGGGGATGATCAGCAACCTTTAAATAGCATAAAAGGAAACTCCAAATTGTCTATATTAATGATTCTATTTTTTTTTTCTCAAAGATTTGTGAAATGGAGTAACTTTCCCGTTAGCAGGTGAACCCCTGTGGTTGGTTTTTGTGGCTTGCACAACTTCTTTAAGTCCTTCTGATTGTTTTTGCTGCAGACAACTACTGGCTTACTCTTTATCTTAAAGGTATAATATTCTGCACAGAATATACTCTAGAACTGGCATAGCAATGAGGGGTTTTCAGATCTACATGGCCAATAATAAGGGGGTACCCAAAAAACTTGACGTCTTGCATAGCTAGATATCAAGACAAGTCGAATGGTAAATCGTATGTGGGGGTTTTCTCGTACTGGTGAGTCAGGAGATGCTAGAACAAAAATATTCCCGAGTAATTCTTACGAACACAAAAAAGCTTCCCAGTTTAATGTTTCACACATAAAACACAACAAATAGTCTAAAATGTTAAGAAAGGCCTTATGCCTGCACGAGGCCTACAAAAATCACCAATAGGGATAAGGGCAACCATACCAACAAATGACCCAAAAATAACTTGCCTTTCCCAGCCATTCGGGTCTGCTGATGCTGATGGAGACAGGTTATACCTCCTCTATGTGGTATTAAATCTTAGTCCAGATTCATTTCATGTGTAACTACTAGCTGGTGCAATGAGCTTCCCACCTCCTACCAGACTGCAGACTTCCTCAAAGTGTTCAAGAAGCATTTGAAGATTCTCTTGTTTGATGGATTTCTGTCTAACTGATATCAGCTGTTGGGTTTTTATAACCAAAGAATTGTTAATCTCTTGTATTTTGTTCTGAGCTCTTCACTGGTGGTGATCAATTTCGTAACTGTATCATGTAACACTTGCTCCCAAACAGTCTCTCAGACTGACGTTTATTCGATTATGTTGAGCACTTTTGTAAGTTACCTTGAATAAAAAGCAGCTGTTAAGCAACTAAGTGTCAATGTAAATGTAAACTAAGACTTGAAAGAAAGATTTTAATTTATTTAAAAAATAATTCTAAGAGAAGTCCAAATTAAAAAATCATTTTTAAAAATTTAAAAGTTCAAAAATACATCTCATAACAAATGGAGATCCAAATAATAGATGTACAAAGCATCAAAATTGTTACCATAAATTTTCGAAGTCCAAAATTCACAAAATATAATCCTAAAATACATAAGCAAAATTTTAAAAGTAAAAAAAAACACACACACACCAAAACAGCAGAGAGCATGGAGACACCTGAACAACAAAATCTGAAAACGGACGTCTCGGCAACAAAATGAGGCAAATAGGTTACAGCAGGAAGCCCTACTTTCGGTTACACCTGGAGGCTCTACTTTCAATCAAGTTGGATAAGACACTGGAACAAAACTACAAGCATTACAAAAAGTGTGAAGTTAGAAAAGACAAGGGAGCGAGGGGAATTAAAAGGTTTACATAAAATGAAAAACACAAAAACAAAGACACAATCGTGACACCACTAAGTCAATGAAGATTCTTACCAGTGAGGCAGATGGCTGGGGCTCTTGCCAAGCCGGGACGCCTTGAAGATGGAAGGACCTGGAGAGAGACAACACCTCCCCCGGGACACAAGAGGGCAGCCCCCCTGGTTTGCACTGGGGCCACAGGATTGAAACTTAAAAGTTCAACCCTGCTGGGCCCCGCGGCCACCGCCTGGTGGTGCCTGGACAATTGTGGAGCCCTGGATGACAGCACTTCCGCCACACTCAGAAGTGCTGACAGAAGAAGATCTGGAGACACCCAGAGAACTTCCGGATGCCCATGCAACACTTCCCTCACATCCAGGAGTGCTGCTGAAAGCTAATGGGAGTACACCTGGAGCACTTCTGGATGCAATATAAAAGAAGCCGCCTCACTCCATTCCCAGAGCCATAGTCGGAAAGGTGGAGGACAAAGCTTGCGAGGAAATGAGTGGAGGCGACAGAAAAGAGAGAAGAGAGAAAAAGGGACTGAGTTATTTATGGGTGATTTGTGCACTGTGTACGGTTTAACAGAAAAAAGAATTAAAAGCAAGAGTGCTTAAACTTGTGGCTCTGTGTCTGTCTGTGCCAGGGCTGAAGTTCCACACCGGACAGAATTCTTTTTAAAGAAATTACCTCACTGCATTTCTTCTGCTATTGATTCAGTTCACTTCAGTTTAAATTTGTATAGCACTTTAGAGTGAGTACTGGTGCAGAATTCTGTGACAAGTTCCCAGGTAAAATGTAAGTATAAAATTCAAGTATAAATTGCACTTGATACTATCAGGGCAGGACCAGGCCTAAAGTTATAGCGTTTTGAGCCAAAATGGGCCCACTAGCAGAAACACAATCAAATAAGAATACGTACTGGGTTTATCCAGTGCATTTAGAAAGTATACAGACCCCTTTACTTGTCTCACATTTTGTTATGCTGCAGCCTTGTGCTAAAATCGTTTCAATTAATTTTTTACTCATCAAACAACACTCAATACTCCAGAATGACAAAGTGAAAACAAGATTTTAGATTTTTTTTTTTTGTGAATTCGTTCAAAATAAAAATCTGAAATATCACTTTGACAGTATTGAGACCCTTTGCTATGACACTTAAAACCTGGCTGGCCTTCTATTGATCATCATTTAGATGTATGGTCAATTCATTTATTGGCCTTGATTGTGTATCAGAGCAAATGCCTAGCCAAGAGGTCAAAGGAATTGCCTGCTGTCACGACTGGGTATTATTACTTTGTTCTTATATTAAGGGTTATGGATGTTGAGGATTCTGTTCCTTGTATTATTTGATTGATTTTAATTGTAATGATTCAAACATTGTGCTTTGCATTGCAATGTCTTGGATACCATTTTAGGTTTTCAATTTCACACAGAGAAGACATCAATAGTCGCCGCTCATCATTTTATAATCCGGTCGTTAAGTCTAGTTCTTCATGTTTCTAGAGGCGTGGCCTCCAAGATCAAGGCCTGTCCCTAATCCAAACAACGGGATGAAAGGATGGCTGGGAAATAATTTCCTTATACAATCTGCAGATACAAAAACTCCCAAAAAAAAACCTTTGTGCAAAATTTATCGCATGTTACTTTTAGCTTTGACCTCTTGCTTGTTCTCTCATTTTGGTTTCAGTTTTCTTTTACTGTCCTTTCCTTTTCATTTTATTGCATCTTCTGGTCATTCTCAAAAAGTTTATCTGCCAGTGCGATAACAGAATACCTGCAGAGCTTAGAGACAGGGTTGTGCGGAGTCACAGATCTGGCTGTGGGGAGACCTACAAAAAAAAAGTCCTGCAGCATTGAAGGCTACCAAGAGCACAATAGCCTCCATAACCCTTAAGTGGAAGAGGTATGGATCAATCATGAGTCTTCCTATAGCTGGACAAGCTGAGCAAACATGAGAGAAGGACCGTGGTAAAGGAGGTGACCAAGAATCTGATAGTCACTCTGGTTGAACTCTACAGAATCTATGTGAAGATGGAAGAAACTTCTAGAAAGACACCCCTATTGCCAGCATATGACAGTGTGGCCAAACAGAAGCCTCTCCTCATTAACAGACAAATGGAACTCTACTTAGAGTTTGCAAAAAGGGACATAAAGGCCAAGTCACATTACACAATTTTACCAACCATTTTCAGTTGTAGCCTTCATTTATATAATCTTAAGAAGTTGGAAGTTGTCGGCGGCATGTTTCATTTTGTCTTTCAAGCTCATCCAGAGGTACAACTTATATAATGCAGTTAAACCTGTTGTCAGAAAAAGGGGCAGCATGACTGTGCTGGGAGGCTGGCACTCAGTCAGTAAACGATATATAGGCAGCGAATTTCAGTTGTTTAAGTAGAAAGGTGACCAACAACTTTGTTTGGCAAGTCTGACATACCTAGTGACAAAACGTTGCATAATTTGGACATCACCTTAAAAGGCTCTGAGACTGAGTAAAACATGACTCTCTGGTTTGATGAAACCAAGATTAGTGTCCTGTCTAGAGAAGCTCTTCACCTGTGCAACACAATTCCAATGGTGAAGCATGGTGGTGGCAGCTTCATACAGCAAAGTTGTTTTCAGGAACAGGGACTGGGACACTAAACTGGTTTGAGGGAAAGCTGAACAGAGGAAAATACTGACATATTATTCATGAAAACTGACTCCAGAGTGCTCCAGACCTCAAGCATTGTCAAACAGGACAATGATCCTAAGCACAAAGACAACACAGGAGTGGCTTGGGGACAATTCCTGGAATGTCAATTGAGTGGCCCAGTCAGACCTCAGACTTGAACATCTCTTGAGAGACCTGAAAATAGCTGTCCACTGATGGTCTTCGTCAACCTGACAGAACCTAAGAAGAATGGCAGAAAACAACCAAATCCAGGTGTGCAAAGCTAGTTGCGTCATACCCAAGACAATTCCAAGCTGTAAGTCCTGTTTTCACTTTTTCATTTTGGGGTACTGAGTGTTGCTAGATGAGGGAAAAATGAATTGAAATGATTTTAGTATAAGACTTCAACATAACAAAATGTAAAAAAAAAAAATGAAGTTGTCTGAATACTTTCATAAGACATTGTATGTTTTAGCATAAAAGTGTTTAAACAGAAACGTAAATTAAAAACCAAAATGGGTGGCACAGTGGCAGCAGTGATCAGCTCTGAGGACCTCTGTTCTAATGGATTATGGAACAATTGTAGCAATGTAAGAGAGCTAATAAATGAAAGTTGATTTTTGTACTAATCAAGTCCTGTCATGGACTGCACATTTTACCTTTACCATTTTAAATGTTTTGATCAAAAAATATTTGAATTGAAAGTTGTACAGAAGTTGCATTTTGCTTAGCCAGTAAGCACAAGTCAGTTCTATGCATTCCAGTAACCTATAATTATTGTTAGCTGTCCCCCCATCACTTAGGAAATTCTTTTATTAAAGTCAACACTGACAATCCAAGCAAGACACAGTAGGAAAAAAAATGTTAAATTTCGCAAACTTCCTTATGGCTTAGTAAAACAATTTACGACAACCTCTTGCTTTGCCCTGCATTTTTCTCCTTTAGCCAGTAAACATTTACCTTGGTGTCTGCTGTTGAAATTCCGTACTTTTTGAAAATTCAATGTGCTATTTCTACAGCACAATTATAATCGCAGACACCTTTAAATAACCATTGTGATGGAACTCGGTATCTCAGACTATGTTATTTGTTCACTGTCTTCCAGTACTGTGTACTTTATTTCTGCTTCTTGTTTTCTTGTGCTAAGCCAAAGTCACGTTGGTTTTTATTTGGTGTTTTAATCCTTCTGATATCAGCTTCTATCCAGTGCTATTTACTGGACTTCATTTTCTGTGCTTTTGTTCCTATTAAAACAATTCTAAATATTTATGAAGTGTTTTAAGCAGGAAAAAGCATTGCAATCAATCAATGTTGACGTTGGTGCCTTTAGCAACAGCATCTTTGGAGATAAATAATGAATATCTAAACTAATCTAATCTTTAAATTTATTAAAGTTCTATTAAACAAAAACGTAGGAGCGCATTGTCATTAAGTTTATATACTGTATAGGTATTATATAGTGGGTGTATGCATAAAGTGTTCAAAAGTCTCGGGAACTTATAAAAAATACTATAAAGCAGAAATGTTTTCTAAAATAATGACATTAATAGTTTTTATTAATCAACAAACTGCCTAGAAATTGCAGCAAATAAAACAAAACCCCCCAAAAAAATCAATGAAATTATTATTTTCAGAACATTATTAGAAAAACAAAGAGAATGGGCCATTCAGGCCATGAAAGCTTGCCAATCCTATCCACTTAATTTCTCCAAATAACAACATCAAGTCGAGTTTTAAAGGTCCCTGAAGTCCTAATGTCTACCCCATTATTTGGCAACTTACTCCAGTGTGTCCCCTTGTGAAGAAAATCTTCCTAATGTTTGTGCAAAATTTACTCTTAACAGGTTTCTATCCCGGGTTCTTGTTGAACTCATTTTGAAGTAACAGTCTTGATCTGCTGTATTAATTCCTTTCATAATTTTAAACATTTCAGTTTGCCGAAACTATGGGGGTAAATCAAAAGGTAAAGGCAATTTGAAAATTATGCGGTAACCGCAACAGATAGAAGCTAATACAGTACAACACAAAAAATTCACAATGGCTTATGGGTAGTTGGATTTCAGCAGGTTTCACAACCTCTGCCACTATGATATGGTGTAATCCCGCAGTGGAGCATCCATGTTCATTTGACCTTGGCTTCAACTAGACTGATGGCAGAGCAAAATGCTGTGCATGTTTGAACTACCCATAAGCCATCACAAATGAGTTGTATTGCATTAGCTTCTATCCATTGATGTTAAGTTGTCTTTACCTTTTGATTTAAACCTCATATAAAGAACTAAAATTAGACCCATTTGCATGCAGTTTCTGAAGATCTTGTGTTCCAGGCCTCAACAGTTCCCCTGCAGACATCGGCTGTCTTACTTGTAATCGCAGGCTGGCTCGACAGTGTTGAGAGAATGGTTCTGTGCTTTCATTATCCTTTATGTTACTGATAGTTTTTAAAGAGTTTGGCTGTGTGTTTGGGGTAATTGTCATGCTGCTGAATGAAGCTGGGATCGATGGTATTGCATGATGAGTAAGCATCTTAATAAACATCTTAGCAGTGAGAGTGCTATCAGTTTTGATCCAGTTACCACTCTGTTTCTGGCAGGATCCAATCACGGAAGGGCCATCTAATAAGCACAAACCAACCAGTGTGCAATGAGGTCCATGTTTTTAAAAATTCTGTTGGAGTGTGTTTTTAGAAATATTCATTTTCATTAGTTGAAAACTGGGCAGTGTGGATGAAAGGAGAAAATGAAGACAAATGTCTCTGCATTTTTAAATGAAAACATACTATTGTGGACATGGCCTCAGTATCAAACAAGCCCCAGTTAAACTGCTTCGTTAAAGTGGAAGGAGTTTGGAGTTTATACCAAGGCTTTTTTTAACTCAGGGATGTAAGCAGATATTGTGGCCTTGCAGTTAAAGCATTGCAAGTTTAAAGTCCACCAACGCTTCACTGGGTGACCCAGGGAAAGTCATTTCATCTACATGTGAACCAGCTGAAATATGTAGGCATTTAATGGAAGAGATTGTGATTAGACTTCGGGAAAAGTTCCACACCTCTTTCTTACAGCTACAGAGTGGACCTCCCACTGAAGGGCCTTTTTTTGAAGAATAACCCAAACATGCTTGTTTTAAAAAAAAAAATACCATTTATTTCCTGCAGAGCATTTATAGAGGGAAGATAAATGTGCACTAAAGTAAACACAAAAGACAAATGAATCATGGAAGGTAACAGCTGCACAATTAGTAATGATGCCTTGCAGCTTCAGCATACCTGTACTAGGAGGCCACTATCTGTGTGTAGCTTTTTTATTCTCTTCTTATCAAGAGTTTACTAATATGGTGGACTGGTTTAACCTGAGCTGAGTGAAGGTTAAGTGTGTTGGTGAATGACTGCCACCCCATTCTGTGTTGGTTCATACTTTACACTCAGTACTTCTAAAACAGGCTTTGGCACCCATGCCAAAGAAGTGAATTAAAGAGGTGTAGACAATGAAGATTTTGCATCTTGAAAACTTTTGCGTGTATCTCATGGACTTGGCTTGCGGATTACAAAATTCACCTTTAAATGTTCCTATTACTGTTTTGTATTTTTGCGATTTCCTCTAAAATGATCTCTCTATATATAAAATCCAACATCTGTCTGTCTGTTTGGATGTCTGTCCGCTTTTCACGAGAGGACTACTTAACAGATTTTTTCTATAGGGAGAGGGAAGCATGATGTCAGGAGTGGGGAGCCAGGCAGAGCCCTTCTCAGTGTTCTGTTTCACTACTACGTGGGCAAAGCCGCGGGGTGACAGCTAGTAAGTATATATACGAGGGACATTCAAAATGTTTCCACATTTTTTAAGCATTTCAAAAACAAATTACATCACTTTTCTACATAGTCACCTTCCTTTACGATGCAATTTTCCCAGAGTCGTATCAACTTTTTAATACTCAGTTATGTGATATAGCGGGTCTGCGGCTTGAAAAGAATGGCCAGTTTTTAAATAAATAATTGCTGCACTTGCGGCTTAAAGAGGGGGTGTGGTAGTGTGGCCGGAGTGGTTCCCAGTTACCAACTCTGTTTGTGGCAGGATCCAATCAGGGAAGGGCCATCTAATAAGCACAAACCAACCAGTGTGCAATGGGGTCAATGTTTTTAAAACTCCACATTTTCATCCAATTAAAGGCAATCAAGGACGTGGTTGAAGGCTTTTTTGGCAACTAAGGCGCACCAGACTACGTCTAGCTGGTTGACAACAAACTTCAAGAATACAAAACCATGAAATGCAACATCTTACTAAAGTCTCATTTTCTGCATTCACATTTAGACTTCTTCCTTGCTAATCTTGGTGCAGTCAGAGATGAACATGGTGAAATAATAACCAGGACATTGAAATGATGGAAAAGCAGTATCAAGGGAAAGTGGAATCCGTGAGTACTGGCTGACTATTGTTGAATACTGAAACAAAAAGCATCAAATGCCAAGTACAAATGAAAATCAGCAGCAAAGCGTTTTTTTAGCTCAGTTGAACTAATGCAGTGTGTCAACATCATTAAGCAACTGATCACGCTTAATTCACTAAAAGTTAATGTTATGTTTCTACAAATACCTATGTGATAAAGTGGTTAGGAGCCCGTGCTGATACAGCACATTGCCACACCCACCACATGACAAACCAACTCAGGAGCCCATATTAGGGCCCAAATACAGCCATGCAACGAGTGACACCTCAGCACCACACTATTTCAGATAGAATGGAACAGTGTGAGGTTTTATATGGTGGCTGGAGTGTCAATTCTGCCACCAACCCCCAGTTTTTTCCCTACAGGTTGGAGGGCCTACATGCAGGGCTGGATGCAG
The DNA here is from genome assembly GCF_016835505.1 of Polypterus senegalus. NCBI lineage: Eukaryota > Metazoa > Chordata > Cladistia > Polypteriformes > Polypteridae > Polypterus > Polypterus senegalus. The sequence continues at coordinate 24,826,053 of NC_053157.1, forward strand.
GCTAACGTCATACCTAGGATGGAGCAATTGCAGGTTAAGGACTTTGCTCAAGGGCCCAACCAGGTAGAGTCACTTTTGGTGTTTACAGGATTCAAACCGGCAGCCTTCCAATTGCCAGTGCAAATCCCAAGCCTCAGAGCCACCACTCTGCCCATAATGCAATACAAATGAAAATCAGCAGCAAAACACTTTTTTAGCTCAGTTGAACTAATGCAGTGTGTTAACATCATTAATCAATTGAACATGCTTAATTCACTAAAAGTTCATTTTATGTTTCTACAAATACCTATGTGATAAAGTCAAATTAAAATAATATTTAACTTTGGCTTGAAACTGTCTATCATAATCATCAAAATTTTTCAGGAAGCAAAACTTTTGAAAAAAAAAAATGGGCGTGGTCTCCCTTAGACTTTCTGATATACTCAGTTATGGGGATGGATATTTGAGGAGTAAACTGCAAGACAATGATTATATTTTTATATTATGTACATCAAAAAACCACCAATAACAAATCAAATCAAATTAAATTAATAATACTGTACATTGAACAATTATTATTATTAAAGTTGAATAAATCTGACTCTGCAACTGCATGAATAAAAAAGTACCACTTCAGTTTAGTGGAAATAACTCAACAATTGATAGAAATATAAGTTTTGTAGCTAATACTTGTATGCAAAATTTGGTTGACCTAAGTGAAAGCGTACTCAAGTTATCGTGTTTATACACACACACACACACACAAAAATGGCATTTTCTGACTCAGGGAGGTCTAAAATGTTGAGATTCAAACCAAATTTTTGGACAATTACAATACTTTCCCTATGAGAAAGTAAATCAGAAACAAGGAGGTCTAAAATGTCGAGATTCATCAAAATCTCAAGGTCGAATTTTTGGACGATTACAATACTTTCCCTATACTTCATAAGAGAAAGTAAAAAATTGCAATGAATGAGTTGAGTGATATGAAACAGAAAATTGAAAATAGCTGATTCGACATAGCCCTCTCTGTTATAGTGGGCGCGACCCTTTTGAAATCTGAGTTCCTTTAATTTTGGTCCATATATTTTAAGCTGGCAATTGAATACTTCTATTAACAGGTAAGATAAATTCAAATTTAGATAGATAGATAGATAGATAGAGTGTAAATGCATTATGTAATAGATAGATAGATACTTTATTAATCCCAAGGGGAAATTCACATACTCCAGCAGCAGCATAGTGATAAAAAACAATAAAAAAAAAACAATATTAAAGAGTCATAAAAATGCAGATAAAACAGACAATAACTTTGTATAATGTTAACGTTTACCCCAAAGGGTGGAACTGAAGAGTCGCATAGTGTTGGGGAGGAACGATCTCCTCAGTCTGTCAGTGGAGCAGGACAGCGACAGCAGTCTTTCGCTGAAGCTGCTCCTCTGCCTGGAGATGATCCTGTTCGGTGGATGCAGTGGATTCTTCATGACTGACAGGAGCCTGCTCAGCGCCCGTCGCTGTGCCACAGATGTCAAACTGTCCAACTCCATGCCTACAGTAGAGCCTGCCTTCCTCACCTATTTGTCCAGGTGTGAGGCGTCCTTCTTCTTTATGCTGCCTCCCCAGCACACCACTGCATAGAAGAGGGCACTCGCCACAACTGTCTGATAGAACATCTGCAGCATTTTATTGCCGATGTTGAAGGATGCCAGTCTTCTATGGAAGTAGAGTCGGCTCTGTCCTCTCTTGCAGAGAGCATCAGTATTGGCAGTCCAGTCCAATTAATCATCCAGCTGCACTCCCAGGTATTTATATATCTGCACCCTCTGCACACAGTCGCCTCTGATAATCACGGGGTCCAGGAGGGGCCTGGGTCTCCTAAAATCCACCACCAGCTCCTTGGTTTTGCTGGTGTTCAGGTGTAAGTGGTTTGAGTCACACCATTTAACAAAGTCCTTAATTAGGTTCCTATACTCCTCCTCCTTTAAAAATGTATCATTTTCACTGGTTTCTTGGATGTGTGCAGATTACAATCTCTCTATTGAGCAGCATTAATTTGTTCAAATCATCTGTATAAACAGTAGTGGACAAGCTACCCAGAGCCATATGTACAGTTTATAAACAGATGAGAACCTCACCATAAAATTTGCAAATATAATTAATCAATTTCAGGTATACAGGGGCCTAAAAACATATCCTGGCACCACAGGGTGTCTGTCCATTGCACTCATGCAGATCTAGTTCAGAACTGTCAATATCATATATGGTGTCTTTTTTATGGAATTTGGAAAATCAAAAACCCTAAAAAGCTAAAACTTTAATTACATATTTAATACTACTTACAATTCATTGTAATGTTTTGGGAGACTTCGGCAAGGGATTCGAACTTGGAATGCTGGCTGCATACATCATCGGGACACTCCTGCATAAATCAATCAGAAAAATGTTTTAATGCTGAACATTTCGAACAGGTTTTGAATATTTTAAAATGCTTTGTTACTTACAGGTCTTCCTTAGCAGAAACCCAGAACTCCATTCACTAAGCCAGTGCAGGTATTTGGACAGGCATTCTGATGCAATCAAGCCTTGCTTTTCAGTTTACTTTTCTGTGTAATACAGGTGTGCCAAATACTGATAGCATATCTGTATTTATAACTGATATGACTCTGTTCCAGATTTCTGAACACACACACACACACACACACAAAAGCCAACTGCTCTGTTTAACTGGTGCAAATCATTCAACTGGGTTAGTACAGTTGGTACATTTAGAAGTGAATATTTAAGAAGACATTGAGCACCTAAGGTTTTGGTAGCAGAGTATTTTTTTCTTCTTTTTCGGAACATTATATACCAAATTAATATTAAGTATAAAACAAACATTTATTGTTACTTTTGTGTATCATCATCAGAGGTAAATCTGCAATTGCGTAGAGCCTCTTTAATTTGACTGAAGATGTGATAACCACATGGTGGTACATCAGAGTTGTAAGATGGATTTGGAAGATGTTGAGAGCATTGCCATTGCATTGCCTCTACCATTGTGGCTACTATATGGGGACGTGCATTGTCATCGAGCAGCAAGACTGATTATGACAGCATTCTTCTTCTGAACCTGAATGGCAGGTTTCAGTTTCTCTCTAAGTATTGCACAGTACATTGCACTTGTCATGGACTATCCGTGTTCCTGAAAATGTGCCAAAATAGTACACTTCATGCCCCAAAACAAGGTCATCATGATGTTCTTGCCAAAGATGTGTCATTTAAATATCTTCTTTACTGAAGAACATGGGTGTATCCACTGTATGCTTTGTCTCTTGGTTTCCAGCTCACAGTGATGGACCCACTACTCATGTCTCCAGTTGACAGCATGTTGTTCATCAATGCTGCAATCCCATAGTGATACGTCCTTGTACATTTGACCTTGGCTTCAACTAGACAAACAGAGCACTGTGCTATGTGGTTTCAAATTACCCACAAGCCACTGCAAACATGTTGGATTGTATCAGCATCAACCTGTTGCAGTTACTGTGAATTTACAAATTGCCTTTACTTTTTGATTTACCCTCATATATTTCTTATACCTTTTGAAATATGGATTTCTTATCCTTATGTTCACAGTGATATTGTGTCACCTTTTAGTTCACTGTTTTGAGCTGTGCGCATCACCTTTTTGAGTATTTTCACACTGCTCTAGCCATTTCGTTATTAGCAATATCTCACAGTTTCTACCATATGACCATGGGACATTTTACACATGATGTCGTTGCACCCCTACTATTTAGGAGTTATAGGGATATAAAAATTTAATGGTGTGTTTAGTTATTTAGAGCTTGCATGGGTGTCCATCATGACCTTTGGATAACATTTTTGTCCTTTGGGCTTTGACAACTGCCTGATTTGGCTTTCATGTTCTGCTCTTATGTTGCCCAATTCACTTTCAAACATCTGCTCTTTTTGACCTGCTCTTTGCTATTACTGTTATTACACTGTGATTCGGATTTGGGTTTAAAGGAAAAATGACAGACACAATTGTGTGAAGTGGAACAGCAGGGGTAAAAAAATTAAGCAGATGTGCAAGAATATTTTTGGCCCCACAGTGATGTACCTCAGTTAGTGGGGTTCTTGTGGCCATTCCCCTTTTAAAAAAAGAGTGGTGTACTTTAGTCTTCCACAATATCTCCCATTAAAATACAGCACATTACTCCACTGATGATCGGTTGTGGCCCAACTTGAAGACAGTGCTCTGTACTTTAGTCTGCTGTAAATGCTGGACAGCAAGGCTATTTATGGTCCCCAATGCACTCTCCATACCACATATTTGCTTTGTTTACTACAAAGGGAGATTTAGCTTTTGAAAGAAATTCCAGAAATATATAAATGTTATAACAAATACCCTTTTCCAATATACACAAGAATTACAAAAACAAGTAAAAACCTCTGACACGGCTAATGATGATAACAGAGTAGTACCAGGTAAGCATTATAAAGGTGTGCTACTGTAAATATGAGGGAGCCCCTGTGGTCTTCAAAAATTCATTGGCAAATCCTCAATGCTAGTGTATCATAGAGAGTATATGCAGCATAGTTCATAAAGGTCACCAGCAGTTGCCTTCATTCTATTCTCCTCTACTACCTCCAGGGGGTCAACAGTGCATACCATAACTGAGCTTGCCTTCTTAATCAGCTTGTTGATTTGGTGGGACTCTCTACCAGGAAAGCACACCACTGCATAGAAAATCACACTGCCCATCAAAGACGTATAGAACATATAAAGGAGGTCACTCCCAACATTAAAAAAAAGCAGCTTGCTAGGATAAAAGCCTACTTTATACAGTCAAAGTAAAAAAGTATGTGAACCCCTAGTAATTATCTATATTTATGTCTAATTCCCATATAAAACATGGTCATATCTTCATGTCAGTCACAATAACGAACAAACACAGTCTCCTATAACTAAAGATACACAGATTTTCAGAGAACTATTGACCATATTGAATAAATCATTCAAACTGTGAAACTGAAGGTTGGAAAAAGTAAGTGAACCCTAAGCTAAGGACTTTTTAAAAAGCTTGTTGCAGTCAGAATTTAGCACACCTGGACTCCATTTAATGAAACGAGTTCAAAGGTGTGCCCTACAATTGCTTTGACTGATAAAAAACATTATAAAGTTTGAGTCTGTGCTTTTCACAAGAAGCATATCCAGATGGGAATCATGCCTCGCTCAAAAGAGCTGTCTGAAGAGCTACGATCGAGAATTGTTAACCTACATAAGGCTGAAAAAGGTTACAAAGTCATCTGAAAGAGTTTAGATATTCATCAGTCTACTGTTAGGCAAGTTGTCTATAAATGGAGACAATTTGGTATTGTGACTACTCTGCCTAGAAGTGGGCGCCCTGCCAAGATGACCCCAAGAGCACAACGCAGTGAGCAATGAGGTAAAGAACAACCCTAGAGTGACAAGAAAGGACTTGAAGTAATTATAACTGGCTATCATCTCTGTTCACAAGTCAACTATATGCAAAACATTGAACAAGAAGGAAGCCACTGCTATTAAAAAAGACCATTGCTGAGTGCCTGAAGTTTGCAAAAGAGCACTTGGACACTCCACAACGGTACTGGGAAAATGTTTTGTGGAGTGATGAAGCCAAAATTGAACTATTTGGGAGGAACAAGCAGAACTTGGTGTAAAAAGGGCACTGCATATCAACATCAAAACATCATCCCTACAGTAAAGTATGGTGGAGGGAACATCATGATTTGGGCCTGCTTTGCTGCATCAGGGCCTGGACAGCATGCCATCATTGAGGGGAAAATGAATTCAGAACTTTATCATCAAATTCTCCAGGATAATGTGAGGGTGTCTGTCTGTCAACTTAAGCTCAGAAGAGGCTGGGTGATGCAACAGGCCAATGACCCCAAACATCGCAGCAAATCCACAGAGCACTGGCTTCAGAACAACAAACTCCGCCTTTTGGAGTGGCCCAGTCAAAGCCCAGATCGCAAACCTATTGAGATGCTGTGGGGAATGACTTGAACAGAGCCATACACAGAAGACAACCAAAGAATATGGAAGAGTTAAGGCAGTTCTGCAGGGAAGAATGGGCTAAAATTCCCCCCGCATGATGTGCAGGTCTGATCTGCAGTTACAGGAAGCGCCTGGTTGAGGTCATTGCTGCCAAAGGAGGGTCAACCAGTCATTAAATCCCAAGGTTCACTTACTTTTTCCACTTCCACTGTGAACGTTGAATGTGTTTGTAAAATAAAGACATGAAAGAGTAGAATTTTTGTGTGTCACTGGCTTATGCTCATTATGTATATGAGTACCTGTGACTTAGATGAAGATCAGATCACTTTTTATGACCAATTCACGCAGTAAACCAGATCATCACAAAGGGTTCACATACTTTTTACTTTGACTGTATAGTAGAAATTCAAAATTTAAGACTATTCAATCCATGCTGTATAAGGTATGGTGGCATGAAAAAACTTTTTTCTTATTTTCTCCATTATTACATATTTTGCACACTGAACATTATCAAATTATCATCAAAAGAATATGAGATAAAAGAGGTGTAGAGTGTAAATAACCAAAATGTTTCATATTTTTTTTTTTAAGTAAAATTATGCGCTACTCAAAGAGCAATTTAAAAAGTAAGTGTCCCATGCAGTCAGTTACAGGTTACACTGTCTTTTGCATCAATAACCACAACTAGACGTGTCATATGGCTATTGATCAACCTCCGTCAATAGTTTTTTCAGAATTGTGGATCTCTTTTATTCTCTTTAGGTAATGCCATTTTTTAGAATAATTAAACTGTTCTGAACACTGTTTAAGCTTTTCAGTACTACAGGATTACAGATACTTTACATTTAATTGTTTTATATTTTAAATAGATAAATTTACCATTTTTTTCCATCAATCTGCACTCAATAACCCATAATAACAAAGTGAAAACATGTTTTCAGAATAGCTTGCTAATTTATTAAAAATCTAAATTTTTAATCTTCTATTCAGAGCCTTTCCTGTGGCACTCCAAATTTTCCAAATACTTGCAACTAACACCACTCTTATGGCTAAATATGGTGGTGGCAGCTTTATGTTTTAGGAGTGCATTTCAGCAGAAGAAACAATGACACTTTTCAGAATTAAGGAATGGATGACTTAAGCCAAATACAGAGGTCTTTGCATGTGTGCAATCTGAAGCAAGATTTTTTCAAACAACCTAAGACTGGAAAGACTGTTTACCTTTCAGTACAACAATGACCCAAAGCATATGACCAAGACAATGCTTGATTACCTTTGGAACAAGGCTCTGACTGTTCTTGAGTGGCCCAGCAAAAGACCAGACTTAGACCTATATAGAACATCTGTGGAAAGACCTGAAGATGCTTCCCATCCAATCTAATGAAGTCTGACGGGATCAATTGCCCATACCCAGGTTTGCCAAGTTTGTAAAAGTTTATCCAAGAAGACTCGAAAAACATTAAAATAATCTAGACAAGAACGGGCCATTGAGCCCAAAAAAGCTCACCAGTCCTAACCATGTACCTCTTTTAAAAAAAACATCAAGTCTACTTTTGAAAATCCCACTCTCACTGTCTATCACACTACTTGTTAACCTATTCCAAGTGTCTACCGTTCTCTTTGTAAAGAAAAACTTCCTAATGTTTGTGCGAAATTTATCCTTAACAAGTTTCCAACATTCTTGATCCACTGTACTCATTCCGTTCATAAGTTTAAACACTTCACTCATGTCACCTCTTAATCTTCTTTTGCTTAAGCTGAAAAGGCTCAGCTCTTTTAATTTTCTTTATAATTCATCCCCTGTAGCCTTGGAATCAGTCTAGTCGCTCTTCTCTGGACCTTTTCCAGCACTGCTCTGGCCTTTATGTAGCCTGAAGATCAAAATTGCACACAGTACTCCAGATGAGGCCTCAGCAGTGCATTATAAAGCATGAGCATATCCTCCTTGGACTTGTACTTCACACATTGTGATATATAACCTAACATTGTTTGCCTTCTTAATGGCTTCTAACACTGTCAGGATGTTGATAGCAGAGAGTCTACTATGACTCCTAAATCCTTCTCATAAGGTGCACTCTAGATTTTCAGACCACGCCCTTTGTGTATTCAAACCTAGCATTTTTACTTCCTCTGTGTAATACTTTACATTTCCTGACTTTAAATTTTACCTGCCATAAATCTACCCCAGCCGGTATGCTGTTTCAGTCCTTCTGTAAGGATTTAATGGATTTCAAATTATCTGCCAATCTACCTATCTTAACCAGCTTATTACTTACAGTGGTGTGAAAAACTATTTGCCCCCTTCCTGATTTCTTATTCTTTTGCATGTTTGTCACACAAAATATTTCTGATCATCAAACACATTTAACCATTAGTCAAATATAAACACAAAATGCAGTTTTTAAATGATGTTTTTAATTATTTAGGGAGAAAAAAAATCCAAACCTACATGGCCCTGTGTGAAAAAGTAATTGCCCCCTGAACCTAATAACTGGTTGGGCCACCCTTAGCAGCAATAACTGCAATCAAGCGTTTGCGATAACTTGCAATGAGTCTTTTACAGCTCTGGAGGAATTTTGGCCCACTCATCTTTGCAGAATTGTTGTAATTCAGCTTTATTTGAGGGTTTTCTAGCATGAACCGCCTTTTTAAGGTCACGTCATAGCATCTCAATTGGATTCAGGTCAGGACTTTGACTAGGCCACTCCAAAGTCTTCATTTTGTTTTTCTTCAGCCATTCAGAGGTGGATTTGCTGGTGTGTTTTGGGTCATTTTCCTGTTGCAGCACCCAAGATCGCTTCAGCTTGAGTTGACGAACAGATGGCCGGACATTCTCCTTCAGGATTTTTTGGTAGACAGTAGAATTCATGGTTCCATCTATCACAGCAAGCCTTCCAGGTCCTTAAGCAGCAAAAGAACCCCAGACCATCACACTACCACCACCATATTTTACTGTTGGTATGATGTTCTTTTTCTGAAATGTTGTGTTCCTTTTACACCAGATGTAACGGGACATTTGCCTTCCAAAAAGTTCAACTTTTGTCTCATCAGTCCACAAGTTATTTTCCCAAAAGTCTTGGCAATCATTGAGATGTTTCTTAGCAAAATTGAGACGAGCCCTAATGTTCTTTTGCTTAACAGTGGTTTGCGTCTTGGAAATCTGCCATGCAGGCTGTTTTTGCCCAGTCTCTTTCTTATGGTAGAGTCGTGAACACTGACCTTAATTGGGGCAAGTGAGGCCTGCAGTTCTTTAGACGTTGTCCTGGGGTCTTTTGTGACCTCTCGGATGAGTTGTCTCTGCGCTCTTGGGGTAATTTTGGTCGGCCGGCCACTCCTGGGAAGGTTCACCACTGCTCCATGTTTTTGCCATTTGTGGATAATGGCTCTCACTGTGGTTCGCTGGAGTCCCAAAGCTTTAGAAATGGCTTTATAACCTTTACCAGACTGATAGATCTCAATTACTTCTGTTCTCATTTGTTCCTGAATTTCTTTGGATCTTGGCATGGTGTCTAGCTTTTGAGGTGCTTTTGGTCTACTTCTCTGTGTCAGGCAGCTCCTATTTAAGTGATTTCTTGATTGAAACAGGTGTGGCAGTAATCAGGGCTGGGGGTGGCTACGGAAATTGAACTCAGGTGTGATACACCACAGTTAGGTTATTTTTTAACAAGGGGGCAATTACTTTTTCACACAGGGCCATGTAAGTTTGGATTTTTTTTTCTCCCTAAATAATAAAAACCATCATTTAAAAACTGCATTTTGTGTTTACTTGTGTTATATTTGACCAATGGTTAAATGTGTTTGATGATCAGAAACATTTTGTGTGACAAACATGCAAAAGAATAAGAAATCAGGAAGGGGGCAAATAGTTTTTCACACAACTGTATATTCTTATCTAAATCATTTACATATATTAAAAACAGCAGCGGTCCTAGCACTGACCCATGTGGAACACCACTCTTAACATCAGCTGATTCTGATGAGGTTCCTCACACCATAACCCAGTCAGTTACAGGTTGCTTCCTGCTTCCTGTGTCTGAGCCAAAGCTGTAACTGCTGCAAAGGGGCTTTTACAATGTGATATTTAAGTTTGGATTTTTTATATTAATTTGCAAACCTTTCTGAAAATAATTTTCACTCTGTCATTATGGGTTATTGAGTGTAGCATGATGGTCTGATTTTAGTCTGCATTTAGGATTAAATGCCAGTTTTACTATAATAATTTTGATCAAATAAATGTGTTGCAGAGAAATCAAGTTAAGCACAGGAAACATAAAAACCAAAGATCAATAACACAGTAAACATTAAAACATACAGCCAGGAAAAAAAATGACATAGTTGGGGAACTGGAAATCAAAACTGGACTGTAGTAATAACTCTACTTTGAACAAATACATTTAAAATAAATATAACAGAAGAACATAAAAAAGGTATCTTGAAATAAGTATGTACATTGTTTATAGAAACTGCATATATACTCAGCAAAAAAAGAAACGTCCTCTGACTTTCAACTGTTTTTACTTTCAGTAAACTTAATGTGTAAATATTTGTATGAACACTAAAAGAGTCAACACCATAAGACATAAACTAAAAATGTTTCACAATGTGTCCCTGAATGAAGGGAGGCTCAAAATCAAAAGTACCAGTCAGTATCTGGTGTGGCCACCAGCTGCTTGAAGTACTGCAGTGCATCTCCTCCTCATGGACTGGACCAGATTTGTCAGTTCTTGCTGTGAGATGTTACCCCACTCTTCCACCAAGGCACCTGCAAGTTCCTGGACATTTCTGGGGGGAATGGCCCTAGCCCTCACCCTGCGATCCAACAGGTGCCAGACGTGCTCAATTCCTTCGACGATAAACACGAATCCGTCCATCACCCCTGGTGAAACAAAACCGTGAGCACCTTTTGCCACTCCTGTCTGGTCCAGCGAAGGTGGGTTTGTGCCCATAGGCGGCGTTGTTGCTGGTGATGTCTGGTAAGGACCTGCCTTACAACAAGCCTACAAGCCCTCAGTCCAGCCTCTCTCAGCCTATTGCGGACAGTCTGAGCACTGATGGAGGGATTGTGTGTTCCTGGTGTGACTCGGGCAGTTGTTGTGGCCATCCTGTACCTGTCACGCAGGTGTGATTTTCGGATGTACCGATCCTGTGCAGGTGTTGTTACACGTGGTCTTCCACTGCGAGGATGATCAGCTGTCCTTCCTGTCTCCCTGTAGCGCTGTCTTAGGCGTCTCACAGTGCGGACATAGCAATTTATTGCCCTAGCCACATCAGCAGTCCTCATGCCTCCCTGCAGCATGCCTAATGCACGTTCACGCAGATGAGCAGGGACCCTGGGCATCTTTCTTTGGGTGTTTTTCACAGTCGGTAGACAAGTCTCTTTAGTGTCCTGCGTTTTTAGAACTGTGACCTTAAATGCCTACTTTCTGTAAGCTGTTAAGGTCTTAACGACCATTCCACAGGTGCATGTTAATTAATTGATTATGGTTAAATGAACATGCATGGAAAACATTGTTTAAACCCTTTACAATGAAGATCTGTAAAGTTATTTGGATATTTAAAACATTATTGTTGAAATGCACAGTCCTGAAAAAGGGACGTTTCTTTTTTTGCTGAGTATATATGTAAACAAGATAAATTAAGTGTAGTAGAGCTATTGAAAAGGAATATCACTTTATGAAAGAAAAGAATAATTGACTAACTGAATATCTGAATATTATTGAAAGTTATCTTAAATGGATAAAAGAGTTCAATCAATCTGGCAAAAATAAACAACACCATCACTACACTGCTGCAATGGAAATGAAAGCAAAGGACAAAGGAGACTAATGGAGAAAGACACATGCTGACAGATACAACAGCAAAGAAAAACATATTATTTTATCAATTTAGATCTCATTTTATTAAGTCAAAATGAGATACACACAATGAACTTTGCTGTATTTAAAAATAAAGAAAAACACATACTGTACTTCATTCTGATGACAGAACACAATACAAAGCCTGGGGTGGTAATCAAATGCCTTCTAATCAAGAGAAAATAGTGTTTTTGTATAGATAGCCCCAGATTAAATTTTTCAAAAAGCATCATCTAATGAAAATAATGTTAGTTAAATTTCTCTACTAGATGGTAACCAGCCATCTAAGCAGGTAAACAGTGGAACTCTAGCTGTTATAACAGAAAGCAGCCAACCAGAACACAGCTATGGGCACTGGGCCTTATAAATACAAAATGAGGCAAGGGGCAGTAGGTTAGGTATTAGATGGCATTCTGGTCAAATGATGTTATAAAATCATAGCTTGATCCTGGAAGTGGCCTGCTAGGAAGTAGTGTAGCAAAAAAGTAGCAGAGAATTGGACTGGAAGAACGTGTGTGTGTGTGAGAGATGAGTGTGTTTAAATGTACTTTTGATGGGCAAAAGGATAAGCCACTTCCTGGATATTTAGCTGATAAATGGATAATGTCGGCAGATTCAGTGGAAAAGAAAGGTTTTGCAAAATATTTGTAAACCTTTTATTTGTGCTTAAGTTGTGCATTTGTTGGCTCCCTCCCCTGTGTGATTAATAATAATCCATGGTTATTATAAACTAGTACAATGTATTTGATATATTCTATACTTAATTTCCTTACTGTTTTGACAGACCTCTCTACATTAAAATATTCAGACAGGTAATATTATTTAAACAGCAGTTATCATTAACCAGTCTCATAATTATACATCTGCTTGCATTAATATACAAATATTGTCAGTCATGATTCTGTCAGGCATATATGGCTGAAGAGGAAAATTTAAATTAATCTAATATATCTATATATCTAACATCTGTATAAGATGGCCACATGATGACATTTTGTGCATTTATTTTATCAGATATCATAAAGCATAAAAAAGTAAAAAATGCATCTCCATGCTGTTAAAAAGGCTATTACTACATTCTAATATTAGAAAAAAATAATACACATAAAAATTGTGTAAGTCTTTAATAAATAGTTTTGGCACATTCCTTTGAAAGAAAAAAAAATCCTCTGTATAACTGCTGGAAATCAACCTGTAGATGAGAATCATGAAGCATTTTCACTTTTAATCAGCTCAGTAATGGTTTGTATGGTGCTGTCATCTGAAAGAGAAGATAAAAAATATAAATAGATGCATATCTGAAAAAAGCAAACCATGACCTAGTAATCAATTATTTATTAGTAAGACCTTTTGACTATGTCTCTAGAACAGGGGGTCTTCACTCATGGTTCTGGAGGGCCTTAGTACATATTCACTGTTGTAAATGAAATCATGTTAGCTGGAGAGCTGGTGGTTTGTTATTTCCATTTCATTCTTAACTGGTGACTGGTTAAGAAAACAGGAAACAAGTAAAACTTTTATGCAGCTGTTTACAACTAAAATGTGCAATTAAGGGTTCTAAATTGTAACAAGTGAGTTAACTAAAATTAAGCTCAAAAATATATTGCTTTAAAGGCAAATAAATGTGTTCTAAATAAGGACTTGGTTGAACTGAAGAAAACAGCCACTGTGGCCCTCCAGGACTATAACTGAAGACCTCTGCTCTTCAATGTAATTAAAATTTGTCTTGCCAATATAAAAGCCATACACAGCATGGTAAATAAGTATTGAACGTGTCAACAGTGTTTTCAGCAAATATATTACCAATGAGGCTATTCACATGAAAGTCTCACCAGACATTATTATTAACTCAAGAAATCCACAAATATAAAGAATTCACAACATTAAAGGCCATCAATAAACATATGTGTAATAAAGTGGAATGATAAAGGGAAAAAGTATTGAACACACTAAGAAAAAGCAGTACACCAAGCAAAGGAAAGGCAAGCAACAATTATTTACTTATCAGTTAAATAACCAGGCAGGGGTAAAGTAGCTTTTGCCCACCAAAAGTTAAATACCAAATTTCATTATCAGCAAGGAAGGTCTTTTAATTAGGAAACTGGCTGGAATGAAACCCTCCAGTACCCCGGCTCTAGACAAATATTTGCAATTCCAGAGTTGGGTTTGGAGGATGAGTTACCTTGTTTTATAATATGATTACAAGTCTAGTTATAAGCATGTTATTCTAGATACAGTGGCAATTAAGTGCCAGAATTAACTAAAACCTAAAATTCTAGAAATGAGGTTGTATATACTGTAAATAATATTTTTTCTTACCACAGTTTCCCCTGACAACACACACTAATTGATAGGTAAAACTTTGCAGTTAAATATATGTAAGGCACTCAAGGATTTACAATTTTAGACTGAGCGGCACATAAATTATTTATGACTCTATGAAGTTAACTTGGGTTGGTCTAGCTTTGTGAAAAATTTTTTTTTTATTAACTTACTGGCTTTAAGGTTTTATTTGAAGGAATATATCACAGATCAATTACTGTACTATTATTTTATTTTGGTAAAATAATCCCTCACATACTCTGCCAGAGAGCAGAAAAAAAAATAATATGAAAGAATACTGTAGATACTGAAATATCAGTGGTTAGCAATATTTCAGCATAGTCAATAAATTGAGGACAACATTAATAAATGCCTGCCAGATTAAAAAAAAAGAAATTATTTGTTGTAAAGTCAATTTATTCTCCCTAGTTTTAAAGTAAATCATTTTCCCCATTGTATGCAAATGTTGTGTAACATGTGGCCATCTTAAGCTGTACTGTCCCATTTGATGTTAACTCAGAGTTTAACAAATTATTGTGAAATTACTTTGCTCCAATGAGGTCTAAGTAGAAGACAGGCTCAAAACATACAGTATGAACTTGTGAAGCAGTTGCCTGACATCTCTCCAGTTGACTGAAATACATTTTGGTCTGAATCAGGCGAAATTTATAATTTACAATGGAGTTTATGGATAACATTTTTCACCCCTGTGGTTTCAAGCAGTACAAAGTAGCACAGAAAGCATATGCTGTCAATGGCAAAGCATGTTTTTATGCGAATATAGAAGGAATAATACCACCAGATGTCCCCAGATTAACTGTAAACAGGAGAACCTGGAATACAGAAGAAAAAAAAGGAGAGTTCTGGCCTTTTGGAAGCATGTATTGCTCCTCTAGAATGACAGAGTGTAGCACACAGATGACTACTGCAGTAGGACAGTTGTAAACCATGAATTTTGCATCATTCCAGATCCTGTAGAGGAAACTCTAGTCTAGTGTTCCAGTTAAAAAGTAGGGCCACCCCAATCCAAGATGAGATTTTAAAATATGGCCACAAATGACTTTGAGATGCAGCTTAAAGTTGCGCAAATACTAATTCAATGTAAACACTAAACTGACAGAAACAAAAATAAGTCAGAGAGACAGAAATGTCATGCAAGAGATAGGAGGAGAAAGCTGAAAAGGGAGAATGCTTATTTCTGGTGTCAGCTCTACCCTAGACAAAGCCTGAAATCCATCACGGAAGGCAATAAGGCAGGTTTTCCTTTGGTTTTTTTTGTATTTAGCGTATATCTCTTCTTTATGTATATTCTCTATAATAAGCACACCTTTTCTTTTTGCTTATTTTGGCAAAAATTTCACATGCTTCTGAAATCTTTCACATCCACATTTTTTGTGTGATTAGAATGTTATGTTAGGGATAACAATACCTATGCTAACAGGTCTTTAACTTCAGGATGCAAGAAGCTATACCATGTCAGTCAAGACTGCCAAACAGCCCTAGTACAACTAATTATATGTAAAAAAAATAACTTGAATAACAAAATAAAGATACCTTCAACACACAGCTTTGGGTTTTCCAACTTTTTCTGAAGAATGGCATCTATTAATCTTCGCAACTGCTTAAAAATAACTCCAATTCTTACTGGTGCCTGTTTATGCAAAGATAAAACATAGTAAATAAATCAGAAATTAAAAAATCTGTTATACTTGTCATCATGTTTTCCTTATAAGGAATGAAACTTGCTCTTGTGTATTAGGAGTGATGTGTAAAATTCTCACGTCACTCAATCATCTTCTTAACCACCATTGATGGGACTGAATCGAAGAAATCCATGTATAAAGCTGCCCTGTGGGAATCCGAGGCACTGCTGCAACCCAGGTAGGCTGCCATCTATCTCTCCGGGGAAGACAATACCCTGTGCATGTTCTCGCCCTTGGTTCTTACATTTCAAGGGCGTCCCAGCCAGGTAAGGACAAGTGCCATCCCTCACAAGAACTATAAATCTTGAATTATTAAAACACAAATGTGACTATAAAAAACAGCTTGGGCTCACCTGAAAATGGATCCAGTTGTCCACTGTAATCAATCGCTCACGATGTTGCAATCCAATGGCTCCACCAAAAAGCAGTATAGGAAATGGAGATATCAGTGTGGTGTCACGAATATACACCTTGGAATACTTCACCTGACAACAACAAAATTGAAAGGATATTCTTCTGTAAGAAATGCTGTTTAACTAACACTGGCAAAGAGCATTAAACATGGCAAAGAAACTGCAGTATTGAATGACATACTTAAACAAGGGTTTACAATTTGCAAAAAATGCAGGTTTCTGGAAATACATATACCTTTTCCTGGTAAAGTAACCAGCCATAAACCTGCAAGTCCCGGTTAACAGATGAGGGGTGGACTTGAGCTTTTCCTTGTGCCGTTTCAGAAATACACACATTTTTTTCAGCGACATCAACTGACGGGTTGCAAATGATTCTGCCAACACTGTCATAAAGCCCTGCTGTCAACACAGATTTAAGTAGACAAATTTCTTCCAGTGACAGTGACTTCTTTGAAAAATCAGCTTCAGTTGTTTTGGGAAACTTAGACTTTGAAGAGATGAACCCCACCATTTCAACCATTTTAATCAGGTCACGCTTTACATCCTGAAGAGTGAAACAGAAAATTTGAAGTGAACGGCATAATAAGGACTGACACTAGTTACAAGCTGTGTTTCCTCCACACAGTAAAAAAAAAAAAAAAATCAATAAGAAAGTCAACACTGGACAGGAGGCTGAACCTAAATTCAGAGTCTATTCTTTCTGACGCAAAGGTAAAAATACTGTGTGTAAGAGTATTTTACAAATAAAGTTACTCTTAACTTAATTTTCTGAGTAGATAAGATATAATATATGCTAAAATGGAATGAAATGTATTTTTATTTATGCATAAGCAAACAAATGATAATATCCAAATGTGGCTACTTTAGTCAAACTGAACTAAGGTGAGGTTTCTGAAAATATCATAATACTAACATGTTAAATCTAATCTTAAGATCAACTGCTAAATGAGGGTTTTCTCAAACTGTAACTAAAGTAGCCCAGTAATTCCTTTATAATCTATGTCCTATGTGGCCCAATCATTAATCACTATTTAGTTTTTAAACTGGCTACCTCTTTCATTACCAACAGTGACAGACAGTAATTGCTAGACAGCACATTAAATTAACTCCATGACAATTCTTAGAAAATTAAAAATACAAAGATTTTCACCTGAACTTTCTTGATAATGCATTTTTATGGGAATTGCAGATTTATAAGTTCACAGTATTTCCTTGGTCTTTAAAAGTTTTGAAGAATCTGTGGTGTAAGGTTGCGGCAAGCTTTACTAAGACAGAGAAGTTTTATGTTTTGCAATTTTTATGGAGAAGAGTAGGAGAAAAGAAAAGGGAAGAACAAGAATTGGGAGCATGTATGTTCGAGGAAAGGTTGTAAGGCTTCAATAAAAATTCTGCTGAGAAGAATAACCATTGAATTCTGTCTTTGTGTCTCTGACCACCACCTCACAAGCCCATTATTTAAGTTAAATCATTAAACTGTAACTAATATCCATTTATAAATCTATCCTCTTGGAAACTATCACACCTGCTATAAAGATTCACTACAAGGAGTGTACAGAAGACATTTTTAATGGGTATTGAGGCAAAGTGGCCTGGGAATACTATACCTTTATCTGAACCAATATGACAGAATGTCAGAAGGCAAGAAACAATAAATTTGGCAGTGGACAGCTGCTGGATTATAACAGGTATTCCCTTAGTGTATACCTTTTGACATCACAGATAAGCCCCACGTGGCGACAAAAGAATAATAAAATGCAGCAGATGAAAAATTGTGCAACATTGTTGAATGTAAAATCACAGCTATGTGGAAAATACTGCTGCCTTAATAAATATTGCTATATTTATTTAATTTGGCTCATTATTCTTTTATTACAATAATTTGATCGCACTTCATTATATTTGAGTTATTCACTATGTATTCAAGAAATAAACGCACCATGCAGCATCTGAAGGTGCGTTTGACTTTTTTTTTATTATTTATAATTGAAGTAGGGCGGCACAGTGGCGCAGTGGGTAGCACGGTTGCCTCGCAGTTAGGAGACCGGGGTTCGCTTCCCGGGTCCTCCCTGCGTGGAGTTTACATGTTCTCCCTGTGTCTGCGTCGGTTTCCTCCCACAGTCCAAAAACATGCAGGTTAGGTGAACTGGCGATTGTAAATTGTCCCTACTGTGTGCTTGGGATGTGTGTGTGTGTGTGTGTGTCCTGCGGTGGGCTGGCGACCTGCCTGGGGTTTGCTTCCTGCCTTGAGCCCTGTATTGGCTGGGATTGGCTCCAGCAGACCCCCCCGTTACCCTGTAGTTAGGATATAGTGGGTTGGATAATGGATGAATAATTGAAGTAATGTAGAAAATTGCCATCACAGGCTGCCCAAGCGGTGTCTACAGTTTGTGTCTTACAACAGTACAAAGCCAGGTTGTGATGTGCAGGGTTATTTTCTTTACCATTTTTCTTTTTTCTCACTTTTGAAAATACTGCTGCATGCCTAAGTAAACAATGACACTCTCTGTCATCTAAAAAAAAAATAGGTATTCTTGTGGCTTTGTTTTACAGTTACATGTTTTCATTTATTTTATGTTTATCTTGTAAAAACATGTATCCAATGTTGTGCCTACTTATATCCTTGTCTTACTTGGTTCTTCCATTTTGATATTTATTTCACATTACTTTTCACAACTTTATTTCAATCCACTGAAGACTAAAAATGTCAGCATATAATAAAAGTATTGTTAATAGATTGTTTTTTTAAGTTGCTTTTCTGTAGGTGATTTTAAGGTAAGGGTTAAAAAATACTCACTCGTAAAGCTGATGATTAAGAGGAGTTTTTGGAGACCCACAAAAAGATATGTCTGTCTTGAAGTAGCTCATTATACTTTGTATTTTTAGCAGTTACTAAAATTATTTATTTTTTTTTATTTTGATGCTGGTACAAGAACTATGAAGTAATAAGATGAGAACATGTCAAATATCCATCATTCTGAACACTCCACTCTTTCTTTTTATGAACATTTAGGTTAGCTTTATAGTAACTTTAAAATAAGAAGTAAAATCTAAATGTAAACTACCAAAGAATTTAAATATATAAAATAAACAAATAAAATTACCTCAATAGTCAGAAGAGCCGTCCTGCTTAAAAAATGTCTCCTGCAATAGTTCATTTCTGCACCAGAACCTTCATAGCGTGCCCTTTTCCACCTTAATAAAATGACAAATGAATATAAAGTTATTTAGCAGCAAATGTAATATTTTTATACTGTTTGTACAAACAGAGATACAGAAGGTTAATTCACTAACTAGTCTCTGGAACACCTAGACAACAAAGATTAGCTGTGATTTTGGAGTCATGCAATCACTTAACCAACGAATTACACTGATACAACTAACCACTTATACAAGAGGCAGGATGGACCAGAAGACAATGTTGAAGTCTATTAAAAAATGTTCACAACAAAAATAAAAGTAAATGTTGTGTGAGAAAACTAAACTAATATTAAAAAAGTGATAATAAAGAAAACCATTCTAAAGTTTTAAAAATCATCAACAACTAGGGTTATTACAAAAAATGTAAATATCAGAAGCAAGTCCACCAAAAACCGAGACAAATTATTTTTCAAAGTGAGGATGATCATTTCAAAGGCATTCCATGCCCAGTATTAGAAACTTAATACCATTGTTCCAATAATGTAAAACAAAATCGGGTAGCAGTAAATATTTAAAATAATTAGCATGATTAAAGCTTATAATGTATTTATTCCAAGTATTTTTCTTTCCCTGTAGTCAAGTCGTTTTTAATTACATGAGGTGGATTTGAAGGTGTGACATATTTAGCCTTAGAAAATCCATTTTAACTGTTTTTATTACATTTTAGAAATGTACCCATCCCTGAAGGCTTGTCACATTGGACATAAAGCTGTTACATGTAGTAGATAAGAATAATTTACAATGCTTAGCAAATATATGGGAATGCAAACATCAGAAAAATCACCTACCCTAAGTATGCATTGTAAACTGTTAGGTGATCTGAATTGGCCAATTCTAAAGTTGCTTTTGCCAGGTTGGCATCATCTTTTTTGTTCACTGGTGTAATAAATGGGGACTTTTCTGAAATTGCAGCAGCTATAGTTGCCTGAATCAAAAATAAACAAATAGAAGTTATAGATAGTAATCATTTTAGCATTCTTCAGTTCTTCATAATTGCCAGTAATAATAATTATTATAATTGCACATTTGCAGTTTTGCTGCAGTTTTCCAAAAGCTGTACCGGGTCACGGTGATGAAGCAGAAGCAAAGTCCCTGAATAAATTCTTTTGATTTGTCTACATATCCAAACTAGAGTATAGTCATGAAATCCTTCAATCTGATTGAAAAATGAGACTAAAAGTTAAAGCAGAAAGAATGAAACTTCTGTGCAATATTACTATCACCAGGAAAAGAAACCTTGCACGAGATTAATTTGACTAAGTGAAAATGTTTATAAACTCATCCATCCATTTTAAAGTACTGCTATATCCTGAGCATGGTCACAGAAAGCTGTAGCCTATTCCAGCAAGCACAGGGCATGACCAGAGGACCTGGGATGTGAAACTCAGCCTCCTTGTTACAAGGCAGCAGTGCAACCACAGTACCACTGTTCTGCCCTCAAAATGTTTATATAAATATATTTTTTAGAAGGTGTATATCACTTTGACTTATTATCCTTCATAAACACTTTAACAACAAGGTATTTAATGTTTAGCCTGGTCAACTTCCATTTGTTCTAAAGTACATGTCCATTCTTCCCATTGATTGACTGCAGCACAGTCAAAAAATTTAGGGATGGGATAATCAAGGATCAATAGTGAGTTAAAAAGGAAAATAATCTGAGTAAAAACTGATGACGTTCAGCAGGTGATTGTAATCATGCTTTGGTATAAAAGCTGCATACAGGAAAAGCCTAGTCCTTTAGGAGTAAAGATGGGCTGAGGATTACCAATTTCCCATAAACGCATTAGAAAATTATTCAGATGTTTTAAAACAATGTTTCTCAAAGACAAAATGAAATGGATTTGGGTATTTCACCTTCAACAGTGCATAATATAAATAGAAGAAATCTGGAGAAATTTTGGTGCATAAAGGGGAAGGATGCAAGCCAAAGTTCACTGCCCATGATCTGATCCTTCAGACAGTGTCCAGAAACACCATCAACTTCTCTGAGCTCTGAGACATTTGGAATGGGCCATCACACAGTAGAAATGTGTATTGTGGTTGGATGAATCAATAATTCACATCTTTTCTAGGAAAAAATCCACTTCTACTCCTGTGAACCAAATAAAAAAGAACCATCTAGACTGTTACCAGCTAGTGTGTGTGATGGTATGGGGTTGTGTTAGTGCCCCGACCAAGGGTAACTTGCAATTCTGAGAAGACATCATTAATGCTGAAAAGTAAAAAATATTGGAGCAACATATCCTGCCTTCAAGACCACATCTCCTCCTTGGATGCCCCAGGCGTATTTCAGCAAAACCATGTTCTGTGCACATTACAAAGGCATGGCTACATTATTAAGAGGTGTGAGTGCTTGACTGGCATGTCTACAGTCCTGACATGTTCCTAATTGAGAACATGTAGTGCATTCTGAAATATAAAATGCAACATTAAAGACCCTATACTGTAGCACATATTAAAGACTTGTTTGCAAGAGGAATGGGATAAAATTACACTTTCGGCATTCAATAAAATGGCGTCTTCAGTAGCTAAACATTACGTTTTTCTTGAGATGTAAAGACAACTTAACAAAAAGTAAGTGCCTTACTGTTGAAACATTTTTTTAAATATGTTGAAAGTATTAAAATAATAATAAGTGTTTGGTTTTGGAGAAGGGGGTATGGGAGTAGAAACTTAGTTGTAAAAATATCTTGACAGTGCATAATGAGATGTTTATTGTCAGATAAGTCTGGTATGAATTCAGTAGTGTAGGAGCACCTACTGACACAGTCATCCAAATTGAATGCCCATGTAGTGTTAATATTTTTATTCACTGCTCTTTCTTTCCTGTATTCACTTAATAATGTGTTCTCACTTTGGTCTTTTCAGTAGGCTTGCATCACACATCTTTAGTCATAATATGAAAAGGTGCCTTACAATAAAAGACAATTAACTGGATTACATCTTCAAAGCCACTTATCCACTGTGCCGCCACTGAACTCTATACTAGCAAGGATCAAGAGCAAGACAGCAATAATCCTTTGACAGGATGGCAGTCTGCTGCAGGGTGGGAATAATATATCTAAGTTTAAAATTTACCACTCTTCATTTGTTATTCAAGAAAATGTGTATCTGCTCAGAAAGTTGGTAAGGCAGTGTAAAATAAAAGTACTGGAAACATTAAAGCTCAATAATAGATGAGTAACCAAAGGGAATGGATATGAAGTCTGTCAGATGTTCTTTTTTATTTTTTTTATAAATGTCAAACAAGCAATAAATATTTGAATAAACAGAGTTAACAGACTCTTTTATTCTGGTTGAGTGCATGTTTAGCTAAGAAGTTACTTTTTTGTAAAATAACCAATAACTAAATTTTCTGGACCCAAAGTGAATAAGATATACTGTATACTTGTTGCAGAATAGGACCAAAACACAAAGAGGCTGTTTCTATGCCTCACTCATAAAAAAAAAAAATGTAAATATTTTTAGTTTTTAAATATTTAAAACTGTCATATTTACTAACATTATATTTACTGAATTCAATTAAGCTATACTAGGCATAATATTTGGCACTGTGTATTGAATAGAATAACTTACAATAGGTTCCAAACAGCCAAATATGGCTCCAAAAATCAGCATCTTTCCAATCTTCACATTGACAGGTAATGCCGCTAAATGTTGTCCCAGAGGAGTAAGTCTGGGAAGGTCTGTATCACAAGCGCCAATTCTTCTTAGTAAATTCATAGCATTACTGACAACTTGGGTCTGTGGAGGGTCAAGTGCTCTTGATAGAAAATCTTCCGGAGATCCATAATTACATTTCTGTAAAGGGGGAAATATAATGGGTCAGCAAAGAAGAAGCTGCTGAAATAGATACTGTGTATTGTAATCAGCATTATTTTTTTCATTTTAAACACAACAAAAAACTGAACATTACATTAAATAAAATTACATAACAGAAGAAATGCTTTAAATCAGTTGTGTCTTTTATTACTTTCACTACTATTATTATTTACTGTGCTACCTGTGGCTATAGAGTAAGGCAAAAAAGGATACTCCTGAATATCAAAATGATGAAAAATGCATCACTGAGGAAGATGGAGTTGAGTTGTTAAGAAACAGTTTAACATTTTCTGAAGTGTGATTAAGTCAGAGTTTAAAAGAATAATGCAACTCAAATACAGTTTAGACCAAAACAGCACAGAGAATGTAATTTACATACTAAATATAATTTTAAATTGATGCCCAGATAATCTTAGGACTACATGCAATGTGGGAATGGACAAAGGGGGTCCAAGGTATGGATGGGTGGTTAAATTGTGTAAAGAGTAAAAAAAAAAAAAAAGTAAAGAGGTTGGACTTGACAGAATAAACACATTTAAATGGTTGTACATTAGGAAGAGTGAACACACAGTTCAATTATACAAAAAAAGAAGAGTACACTTGTACAATAATATCTTTAAAAATGAAAGTGACTTTTCATAAATATTTTTCCAGTACTTGCAGAACTAAAAGATGGAAAGCAAAAAAGTTCAATTTGGTTTACTTTCCATGGACAAAGCTATATTGAATAATTCAATTTTACTCTGATTTTCTTAATTAAATTATTTGTAAGTAGTATTATCAATCAGTATTCATTTGGGTTAAATCTTAAAGTTATATGCTATTTTTTTTTTTTTATTATTATTTTTTAAATCGGTGATTATTAATATAAGTATTCACAAAATTATAAAAAAAATGTCTGAGCATTTTCTTAATGGTCTTAAATGGTCATGGGTTTTAAATACTAGCAAATATAAAGCTGCAAAGGAAGCTGCAAAGGAGCTGGTCAGAAGAATGGAATTAAAAGAAATCATATAAATAATATTGGCAAGTCATACCATTATGTGCAGACAGAGCTCTTCTAATGGTACTCGCAAAATTTCTGGAACAGAATAGTCACTTAAGCTTTCATACCTGTAACAGTAAATAAGAGTTAAAAGGTTAGTACAATTACACAGTCTAAACACAATTTACAATAATGTGTGGTTTACTAGCTGATGACAATGGAGGATGATTTCTCCACAAAAGGACACAATCTTTTTAAATCACATACAACATTATCATCACCCCTTGAGATCACTGTCTTAATATATGATGCCTAGATTATTACAATCTTAATAAAATCACTGTATAATAATACTGTGATCTTTGTTCTCAACTGAATGCAAATTATGTACATATGTAGTAAAAACCATAGGCTATATGAAAAAGTTGTGTTTTAAGCAAAGTGGACAATTTAGATTTATATAGCCAATGGATTTTTGACAGAATAAATCTCACTTAAAATGTACTTACCTTTCTTGGCTAAACAAACGGAAACAGAAACCCTCCCTAATACGTCCAGCTCTACCTTGTCTCTGGTGAGCACTTGCCTTACTAACAAATGTCTCAACCAAGGAACTCATTTGGCTGCTTTCATGGTACCTGCAAATCAACACAAACATAACTACAGTAAGCAAAAGAACAAGGAACAGGTCATGTGTAAGATTTGTTGTCCACTTAATTTAACCAAAATGTTCATTCACTTTCCATCTGCCTGGTGATGCATGTGGTACTGACAGTATGCACATATTACAATTTTACGGCAAATTTAAAACAGCAACACAACACAGTATGTTAATCCTTACATGCCTGACTTTCACAGAACAACATTCAGTTCAGTTTTGAAGGTAACTAAAGTACTACTATTGAAAACATTACTTGGTAACTTTATATAACTTTATATAATTTAATATTTCTTGTGAAGACAAAAACTGTCTAACATTGGTGTGAAATTTACCTTTATCCATCATCTGTCTGGTTGTTTTCTTGTTGTTAAACTTATTTTAAATTAACAGTTTGAATGATTTTGTGTTGTATTTCTTTTGTATTAGATGAAGCCTTAATAGGATATTATACAGTGTAAGGATAACCTGCCTTAATATGTACTTCACACAAAGTGCCACATAACCTAACATGCTACTGGGTTTCTTAATCACTTCTGTACACTGTCTGCTTGTGGACTGTGACAAGTCCAACATGATTCTTACATTACTCCTGCAATTTTCAGACCCCAATGCGCAGTCAAAGCTAACATTTTTAACTTCTATAATATTTTAAATAAAATGTCATCTTCCATATACTCGTCCAGGTAATAATTCCATCTGATCCTATGGTATCTCGATTTTACCTTTTTCAAGGTCAAGCAAACTTAACCACCTTGTTAATTACATTTTACAAAAACATCATTATAAGCGGGGTGGCACGGTGGTGCAATGGTAGTACTGCTGCCTCCCAGTAAGGATACCCGGGTTCCTCCCTGCGTGGAGTTTGCATGTTCTCCCCGTGTCTGCGTGGGTTTCCTCTGGGTGCTCCCATTTCTTCCCCCAGTCCAAAGACATGCAGGTTAGGTGCATTGGTGATCCTAAATTGCCCCTAGTGTGTGCTTGGTGTGTGTGCCCTGCGGTGGGCTGGAGCCCTGCCCGAGATTTGTTCCTGCCTTGCGTCCTGTGTTGGCTGGGATTGGCTCCAGCAGACCCCCGTGACCCTGTGTTAGGATATGGCAGGATGGATACAAACTGATTGATTATTATGAGCCTGTAAACAAGTATATTGGACAGTCTATTATTCCTTCACTCTTTTAGGATTAAACAAAATTTCTTTGGCTGATCTGAACAGTCAGTCTTGAATGCACAATTTTTGTAACTGAGAGATTGCATACACAAATCAGTAAGTGTTTAAGGTTTTATGAATACTTTAGTGTCTGTTAACCGGCACTGTCAAACTGGGAATCACAAACAGCAGCCCTGGGCACGAAATGATGCAGCTTTTCAATTTCGTTCTCAGGATCTGAGCTCTTCCCCAACTCATCAACAGACCAGTGATGTCACCTATCCATTCTTTTCTATTAATTTACACAAAAAATGTCTATTGTTTCATGCCATGATTTTTTTCAAAGCTGCCACTTGAAAGCATACTTTTCTCTATTAAAAGATATAAAGATAAAAGATGACTGTTCCCCTTTATCTGCAACTGTCAGTGTACAATTAAGGCAGAAAACTCCATGGAAAACAGTGAACTAAAAGGTAGATGACAAAAAGAAATTCAATATTTAAAATTTTCGTATCTTCATTGGCGATTATGGATCATTATTCTGGGTCTTAAAAGTATAAATTCATCAACAATACGTTACTAGATCTCAGTGAACCAGCACAACTTTAAAGCTATTATGTGATAACCAAAATAATTAAATCATTAAATTTGTGTTCTATCCATTTAAAATCACAAAAAGTATAAGAATAAATTGCAATTCTCTGCATGAGTCCTATTTCTAGTAATTGTATTTGATTTAATTTCATAAATGCAAATGCAAATCTTGCTTCACAAACACAGAGGCATAACAACCCCTTACTCAGGCAAACTCTTCAACAAGATATCACAAAATATGTACATGATCTTTTGTCATAAAATATACAGAAATAGAGTTGGAAAACTACCATGACAAGTTAAAGTATTTGTGCAAGCTGATGACTCTCCACCCAGGAAAAGTCTTGCTCAGTATTATACAAGCTTTATTTACATAAAATACATTTGTATGATCTGTGGTGAAACTGTACATTTTGGAGTTTTTAGCTCCAGAACACTTTAACATTCACCTGGAAAGCTGGGTAGGGAATAGGGTTAATTCTCCCTTGGAGTTTTGAGTGCTATGATAAGATACCATGCAATTAAAATTGAGGTTTTAAAAAAGTGTGATGCATATCAGTATACACTATACCAAATACTGTTAGTATGCACTGGTAAAACCTAAGAACGGTAAGTACACTCACTTCAAGCTCTGTATATAAATAATAATGTGTTCTTTAATGGACTTCTTCTACATTTGTCTTCATCACTACAATTTAATACAGTCCTATGATTTCATTATACTTTGACATTTGTCCAAATGATCTGATAAATCCAGTATAACACTCTGCCTGCTGTCAATGGAGCAGGAAATATGTTTAATAATTTTTAAAATCATACCTGTTTTCTTTAGTCTTTCCAGAGTCAATAACAAAGACAACATCAGGAATGGTGATTCCCGTTTCAGCAATGTTGGTTGCTAAAACAATCTGAATGGAAAAAAATTGAGAAAAATGATAAAGACAAGGGAAAAATTTAACAACATTTCCAGAAATCATTCATCCATCCACTTTTAACTAGTTCAATCCAAACCTAAAGTCAAGGGGGAACATAATCAACCTCTGCAGCAAGTTTCCATGTGTTCACGAATGCTTACACATGCCAAGCCAGTTTAAAAATACCAATCAAGCTAAACCACGTCTTTCCAACAAGTCAAAAAATTCTATATATGATAGTGTGTGCGCGTGTGTAAATCACACACACACTTTTAAAGGTAACTCCATTATTCATACTTTGTGATAATTTTAATTGTTTTGGCTGCACACTTAGCTTTCCCTGCACAAATGTGCACACATGTGGCGTGTCTGTGGTCACAGTGATAAAGCTTTAACCATGATCAGCAAGTTTCTCTTCTTTTTATCTAGAGGTGAACATAGCTGCTCCACCCTCTGTTTGCACCTGAAAACAGCAGAAAGCAGCGATCTGCATTTTATGGGTTGAAGGTGTACAAGAGACTTTCTGCAAAATACAGAGACAGTATTTTATCATTTCTGAGTGTTTATGAATGGACTGATAAGTTCAAAAATGTTTGGACAAGTTTTATGCACAAAGGAGTGGGAAGCCAGTTTACCTCCACTACTGACAACAGTATTGAGTCAGTCTGTACAATGAGTCTTTTAAATCAATCTTACCTTTCTGACTCCAAGAGGTGGAAGCGTGAAGGCAGCAGCTTGATCTTGAGATGAAAGAATGGAGTGCAGAGCAATTACTTTATACCTAAAATTAAAAAGAAATATTACATTTCTAAATGAAAAAAATAAGATATGACTCACGGTTTAACAAGCCAGAAAAAGCCTGGGTGAAAATGGCACAGTGTTTGTAAATTTGATCTCCTATATATATATATATATATATATATATATATATATTATATATATATATATTTAAAGCAGACTGTAACAATCTTGAGGTCTTGTATGTATGTTATCATCCAGATGATACATAGTAATCACAAGGGGGCACCAGAAAGCCCCAGACACAACAACACAGTCCACAATGTAAGAATATAAATACAATAAAGAGTTTTATTCCACAAAGCACCTTCCAATCAACATCACTCCAACAATTAGCCACAATCACATATAAAGCAGACTGCAACAATCTTACGGTCTTGTATGTATGTTATCATCCAGTTGACGCTCAGAAAAGCTAAGAAATATATTTAAGGCTACAAAAAGCTATCTGAGAGGTTTAAACTGTCAGTTTCAACTGTAAGGAATGTAATCAGGAAATGGAGGGCCAGAGGCACAGTTCCTGTTAAACCTTGGAGTTTGCTAAAAGACACCTGAAGGACTCCGAGATGGTGAGAAATAAGATTCTCTGGTCTGATGAGACCAAGATAGAACTTTTTGGCCTTAATTCTAAGCGGTATGTGTGGAGACAACCATCATCACAAATCATCACTTGTCCAATACAGTCCCCACAGTGAAGCATGGCGGTGGTAGCATCATGCTGTGGGGGTGTTTTTCAGCTGCAGGGACAGGACGACTGGTTGCAAACAAGGGAAAGATGAATGCGGCCAAGTACAGGGATATCCTGGACAAAAACCTTCTCCACAGTGCTAAGGACCTCAGACTAGGCCGAAGGTTTACCTTTCCAACAAGACAATGACCCTAAGCACACAGCTAAAATAACAAAGGAGTGGCTTCACAACAACTCTGTGACTGTTCTTGAATAGCCCAGCCAGAGCCCAGACTTAAACCCAATTGAGCATCTCTGGAGAGACCTAAAAATGGCTGTCCACCAACGTTTACCATCCAACCTGACAGAACTGGAGAGGATCTGCAAGGAGGAATGGCAGATGATCCCCAAATCCAGGTGTGAAAAACTTGCATCTTTCCCAAGAAGACTCATGGCTGTATTAGCTCAAAAGGGTGCTTCTACTAAATACTGAGCAAAGGGTCTGAATACTTAGGACCATGTGATATTTCACTTTTTCTTTTTTAATAAATCTGCAACAATTTCAAAAATTATTTTTTTTGTCTGTCAATATGGGGTGCTGTGTGTACATTAATGAGGAAAAAATAAATTTAAATGATTTTAGCAAATGGCTGCAATATAACAAAGAGTGAAAAACTTAAGGGGGTCTGAATACTTTCCGTACCTACTGTATGTATATATACATATATATACACATATACACATACATACATACATACATATATACACATACATACATACATATATATATATATATATACACACACACACACACACACACATATATATATATAAAAATCTAAATATATACATAAAAATATATATATATACAAATATAAATATAAATATATATATATAAATATATATATATATATATAAATATATACATATACACACACACACATATATGCACAATGTTTAGAATGACTGATCTACATATTTCTCTCCATAAAATTCATGGCAAAACATTGAATGTGTTAATTTTTGCACCAATCACTAAAAATGAAAGACAAGATGACTAAAAATAACAACAACAACATTTATTTATATAGCACATTTTCATACACACAGTAGCTCAAAGTGCTTTACGTAATAAAGAATAGAAAATTCCATCCATCCATCCATTTTCTAACCCGCTGAATCTGAATACAGGGTCACGGGAGAATAGAAAAATAAAAGACAGAATAAGAAAACAAAATAAGTCAACATTAATTAACATAGAATAAGTATGGTCCAATGGCTAGGGGGGACAGAAAAAACAAACAAAAAAAAAACCTCCAGACGGCTGGAGAAAAAAATAAAATGCCCTTTTAGAAACATTTCAGTGTCTTTCACTATATGTACAGTATTTCTTTTTCTTACTACTTCTCTAAGTTCATTGGTATTAGACAGTTCAGCTAATGCTGGAAATTCTTAAATATAAAATCATCTGGAATGTATCCAATGGAGTTTTTTACAGCCTAAATGTAGTTCATTTTAAGAAAACCTGTTACGGTTCATATGATGTTTCATATTATGTAGTCTGAAATACAGAAAAATGTGAAATTTACAGAGAGAGACACTAAAAATCAGGAAGAAATGCAGTGTTATTTTCTAGTGTGCTGCCTACAGCAGACTGCACAAGGTTTCAGAAATAAAATTTCAGGAGGTTAATGCACTACCTTGAAAATACCACCAGGTAGAGCAGTGCAAACATGAAATGGCATATGGTGCATGTATGGTGCATGTGAGCTGCTGTCACAAAAGAAGTACCTTGAAATAGGTTAAGCAACAATATGCTTTTTTGGAATATATGATTAAAATTGTACACGGTTTAAAATGATACACAAAATAAAAAAGCATATTTTGCCTTACAAAATAAAAAACGTAAAAAAACATGACTGTAGTAACACTGTAAATAATATGATGGACTGGTGACCTGTCTGAGATTAGGTATTGTTCCTGCCTTGTGCTCGATAATTGTTGGGATAAGCTCCAAATGCCCTGCGACCCTGCCCTGGATAAGCGGTTTAGGAATATGGATGTATGCATGGAGGGACAGATATATTCTGAACTTAAAACAATTTTACTCTATAATGTTTTACCTTTTCCTAATACTTATTGTACAGTTGGAAGAACATTACTTGCATGGTGAAACAAAGATCCCAAAAATGTATATTGTATAACTAGAAAAGATTGTGTGATTGTATTAAAAAATGCTTGTCAGTTAATCTGTTAAGCAATGATACAAACCTATTAAAAAAGGAAACATTATGTTATCTTTTTATTAATGAAAGTACAAAAGTATTTGTGTTTAAGTGTCCTTATCTCAATTGGATTGGATGATTATCATGAAATAACTTAAAGTTAACTGTTTTAAACTGCTGTAATTATGCTCCATCCATCAAACTAGTTATCTAAATCACCTGAATGTTATACCATGTGGACATTTGTTTTTTGTTTTATTTTAGAAGTATCAAAATAGCAAAAGACAAAGGCATACATGTTTCATCTTTCACAACTTTCCCTATTGCATAGCAGCTGCAAAAAAATGACTCCGCTGCAGAACATAAATTAAGTAATTGTAGGGATGGACACAAGTTGCAAAATATACAGTGTAATCACTGTATAAATAATATGCAAACAAAATCTGTATTCTTTACCTTTCATCCTATAGGTAGTTTGCTTTCGTTTTAGAACTCTGTACCATTGAAAAGTCATTTGTATGGTAGCTGTTAAAAGTTTGAGCTTAGTGGATTATTAGTTACACTTTCCTCAACGAAATCTTCTTCATTTTTTTTTTTAATTTTATGATCTTAATGAAATTCCCTTATGTTATATTTGCTTGCTGTTAAAGAAACACTAGACTTTATACATTAATTAAGATAAACAACATTACTCTAAACTATCAGTGAATCAACTGAGTTTTGTGGATCTTCACAGACACGTTAAAAGGTCTGTTTTTGCATTGGTGTTTATTTTACCATATCTGGAGGGAAATGAAATTATGCAGCGTTTCTGTTAACTATTTATGAATTTTTTTTTGAAAAATCAATTAACCAATCAATGACATCCTGCATACTGTATAATTATGCTCCAATGACCAGTACACCTGGCAGCAATAAGGTATTTGTTTGTAATGACTCTAAAAGTTGAATAGTTAGTCTTAAGTGATTTGTTTTATTGGTTTTGTCCTCATATGTGAAAACACAGACCTGAAAGAGATTTATATGATATTTATATGAAAACAAACAGTAAAAGACTACAGGAATTATAAGTAAAGAATATTAATTATCTATATAGTAGTTTAATATGAATATTTTGAATGAACATTATTACTATTCCATCACCATGCATTGTAATTTTTTTCACTTCAGCAATATCATACGCACTAACAATGGTTTACAAAGCCATTAGACAGCTGTAGAGGACAAAGTTCTATTAAACCTAAAATGCTATTTAGGCAATTTTTATCTGTCTTACCTACTTCTACTTAAGACTGCAAAAATCACTACTTAGTGCTAACCAATCTTAATACATATGTTACAAAAATTACATGACTGCTGACCTCTAAACCATACATCAACTCTACATGAGAACATTAAGGAGCAGTTAAAGAAGGAATTTATTACATTCATACTTAACAAGTAAGCAGTTTAGTTAATATTATTTTTGACTAATGTTGATACCAGTTAATCTTTATATACGTAGTATGAAACTTACCGCTCTTTTGAACGGAACCTTTTATCATGGGTAAGCAAGTCATAGAGTTGCTGAATGTGTGCCAAACCAGGCAGAAATATTAAGACTGCTCCATTGACTTCTTTAAACTGTGGAGTCCTGTCTAAATAATAATAATAATAATAATAATAATAATAATAATAATAATAATAATACAGTTTACTTATAAAACATGAAACAATGCATTTGTTGTTGTATATCTCTTGAAAGTAAAGCAGAATGGTTACATCACTGGAATACTATTAAGCTGGTATAAGAACTGAAATCCATGAACTGTCATATTGATTTTGAGTTCTTCCACCAGCTCAACACTAGACCAATGATATTAAAGGTACACTTTTTTCTGGCAATTTATATGAAAACAGCTCCTTTGAAAAAATCATGGCAAGAAACAAAGTGCCCAAATGAAGGAGTACTTTTTGCTAATAAAAGATATAAAAGCATGTTTTTTTCTCTTTAAAAGGGAGATACTTATAACATTCAAGAATTATTTTCAATAAAAATAAACAAATCTACAAAAAAGACATATAATACAATCCAGCATTTAACTTTATAATCTCTATCTTTTCAAGATCAGGATGACAATAGGCAAACTATTCCAGCTACAAGAGGTGCAAAACAGGAGTCATCCTACAAGAGACCCACAATTCAATCCAAAAATATAAATTATTAAAATACATCACAATTCAAACTGTCTTTAAAAACAGAAATGATTTTTTTTTTCTTACCCAAATATTCCAGAAGGTCTAAAATGAGATCCATGTTTATTTTATTTGGATTCATATACTGTAGAGTGTGCCTTGTGCGTTTGCTGTAGTCTTGCAAATGTGTTCCTGTTTCACAACAACTTCCAGAATCTTTTACAATAAATTCCTGGACAAATATTAAAATATGAATTTTGAAAAATTTGCTAAATGACTACTTCATAGATGCAGTATTATATTAATATCTATTTCATGTAACTATAATTAGTTTTAATTTTTAAATTGTGATCTTCTAAAATATTTACTATTATAAAATTAAGTGAATTAATTACCTGATGTATTTGAGTCCTGCCTCCTTTTCCTGTGACATTTACATTAATTTCTTCTTCCTCTTCTAGGAATTTCTGACAATATTCTGAGTCCTGCTCCAAATTATACCCAGTTTGTTCTACCACATCTTCAAGATAGAAAACCTGGTAACACAATTAAGTTAAGGTCAAACAGCATAAATACCCAACAGATGCAAGTATACACATTGGAAGACAGTGTAAGAATAAGAAGCACCATTTGCACTAGTTATGAAAAAAGTAGTTAAATATGTATGTTAATACAGATATGAAAAAAGTTCAATGAAGTTTATCTAACTGAATGAAACATAGGCAATCAAGCAAATAATAAAATCAACCAAAGTGACAGTAGTGTAATGCATTGCTCTGCAGTAAAGTAACATATAATCCAGATTGTTGTAGCTGGGATTGATAAACCGATACATTTACTTACCTCTACTGGGAAAGTCCTACCAGGAATTCTCACCACTGGGCAGTGACCAAAATACTTTGCAAATTTATCACAATCAACTGTGGCACTCATTAAGATTACATGAAGGTCAGACCGCTTCTGAAGAATCTCTTTCAGAATGATCAGCAGGAAGTCAGACTGTACACTTCTCTCATGCACCTATGAAGAATTGTGATATTCAGATTTTACCTTAAATAGTAATTTTTGCCATACAACAATTAATGTTTGCACAGACAGTTTTTGAACATTTTTCCTCCTCAATTAGCAGTTTATAATTTGGTACAGTGCTTCACAATGCAGGGAGTGTCGCATACTGTTTAAGGCTTTGGACTTCAAACACTTAAGTTGTTGGTTTAAATTCTGCTCCTGGCACTCCATGTAACCATAAGTAAGTTGATTTACCTGCCTGTGCTCCAACTGGAAAAACAAAACAAATGTAATCAATTATATCTGAAATGTTGTAAGTCACCTTCAATTAATTGTGTTTCCGTAAAAATAAATAAATAAATAAATATCTGTTAAAACTATTAAAGTTCAAAAGTAATCGTTTTGAGTTACTGCTCTTATTGGTGTCTTGCAGCTCTTTAAAAAGCTATTATTGCTATTTTCATGTATGATAATTTGTAAAGACTGGTCAATTGCTAGATATCTGCTTTAACATTTAAAGCCATTCTTGGCCTGTTTCTCTCACATAAGCATTTTGATCTGCTTTATTACTTATGCTATTCATTATGTAAAAATAAACAAAATACCATTAAATTCTACCAATAATATAACAACACCACTGATATTCTATGTACTGTAGTGTATGTTCTTTTCAATAGTTTGTTGATAGGGTGAAAAATATTACAGTGAAGAATGATTCATAAAACTACCTAATATTAATAAAACAATATTATCATTACAAATCATTTCTTCATAATCTAGAAATTAAGCAATTGTGGAGGTTTGACTTGTTCATGTGCCATAAAAATTAAGTACTTTATACATAAATAAATGTAGATGGTTCATTTTCATAGTTTGCCTAAATCTTCATTAAAAATGTAGTCACTGAATGTCTAGTGTAATTTAAGTAAGCATAACAGCACTGCCTAGTAAGAAAATGTTTACCTGTTCTTTACCAGGAGTGTAAAAAAATATGAAGTGCACGCAACCTTTTTATTCCAGGAAGAAAAACTGTGCAAAAAACAGCCTCCTGTATTTCTCATACGGAGCAAAAAAATATACATTAATAAATTGTTCGAAGTGTAGCATTTTGTTGGTAATATCTAAAAAGTAAATAAAACAGGATAAATTATTTTGTACGATTAATAATAATTAGGCATGCGGTCAGTTATAGATGATGTAATAGTTTTAACAGGAGTTATAGCTATTTCATGATTTATATTTAAAAAGACTAGGGGCTTCGCCCTCTGCTCGCTTCGCTCGCCAACCCCCGTTTTTAGTTTTCTGGATACACACTTTTAAGATTTTGTTTTTTCTTTGAATTGTTGCTATTTCATTAGTGCCACTTTTATTTCACAACTTCTGTAAAAACAATATTTGGAATCTTTCGAGTCCCAATATGCTGAATCTTTTAAATGAGGAAAGTGAGACATGTGTTTAATGACTTTGTACCATAATTCAGGATAGGTTTCTCTGTTTGGAATTTCAGTACAGACATAATGATCTATATCATCAGCAGTTAATGATTTTTTTTTTTGCAAAGTAACCAATAAATGCATGTGAGGTAAACCAAATTTTTGAAATTCTCTTGACTTAAACTTCAAAGCCTTACAATATTTACATAGCTCTGACATATCACGTATGTCCATATATTCAATCTCTATTTGCCTTTTCGTTATTTCTCTTAGTAATAATTTATCTGTCTGCGCTACTTTACTTTCTTTGCTTTCATATTCTGTATCTTGCTCTGCATGTGTTTCTACGCGTCTTTTGAATTCCAGTTTTCATTATCTCTAACCAGCTTTGCATGCGTTTGGCCCCCTTGTTTTTTAACCTCTTTATGAAGTTTTACATTGTTTTCTATTCTGTCTTTTATCGCTTTGTCCTGCTTTTTTTTTTCCAATGACACCTGGTCCGTGGTGATTATTTTCCTTTTTTCAAGTAATAATCTCCATTTGTTTGCGCTACTGCGATCTTTACTTTCTTTTTTCATACTTTCTAATTTTCCTACTTTCATATTCTTTAACTTTCTCTGTGTATCATGCCGTTTTTTTTTGAGCCTTTCGAATTCAACTGCTTTCATACTCTCTTACCTTCTCTTTGTGTATAGCACCAACGTTTGTGAACGTCTTTATGAAGTTCTACTTTGTCTTTAACTCTCTGTCTTTTAATTCTGAGCCCGATTAGATGTGCTTTTTTTTTCCCCAATTCCACTTGTTCCGGGCTGATGATTACTTTTCTTATTTTCTGAATTTGCACCTAGATTATTCTTTTTTATTTTTTTTCTCTCCAACGTTTTTTAGTCTCCTTATTCCGTGCTGCTTTCTTCTTCGCTTAGTCATCTACATTTCATTTATAACGTATTGTCCATATACGCTTTATACAGTGGGTACGGAAAGTATTCAGACCCCCTTCAATTTTTCACTCTTTGTTAGATTGCAGCCATTTGCTAAAATCATTTAAATTAATATTTTTCCTCATTAAATGTACACACAGCACCCCATATTGACAGACAAAAAAAAGAATTTTTGAAATTGTTGCAGATGCTTTCCATTTCTTCTGATCATCCTTGAGATCACCTTCATTTTAGTCCAGCTGTGTTTGATTATACTGATTGGACTTGATTAGGAAAGCCACACACCTCTCTATAAAAGACCTTACAGCTCACAATGCATGTCAGAGCAAATGAGAATCATGAGGTCAAAGGAAGTGCCTGAAGAGCTCAGAGACAGAATTGTGGCATGGCACAGATCTGGCAAAGGTTACAAAGAAATTTGTGCTGCACTTAAGGTTTCCAAGAGCACAGTGGCCTCCATAATCCTTAAATGGAAGACGTTTGGGACGACCAGAACCCTTCCTAGAGCTGGCCGTCCGGCCAAGCTGAGCTACCGGGGGAGAACAGCCTTGGTGAGAGAGGTAAAGAAGAACCCAAAGATCACTTTGGCTGAGCTCCAGAGATGCAGTCAGGAGATGGGAGAAGGTTGTAGAAAGTCAACCATCACTGCAGCCCTTCCACCAGTCAGGGCTTTATGGCAGAGTGGCCTGTCGGAAGCCTCTCCTCAGTGCAAGACCCATGACAGCCCGCATGGAGTTTGCTAAAAGACACCTGAAGGACTCTGAGATGGTGAGAAATAAGATTCTCTGGTCTGATGAGACCAAGATAGAACCTTTTGGCCTTAATTCTAAGCGGTATGTGTGGAAACAATCAGGCACTGCTCATCACTTGTCCAATACAGTCTCCACAGTGAAGCATGGCGGTGGCAGAATCATGCCGTGGGGGTATTTTTCAGCTGCAGGGACAGGACGACTGGTTGCAAACAAGGGAAAGATGAATGCGGCCAAGTACAGGGATATCCTGGACAAAAACATTATCCAGAGTGCCAAGGACCTCAGACTGGGCTGAAGGTTAACCTTCCAACAAGACAATGACCCTAAGCACACAGCTAAAATAACGAAGGAGTGGCTTCACAACAACTCTGTGACTGTTCTTGAATGGCCCAGCCAGAGCCCTGACTTAAACCCAATTGAGCATCTCTGGAGGGACCTAAAAATGGCTGTCCACCAACGTTTACCATCCAACCTGACAGAACTGGAGAGGATCTGCAAGGAGGAATGGCAGAGGATCCCCAAATCCAGGTGTGAAAAACTTGTTGCATCTTTCCCAAGAAGACTCATGGCTGTATTAGCTCAAAAGGGTGCTTCTACTAAATACTGAGCAAAGGGTCTGAATACTTAGGACCATGTGATATTTCAGTTTTTCTTTTTTAATAAATCTGCAACAATTTCAAAAATTCTTTTTTTTGTCTGTCAATATGGGGTGCTGTGTGTACATTAATGAGGAAAAAAAAAATTTAAACGATTTTAGCAAATGGCTGCAATATAACGAGTGAAAAACTGAAGGGGGTCTGAATACTTTCCGTACCCACTGTATGCACTGAGAGCCCTGGATCTGTGTGTGCTCAAAGCCTTTACACGACTGAGTGTTTTGCTGCCCATGGGCTTATTTGGCATTGGTTGTAAGTAGGGCGTGTCTTGCAAGAATCTCATGTTCTACATCCCCGCGAGACGTTCCTGGGTCAATCTGTTGGCACAAAGTCTCATGTTTAATGTCCTCGCGAGACGCTCCGTGGCCAATCTCTTTTGTCTCGTTGGTATTAAGTGTCTTCCGTGATCTTCACGTGAAGATCATGTCTCTTCTCACTAGTGTTTCCCTCCAAGATTATTTTTATAATAGAGAGATAAGAAAGAGTTAGGTATAACAGGAGGGAGAATCACTGTTGCTGTCTTTGGAGGAACAGACATTGGGAATACCACACTTCTACAAACTTAAAAAAACCATACGATTTCTCACCTTATTTGTTAATACTATTATTATGCTTTTGCAAACAGTGTTCTGAGAAAAGGCACAGTGAAAGAAAAGCATCTACGTGTTCCTTCCATTTCCTGAGAGTCTGGTGTAAAATAATTGGAGCACAGATATTAACCAGAGTGTGCCAACAAGGAGACCAGTGAGTCTGAGGTGCCGATGAATATGACACATGAGCACATGGCTAGAATTTCCAGTAGCCTAAAGGACTAATAAGATGAAAAATGCACTAGTACTAGAAAATATGTAACCAGTCCTTAATGCAAAATACACCAGACAAAGATCAAGATTAACAAAAATTATGGTTGTAGTTAGCATCACGTTTACTGCAGAAAATAGACTTTCAGTGAAGGAACTGTACTCATTTCTTAAACTTAATCAACATTTTTAAACCTGAAGCTAAAGGGATATGTAAAGGCAAAGCCTTTTCAAATTTTATGCCCCCTGCTAAATTTTGTTTTTCTTAATGTGTAATTTAACTTTCACTAGTGAAAACAGAGTTCCCCCAAGAATTTCAATGAAAACGTTATGTAAATACACTTTGGCCAGATTGGAGAACGTTAAAGTGTTTAAGTTAAAATATATCCGAAATGTAATGTCTGATATGTTAATTCCAAATTTAGCTTTGCAAAATGGTACCGACTACATTTGAAATTCTAACCTTAATTAGTCAGAAATACAGACAGTTTGCATGGTTATATAATAAATCTGTAGACACAACTTGAAAGGACAGAATCGCTGCTTGCAATGGCCAAGGTGTCAAATGAAGCTACCAAGGTACAGTATTAAGACCTACACGGTCAAAATAAAACTAAGAGGGCTGCATCATGCAGAAAGGCACATATGCATGATCAAACCACAATTGTCATACTCTGTCTTAGACACTTCGGTCATGCCACTTATCCATTTGGTGTGAACCTCTTTGGAGAACTTCATAAATGTCAGACTTGCATTAGTATCATTATGATTTTTCACAAGACTAATGGTCTAAAGGGCAATTTTGTGCTAGGGGGAATTTAGGTTAAATTTTCAGTGGATGAATTTTTTAAAATAGGTAGCCCTATAAAAGTGTAGATGGGTAAAAAACAGACCCCCTGTGACTAGGGAGTAAATTCACCTCCCACACTAAAGTTGCTTTCTCCCCACCAGTGATCAGATGCTTTTGCAATAGATTTGTAGGTATCTGAAGGTGGTGGGATGTCTCAGTCAAACTGGATCCTGTCAAAAGATTTTTTCCTTTCCAAAATGATATAGCGCAAGCAGTGATAGGGATGCCTGGCTGGTATTTTCTAAGTGCCCTTATTTACCTTTCCTCCATACTGGCTATTCACATGGAAGTATGATGCTCTTTTCCTTTATTAACCACCAAGGTCTTTCTCCAATCACATTTTCACTGGGTAAGAAACTGATACTTGAGGAAATCTGGAGGGCCCTTAATCTAAAGTAGAAATGTAGATTGTCTTAGAGAACAAACTTGCTGAGTCTTTGAAAACTTCTAAGCAAATATGATATATGTAAGAGTATTCATTGCTATCAGAATGTGATAGCCTTGTGGAAAGTTATTTATCGTATGGCATTCAGCATACCTGCTAAAAACAAATCTCACAACAACTTTAGAAGAAAACCATCAGGTTTTCATAGAGATCATATAGAAAAGATGTATTGCAAATGCACTAACAGATGAACAACTTAAGGAATGATAATGTCCATGTAAAATTGGCCCCTGCTGGTCAATGAAAGTTCATGAAAGCACATTAGAACAATTATGACAAGAAAGGGCCATTTAACTGAAAACAGCTAATTAATCACTATTTAATGTTTTTTGGCAAAAAAAACAAAAAACAAAAAGCAAATCAATGACTGTTAATCATACTACTTAGTGACATATATGTTTCTGACCTCACCCCCCACAAGTCAAAAGCATGGTCAGTGGAAAATCTTGTTGAAAAGTCACTAAAACCTGCAAAAGAGTGCTAGGATAAGTAACTTCATGAGATCACCAAATAAAGTGTTAGTTTGATAAATTATACATACAATAACAAAACTATATCACAGTTGAAGGTTCTTACATTGAAACTTGTGTTCTATAAGTAACAAAAATCTTGCTAATACATTGATTAATTTTTCACCGTACCATTGACTTTTTTGCTAAACAGTATTTTAAACATTAGATTAATAATTATCTTTCTCAAAAAAATTTTCATTCATGGTACCACTTACCTCATCAACAATTACATGAGAAATATGACTAAGAAGACCATCGTTTTGTAACTTCCTGAGCAGAACACCTGTAGTACAGTAAAGTATGCATGTGGATTCACTGGCTTTTGTCTCCATTCTTATTTGATAACCACACATTGAGTTCTGGGGGAAAGAAATAAACTATAATCAAACAAGGTTCTACTCGACCAAAATATTTTTTTTTTCCAAAATTTAATTATTGGAGTATACCAGTTGGTTTGTAAAAAATTCCAAAGAAAAGCTTAAAAACTAGTGCACATAAGGCAGAAAACAGGTTGTCACTTCCTTACAGAGAGGGTTGGTCACTGTCAGAAACGAAAAACTCAGTTACTATATATAGTAGTTTTTTTAGCACCTTGTTGTCTTTAAAGAAACAGATGAAGTCAAAACTTTGTGAACTAGCTAACAAATAATGCAAGACAGACTTAAATAGGGATGTGAATTATCAATTAATTGTACTTTTACATTAGGGATTGGCGGGTCAATACTAAAGTATAGATACTTTTGATCCAGATGTCTTAATTTAAACAATGATGTTCACATTAAACGTATCAATACTGTGCAAAACTGGAGCTATTTTTCCTTCTGTGCTTTAAGTTTTGCATTGCCCTAAAATCACACTGGCTGTGCTGTGATCCACCGCACCTGCCAAAGCAGTTTGACAGTATGTGTGTGTGTGAGGCAATGACAGAAAGAAAGAGAAGTGTTGTGTGGAGTTATTTTACCCCATTAAACAATAATGAAGCAAAATGTGACATGTGTCAGAAGACCGCACATCATTGCGGCAACAGCACCAACCTTGTAAAACGCATGAAAATCAGTCATGTTGCCGAACACGAGGAATTACAATAAAGGCGATCAGGGAAGAGCACGTAGACTCAGGCTAAAATGCCCAGCACGGCTGCTGCAATCTACTCTTAAAGAAGCCTTCCAGAAAGGCAGGCACTACCCAGGTAATGTTAGCATTGTAAACTGATATACACTAAGATTGTTGTAATTGCTTGAATAGAAAATCAATATTTGTTTTTAGGGAGGAGTACGTTACATTTAAAGCTTAACTTAGTGTTAGATCCAAGTGTCATTTGGACAATGGTATAGATGTGTCTCACGAAAGACTAGAGGTTTACTCGAGCTGCAAAAATGTTAAAAACGTTAGTGCCGAGTGTTACTTATAGATGCTTCTTCTTCCCACCTCATAATGGCATCTTGCAAGAAACAAGGGGAATCCGTTATCATTCAGGCAGTGAAAAAGAAAGTGATTCTGGGAATCTGAACGTGATACTCCTGTTACTCATATGTGCAGTGTGCTATTCATATTATTATTGGTATCATTATTATAAATTCCACACTTCTGACTTTGTACTTTTAGTGTTTTGGATGTTTTATAGTATAAAGATTAGATTTAAAGAATATTTTTCAAGTAAAAATATGCAACACTTTTAACTTTTTTTTGAGAAAAACATTCTAGGGAGGTGAATGGACACACTTAGAGCACATTTTCACACTTTCTGCATTTATTATGTCTAACTGGCACAGCAATGTAAAAGGAGATTTCATGGCATCGAAACATTTCACAGTCTTGCTGCTAGCACCTTTCTGGAGATTAGGTTTAAAAACATTGCTTTTCATGACAAAGAGAACATAGAAACTACAAAAAAGCATCTCCTTGATGAAATGCAAGTAT
Source organism: Polypterus senegalus (assembly GCF_016835505.1). Classification (NCBI taxonomy): domain Eukaryota; kingdom Metazoa; phylum Chordata; class Cladistia; order Polypteriformes; family Polypteridae; genus Polypterus; species Polypterus senegalus. The sequence continues at coordinate 24,868,853 of NC_053157.1, forward strand.
TCAGTAATCCCAGTTCAGACTTTGATCTTCCAGAACCGGCCTATACCTCTGCATTTGCACCAAGCACTGCCTCTTCATCTACCTCAAGTTCTACCCCATCTACATCAAAAGGATGGATATGGGCAGCTTTTGACCTTCAACTACTCTCATCCAACAGCACCGCACAACAGACACAGAAAGGCTGATTGAAACGCGCCACTATTTAGAGGAAAAGTTAATACCTCAGGACCAGGACCCATTGCGTTGATGGCAAGAACATCAGCAAGCATTCCCATCCCTAAGCAGGCTGGGATACCAAACACATAGGGATTCCTGTTTCGTGGGTACCCTTGAAAGAATTATTTCCAAAAGCAAGGGTGTTGGTAAGCCAAAAAAGAAACAGACTAAAAGGGAAGCAGGTCAATATGCTATTGTTTCTAAATAAAAATACTATATACAGATATGGAAATAACCACGCAGACTGTATGGGCAGGAAGCTTGACATACCAACCCAATGTGGTTGTCTTTACATTAAAATGTTTATTTTAGGGGCACCCTTTGGCAGTGAGAGAAGGTGTAAGTAAAATAAGCAGCAGTTGTTGCTGTATTGATTGCTATTTTCAAAAGTATTTATTTTAACTGGTAGTTTCATTAAAAGTTATTTTATTATGCCACATTTTCAGGTGGCATGACATAAAGAAAAGGTTCTATACAGTTCTATAAATGGTAGTAAGTTAATTTGTTGTTATTTCACAGATAATTTGCAAAAACTGTACATGTTTAATAATTTCTGTTAATACAGAAGTAAAGAAATCTAATATTTGGCACTATATTTAATAGTCTACTAATCCAAAGTTTTTAAAATGTGACTATTTGATGTCCACACATACCGTAAATTTTTACAGTAGATTAACCATGCTTGCAAGACAACACCCTGGCTGCATCAGTATTGGTACTGATATCGGCAATACTGGCCTCAGTATCACCCGGTATCGGTTTGAAAAGAAAATGAGCAGTATCGCCCATCACTAATTTGTATACTTTGTATTTGAACTAGGGATGTTGACAAGTAACTTTTAATTTGATTAATTTACGTTAAGACTTTTATATTTAGAAACTATTCAGATAAAATACATGAGGGCTGCACTTCAATTAGATTCAAGTAGTAGTTTTTTTTTTTTAAATCCAGTTGAAGAAGAGACAGCAAATGTAGCTTGGATTAGGAATGTAGGAATGTTGTCAAGCCAAAAGGTGGCAGTATTTGCTACCAAAAGTGGAATGCTGTGCTGCACCACAAAAGCAGCAGATCTAAAAAACATATCAAATCAAGCATGATGCTTGAAAGGTCAGACTGCAGTAGCTTACCTCACTTGCAGTACTAGAAAGGAAAAAGTTTACTGTATGGCCTTGAGAGGAAAATGCACACAAGAGTGTATAGTGATAGAGCAAGACATGTTAACATACAAGGTATTTCAGAGCAGCTAATCAGTCATCTGGAGCTATTTTACTGAAAAGAAGCAAGGACTGCAAATTATACCGCAACAATGTGCCACTACATTGATGGAGACCAACAAATGAAATCGTTGATGCTAAATATACAAATGTTCAAACAAAACATGCAGCCGACAGCCTTTCTGAAATGACTCAAAATGTTTGTGCATTTTCATTATACAGCAAAAAACACTGCATCTGCCAAATTACCACCTCTAGAAAACTGTGTCTTGGTAATGGAGAAATCCTAGCTTCTATCCTGACCGCTTATAAATAGGCTGTACATGTAACTTGTTAGTCAGTATGTCAATATAGTTCCTCTCCTGAACAAAAATGCATAAAATGTTTTTCAGTATTATATAAAGGAACAGTTTATAATATGTTTTCATATTAAAACATATTCTCACATGCATAATACATTTTCTGGGAAATTAATTTTTATGTTATCTTTTGTGTAATTGAGAATGACGCCTTTTTTTAATTATTACAGGCCATTAATTAAAGGGTGGTGACAAACCAAACCAAAAGAGATATTATATATACATACATATATATTTATATATATGTGTATATATATATATATATATATATATATATATATATATATATACACCACACACACACATATATATATATATATATACACACACATATATACATACATCTTTTGGTTTGAAAAAGTGAAATATATTCCCAAAAACACATTTAAACTTCACAGTAAAACATGAAACTTTGCTGGATGGTTTGTTTACCTTTGTTCCTGCTCCATCTTCACAGCCAAGTTCTTCTGAAACTCTGACTGCCAGACTCATGGCGGAGATCCTCCGGGGCTGAGTACAAACAATTTTGCATTTCTGTGATTCAGATTGTCTCATTAGAATACTCTCTAAAATAAACTGAGGTATCTGGGTGCTCTTTCCACTTCCTGTCTCTCCTGCCACAATGACTACACGGTTTCTCAATATGATCTCCATAACTTTATCTTTGTGTTGATATACAGGTAGCTGCTCCCTGTCCCTCAGTATTCTCTTATATATGGATGATGACTGTAGTTTTGTGAAAAGTGCCCTTGCAGCCTCCAAATCATCATGATTCACCTGATTTAATGATATTTTTTCAAAGTCTTCATCAGTAACCAAATCTTCCCAAGAATCCTCTGGTTCGTTTTTATTGTCAACAGCACTTGGCAGTTGCTGCTGCTGCTGTTTTATTGTATTGAGCAGCTTTGTAATAAATTGGTCCCGTGGCTTGTTAGTTTCAAGTTTATTCTGCTCTTCTTTTTTTTTCTCACTATCACTCCATTCCAGCCAGACATCTCTGTACGTTGGAGGCAGCAACTGGTGCACGGACTAAATGAACAAAAAAACATAGTCTGCATTAGCAAGGTCATAATAAAAAAAAATAATTTTTAAACATTTCATTTAAAGCTATGCACTGCTGCTTAAAAAGTCAAAATGTTGCAATTACAGTTCCAGCAAATATTCATAAAAAATGGAGACATATGTTTTATCTCACCAGATCTCAAACTTGAGGCTATGTGGCAAAAAAAGTTACAAAAATATAGTATCATTATAAATTTTGTCTATTGATCATACTTGAATTAAGTAACACTGACTTACCAGTTAAAATAAGAGTTATGCTACTAATCAATGCAACCATTAACAATACTTTCTTCTAAAGCTCAATAAATATGTGCTTCTTATTTAACACAGAAACCAAGAGCTTGTCTGCTGTTTAAAAAATGGAAAGATGTCTCAAGTCACCCACCTGCACAAGTACTATAGTATTTTGGTCATTTAAATCATACCAGCTATGTTTTATTTAATTTCTTAAATATGTATTAGTAAAATTACATTTACGCCCTCCTCATATTTCTTAGCATATGTCTATTCATGCCAAAGGTTCAAAGATGAGCCCCATATTTGGTTAATGAAGACCTTGATAAATTAGCAGAAAATTCCAAGTTGAAAGTAAAATGTCCTTATCAAAATAATAATGTGCAGTGAAGTAGCAGAGCAGAAAAGACAAATACTTAAAAAAAACTCTAAATCAGTTCTTTTATTTATTTGCATAGTTACTTGAGTACCTCAAGGTATTATTTCAAATTTGGTTTAAAAGCATGCTTTTTAAATGTGTACATCCATGTCAGCTGTAATGTGCTTCACTGCAGAGAAGAGTTACAGTACATAATTTGCACATTCACCTGGATTTTGAGATGTTGTATAGTATTATGCAGCTCTGTTTACCTGATTAAAACTGGTGATCAGTCTCTGTGATATCCTTTTAGACTATCATGTGTGACAGTCTATATTAGTCACAGAATGACAACATTATATAACTTTTAAACTGTACAGTAGTTAAGGACTTTTCAAATGTATAATACTGTATACATAAAACAGTTTGATTGATGTTCATGTTTATAGACATTTTATTCAAAAAAATGACATGGATTGTTATAAATTCAACACTAATATTAAACAGGAAAATGATAACCAAAATTATTAAACTTTTTTTTTTTATGCACAAAGCATGCAGTCTACGGGCAGCACATGGTGCCCATTTGCCTTAGTAAAGAAGTGAAGCATTAGCTGTTATACTAACTAAAGCAAAAATATTCAACTATTCAATTTTGCAGATTAATACAGAAGACTCCTTCTGAAAACCAGAAACTGATATGCTAACAATGCTTAGTTAAGTTCACACATGTAAGCAAGTAATGCATGCATACCTTTCTGCAAATTTCATGTCTAATCACTTTGGTATGACATACACGATAATCAGAGAATTACACTGCCCTATAAGCAGCAACCTGATGTAGGCACTAAAATGTTTCCACCAAAATGGATTTTATCACAGTCTTTTTTTTTGTCCAGTTTTTGTTCACTCTTCCTCCTGCCAGCTAAGATCCATTAAGAAATCCCAATCTTAAATAAGGTTGTATGCTTTAGTACTCTCTTTTCACCTAAATAAAACATGTAGAATTTTAATCATTCTCACCTGCCCCTTTACTAAGGTATAAAGAGCCAATGTGGCCCCTAGATGTTGTGCTTGCATGCTGTCTTCAGTGAGTATTGTGGGACATACTTCAAGCATGCCATCCTTCAACTTGTTAATACGCACCCTGACAGAGCAGAAACAACAAAATTTTAATTATGTAAACAATATAGATAGAAATTAAGAACTGGTCTTTTCACTTATTCATTAAATACCAAAATAAGTATTCATGATGAAGAATCAGCAGAAACTGTGGCTTACAGAAAAATGTGTTCACTGCAAATGTTCTATTGTGATTATATTACTGTTGGAGAAAATATTGTTTTAGCGCTTTTTTTTTGGAAATATTTTCAACCTTTTTCCTTTAAATAACACATTTTAAATTGTATACAAGCTATAGTTCTCCACATATATAACAAACCAAAAACAACTACATAACCTAACATTCTCAAACATGTTAATCTAGTTCAGGTTTATGGTGGAACACTAGACTGTTAATAACCCTAGGCAAGACTCACACAGAACCAATCTGGAATCATTAATTAACCTAACTAGCATGTCTTTAGGATTGTGAAGGAAAAACCCAAGCAGAGACGGAGAGAAAATGTATACTCTACATGGACAATGAATGGGCACCCAGTATGCTGGAAATGTCAGGCAGCAGTGCTACCTACTGTATCACAGTAGGCATGTTTACATATAAACCTTTACTCCACTTAGAGGAACTGGGTTATTGGCCTCTAAAAAAACTGGTTGAAAGAGTCAGATTTCTCCATGAAAAATCCGATTATGTGGCCATGTTAACCCTTAGACAAGATAGTGTTCAGAATTTTGGAGTCTGCACATGTGTGTTGCACTCTGTAAGCCTGTGCATGTATTTCTTCAAATATGCTTTTGAGAAGTGTCCAAAAAATAAATTTCCAGGGGCAAATGTTTTGATGATTGCATTATTTCTTCTCCTGACTGAGATAATCTGTCTCAGTATTTCAGAAAACTGAAAATTTATGTTGATGACCTCAATGTACAGTGCTAAACTCAGCAGCATAATCTTAAGAGAAACAGGGTAACAGGTTTAAAGTAACATGTGTTACATAGTCAGATTATGTTTTAAAGTAATGAGTAACTTAATATTTATCTCAATGAAGTTAATATATTATTCCAGCAGCACTGGGTATAAGACAAGAGGCAAACATGCCAGTTCCTTTGCAGGGCTCAATCACACAGCCAAGAAAAAAATGAGTGTGCTGCATGAAATCTGGTAATAGAAACCTAAATAAAAGTATCTATTTGACTAAACATTTATAAAACAAAAGAAAAATATCACAGGAATCATGCTTATTTTCGGATTCACAGTGGCCGATTATGTTGTTTAACTTTATTGCATAGTTTAATGATGTTGGAGCATTTTGACATAGGAAATCTCCAGAAGATTACTTGCCAATTTAAACACAGATTTTAAAGAACCAGGTTTCTGCCTTAACTGGGTTATTCACCTTAACTTGGTTATGTGTGCGCATGTTAACATACTCAGCGGTACTGAATGCACAAGTAATTATAAGGGACTGTTAATATGGTGCACCATTTCTAAATCTAAAGACAGTTGATATTAATCACAGATTCTTGCGCCCCGCCTTTTTTGCATTCTGTATTAGACACACTCTACTTAGATAGGAAACTTGACGAGTAAGTAATCTTTCAGTTTGTGTGATTAAAAAAAACTTATCTTGCAAATAATTATTATGAATAATAAATGTCCTGCAGTTTTGTCTATTTACAAATCCAGGTTATTGTAGTAAATGACAGAGCTTTTGACAATATTGGTTACAAATAATTTTAATCTCTTGCTTCAAAACATAACAACTAATCAAGACTGTAAAAGCCATAATAGAAAATGTAATTCACCATAGCCTATTATCAGTTTAGCTCACTAAAATTAAACTAACAACTAATTTTCCAATGAAGCACTAATAGTAAATACAGTAATGTAGAATTTGGACTTTGAAAAGATTGATCTAAAAATGAGTAATATTATACTGCTTTAAAAATGCACCTAAAATGCATATGGTGTAAGAAAAAATTCTGCTTGTTCTGGCACGTTGATAAAACCAGCCAAATGGTGCAACAGTCAACAAATTTCTGATTTAAAATAAGTTTAAGAGTTTACTAAGTTTCATTAAGCACCAACAGATAATATGGGTATGTTCCTGCTGCAAAAATGCAATTATTTTTGAAATACTAAAATGTATACTGATGTACAGTTTAAACACCACAACAATGATGCAAATAATAGGAACTTAGAGCTTTGATTGCAATCTTTTTAGATGAACAGTATATATTTCAATTCCCTATACAAACTATCCACGGCTGCCAGGTGTACTCTTGGTTCAAAACACAGCACTAAATCAAGTCTATTTAGCCCTGGTTGATGGATTTATTGCAGTATTATGATAAGACTCATTAGCAATCCCTGTAAATAATGATTCACTGTTTAACTAAAAACATTTTATATTAAGGAAGAATGCAAATGAAATTTAGTCATACTTCAATATTTTCTGTAAATGAGACAAAGAGGAAATACACAAACCTGCATTTCCAGTATTTACCAACAGGGACCTTCTCAAACGTTGGCTGTGGACTTTTGGGCAGATTTTTCCTGCACCAGTCAATAAGAAATTGTTTAGGTGATTTGCCTGTCCAGCTACGTGTTGTATAGTCAAAGTTTCTTATGTCTTTAGGTTCTTTATTTTTTACTGAAATGAAACAAAAGTAAATATTAAGATAAAAACATGAACAGAAACTTGAATTTGCTACATGCACCTCAGAAGCCGTAATATAGAAACTGTAAAAGCTGTAGAATTTGCTTTTTAAACAGTGAAATATTATTTCTAAGATACGCTATACTGGTCTCGCTTACCTTTATTCTCTGTAGATGATGCAGCCTTTTCAAATAAATCCAAGTTTAAGGCACTGTTGTCCTCCGAATGGTTGACAGGCTTAATTACTTCTTTTGGTACTTCACTATATTTTATAGATTTGTTAAAAAGTGGATGGGATTCTAAAGGTCTCATTTCTTAGAAATAAACAATAAAAAACAAAAATTAATATTTGAGTTGTCTGCATGAATACAAGGATAGACAACAGACCTGATTAATCTGATTTTATAATACTGAAGATTTTTTACAGTCTATTCTAAAACAATAATTATATTACTCTGTTTATGTCTATATTACAAATGTATAATTTAAAAGGGTAACAAGTTCATTGTACTCTTAGAAAAATTTGCTTAGTAAATGGTTTCCCGTTGAAACTAAGGAAATGAATAACAATAAGACAATAAAAATTAAAAAAAATTCTGTAAAATTTATATTTCCTCATTTTTCAAGTGCATGACAAGAGGATAAGGTGGTAAAAGGATGAGCAGGACAGACAAGACAACAGATTGTAGCAACACTTAAGATATCTAAGGCGATTCAACCCCATACAGCAAAAGTTACTCTTCCCAGTAGTGAAGAGACAACAAGGGTTACAAAAGAGAATTGTAACCTGATATTCTGAGAGCATAAACAAAGCTATCATTAGTCTTAGACAAAGATTTATGGTTTATTTGGTTTTGACCTAATAAAGAGTTAATAGCTAGCATAGCACATGTCCAAACCACCTCAAATAGCTCTTCCCAGTATTACTTGGTGTATTAGAAATTCCCTTCATATTGTCTTAATCCTTTTTCTATATGAAAAGTAACCAAAACTCTATGGAAAATTTTCATTTTAGTCACTTCTTCTTACAATTTAATTCTTTTGATCACTATCTTAAACAATGACTGTTATGTAGACTGGTTAAATGTCACTGCTACATTTATTTTCTATACTGAATCAGCCATTATGTAACTGAAAATTACTGTTTTGTGCTTGAACAAAGTATTTCTGTTATAAACAATGTTCACCATGAAAACATTATATAAAACAAAAACTGAGCTTTACTTTGATCTCAGAGTAAGTTTCTGTTCATAGGTGTGTATACAGTAATGTATGCAGAAATAGTCAGAGAACAGCTGATGGAAGAGACTTTTCAATTATTTTGGTGAGTCAGTATACAGTATACTTTATCTCTCTAACAACAAAGATTGCTAACAAAAAATGAAAATAAACATTCATCTCCTATAACTGCTATACTTGACACCTATTCAGAATACACTCTTCTTTCTGAATATGCATTAGTATGCAGGGATTTAAATGACAAAAATATTCAAAATAAATTCAAAATACTAAGGTAAACACTTTACTCATTATAGTGTTAATAAATTTAAATTACACATTAAAAATTACTTCTGATTTATACACACCTTGCTGAATTACTCGTATTCTGTCTTGTGCTGATCGTTGGCCCATCTTGTCATTCTTCTGTTTTGCAGAAGCTGCCAGCTCTTTAGCATCTAGTAGCTGGGCTGTCAGCAGAAGGTATCGATCATTCTATTAACACAAGACACAATATTCATAAAATAAAGTTTACTGTTTCTATAAAAAAGGCCATCATAAGGTGATTTACAGACACAATAGGGAAGAAATAACATAGTTTTAGAATAAAATAACAGTTTACATGCTTTCCTTATTAAGGATCAACAGATCAGTCAATAAAGGGGATTAAACTGTTCATAGTGTGAAACTGTAGCCACTAAGTCACATCTGCTAATTCAAATGAACAAAAAACAGTGAAATATTATTTTTATCCAAACAATGAAAAAACTAAAGTAGCCTGAAGTGCTCTGGACTTATCTTTATTTGCTGAGCTCATGGATTAAAACTGGATGAGTTAATAACTTACATTTACTAAATACTAGGGGGTTCTGCCCCCCCTGCTCGCTTCGCTTGCTAACCCCCTGGGCGGGCGCTACATGCTAGCCACTTCGCGGCTCTGCCACTCGCATATGGGGAAGTGAATGTACAATTTAAACAGATTGCTATTTTCATGGGAATTGTTACATATGCATAATTCTATAATATAATATAATTCTACAGGATATTGTAAGTTGATGTTTTCATCTTCCGCACCATCACCACCAGCTTTTTCAGCATAGTCTAATGATATGCATTTAAGCAATTTGCCCTGCAATTGATCGACAATTCTTGCGTTAATTTGTTTGACTTCATTGTTTCTCTGTGCTAGGACTGCCCATGCACTCATTTCTTCTGTTGATAACCGTTTGGGATAAAATTCTTCAACAAGATTTGGACATAATAAGTCTTCTTTATTGGGAACTTAAAGTGAGGAAAACGTAAAAATTTATAAGAGTGCAAGAACTGTGTCTGACGAAAGCATTCACATGAATGAGACATGAGAGGACCGTGGCCATGGGTCGTGAACCGGAAATGGTTGAGAGGAGGGCAGAACCCCCTCTACCAGCCAAAAAATCACTTGGCAATAGTCTTGTCTCAAGATTTTCTTTTATAACAGAGAGATATAAACAAACTCAACAAATAAGATAAAATGAATGGTATTGACAGAGGAGTCAACATGGAAACAACATTCTGAAACTCCAATCACTTTAATAAAAAAAAAAAAAAAATCACACACGGGATACAAGAATTACTGTTAATGTTTTCTGCCAATGGCATCAAAGACTTAATTTTATTATCCTTGCATTCATTCTCACATAATTTCAAAAAGGTCTTTTATCTGTTATGTAAGACCATCAACTATTAAATAAAATATTTACTTATTATCCTTACATAAAAATAAACATTGGCCTTATAAAGAAGAAAAACAAGCAACAAATTCAAATGTTATATGCAGTTAGTCTTTAGATTTATGAAATTTTACTTTAAAACTTCAATATTGGAAATTCAGATTTCACTCTCTGGGGTAAATTACTTGCACTATAAGTATCCAAACTTTAACAATGTGCAAAATCTATGGTATAGAACAATTCATATAAAAAGTTAAAACATGTTTTTTTAATGAAAATTACTATATAAAAAGCACATGCAAAATATTTCAATAACAGAAAGCTTCTATATAAAACCAATTTTGTCCCAACTCACTGGATCAAACTCTTCATCCTCTGGACAGTTTAAAGCTTCATTTGGTTCTTCATCACTTGTTTGTTCTGCATACCGAAGTATCCAGTCTTTCATACTGACAGTTTCTGTAACTTTTGCCTACCACACAAAAAGTTGACACAAATATCATAAACAACTCCCTCTTTAACTGTCACATCTGAAACAATAAAAGTCTTCTGAATATTGCCAACCCATCCATCTAATACTTTTTAAATGCAAATCACATGTTAAAAGCAGGGTATATCCAATTTATCTGTTGCCCCACTCACAGTCCCCAGCTCCTCCAGGGCTATTCTCAGGCTTTACAAGCCCAGCTATGATATATAATCCCTCTAGCATGTCTTGGTTGTAGCCTCTGGTCTACTTACAAAGGGCCATGCCCTTTGTAAGAAAACTCTTTGAGTACTTTGAACACTTTGAATAAGACTGTTATGTTGCTGCCAGGTTCTGTGCACATTTTCCTTTGTCTTACTTGTTTTTTTATTTTTGAGGTTTTGTATATGTTTACATGCAATTTCTGTTATGTTTATTATTTAGTATTTATGTACAGTGTCTTTACATTTGCTCTTATTTTCTATTTTTTGTGAGTGGAACCCAAAGAAGTAGTGCCATCTTGATCTCACTTTTGAAGGACTGCCCTCAACCTTTATATTCTCAGTCTAGAGAGTTGGTTCTTTGTTAGTTTGTTGGCATTCAAATAGTGCAGTATTGTAAGTATTGACTTGCTGGTTTTTGCATTCTTCTTATTTGCATGTTTGGTTCTCAAGTACTGAATATTGTTTAGGATTTGATTGCTTTGGGTTGCTTTTTCAGGAAAACCTTGTTGTCTTTTCTTAAAATAGGTATTGGTAAATCAAAAAGTTGCTTTACTTATGAAGATTTTGTATTGGACTTGTAACTAAAACCAGCCATGGATCCATTTTAGGCCTGTGCAGACTGAAGCCTGCCTGGTTCCTGGGGTGAGACTACTTTATGTTTGTGATACCCTTATGTACCAGAGACTTACCCAGAGGAGTCCTCACCAAAAGCTTTTGCAATGTAACAGATTAATTTTGATCTCAAAAAATGGCTACTCTATTTTTAAGATCCCACAAATAGAAGAACCCCTCCATCTGAACATATCTGATTACTTCACTAAAAACAGTTCTATAAATCATGAATTTCATACCTGTGTTTGGGCCTTTTGTTGGATGCTCCTACTCTCTGCTTCTGGCTTCACTTCTGGAGGTGGCTGAAACCTTGGTTTGGCCTTCTTTTCCTCCTCTTCCAAAAGTTTTTGGCTAAAGCCTTCTGGAAGTTGATCTTAGTGGAGCGGGGAAAAAAAGCTATATTTCTCAAGTGTCTAGTACATTTTAACTAAATAAATTTTTTGTGTTCAAGAGGAAGCAGCAGGTCATGAAAGTGAGTTCTATCCTGGCGTCTCAAAACCTTATGCAAAGTTATCAACAGTTACAGTCAGGAGCAAAGTTGTTAGTGAAGACTACACTAGAGTGATGAGAGGGGGTGGTTGGGAGGCTTTGGCAGGTACTAGAAAGAGGAATGATATAGTATCATAGTCTAGTGAACAACAGGGTGAGCCAAACCACCAAACAGACAAGGAGTCAATGCCTGGATATTCAGGCCTATGCCAGCAGTATGATATTGTTAGTTTATTTGGTGAGATGTGCTAGAGAAGGAACTGAACTCTAAACAACAAGACTGTCGATTCAGTTTCTGCTACTGTGAGACCACAGTACTATCTGAATAAATGTTGCAGGTAGCGTTTAATCCAGATCCTATTTAACAACCACCTACTGAGTATGAAAGGTAAAATGGAAGGCAAAAAACTACATGTTATGATGTTGTTGTTGAAGTGTGAAAATATAGAGGAACCAACACAGTGGACATGGTTTAACAGAGTACTAATTATCAAAATTATTCTTACCATCTCGAAGATTCAGACAAAGCCAGTCCAATGCAGAATGAAGATCACCACCACATAAAACAGAATTCTTCATTGCTTCTTCAATATGCTCAGGTTGAAATGCAAACTCTTGCAAAGCAGTATATAAATCCTGTGTAAGAGGAGGCAGCAGAGGCCACCAATTATACCTATTACTTAAAGTGTTATTAGTAATTTCACAGATCAATAACCACAGCTAAAACTATTAGAAGTTCTTTTCTCTTTACATTGCAGTCCATCCATCCATTTTCCAACCCGCTGAAGCTGAACACAGGGTCACGGGGGTCTGCTGGAGCCAATCCCAGCCAACACAGGGCACAAGGCAGGAACCAATCCCGGGGAGGGTGCCAACCCACCGCAGGACACACACAAACACACCCACACACCAAGCACACACTAGGGCCAATTTAGAATCGGCAATCCACCTAGCCTGCATGTCTTTGGACTGTGGAAGGAAACTGGAGCGCCCGGAGGAAACCCACGCAGACACAGGGAGAACATGCAAACTCCACACAGGGAGGACCCGGGAAGCGAACCCGGGTCTCCTAACTGCGAGGCAGCAGCGCTACCACTGCGCCACCTTTACATTGCAGTCTTATCTTTATTTAGGTTCCATAGATACAAACAAAAAATAGGTGGCCAGATAAACAAAACTAACAAGTATTCATTCCTAAAGAGTAGAATAAGCAAAATTGCTATTTTGGCTTCGGTGTTGTATTTATACCAGATGCACAGGTTTTGCACAAGTAAGGAAAGTATTTAATTTAATCACATATACAGGATGCAACGTCTGTAAGGAATATTAAAGTTTGGACTGAATATAAACTTAACATTGCTGGCAGGACTGCGCAAAGTATGCTTTAGGAAGAAAAGAAGCAAAATAGCACCATCTTCTGACAAAAATTAATATAGCATGCTGCAGAGAAAGCAAAAAACTGCCTTCTCCAAAATTGAGCACTAACCAGCTGCTGACAATGAAAACTGGGCATTCAGTCTATTTTGTCAGATTTAGCAAGCTGAAAGCTACCTTTTCCAGCACTTCTTCACATGGAAGCAAGCACGAGCATAGTCCCAGAAATTAATACATTTTTGAAAAAACTTGCCAAAAATTTCCAAGACAAACATACTTCTGTTTGTCAAATATCTGTTCTCTGTTAAATACAAGAGACTTCTGTCTGTGATAAATACAGCCAAATTTCAGTTAGAGATGGCACAAGCCCAGAGAAAATAATGTCTTAAAGAGAAAAATTAGGAAACACTGCATTTACAATTTAAGAAGAGCTGTCTTTTTTAATTGAAGTTTATATCTACATACCCATGCAAATTTCCATAATGAACTTGATATAAAAAAAAAACATAATCTTCTAATATATGAGCATCTATCTCATGGAGTGCCTACATGTTACCATAACCTTACATATGCCTACATTTAGCAAATTGCCTATGCATTGTAAAGGACAGTTCGTCTGCTGATTAGAAGAGTATAATGGAATCGCACAGAAAACATTCTGAAAGCAAACACAAAACAGTACGGTACAATTACAATTTATAAATAGTTAGCACAAAACTCTGGCCCTTCTTATATTTGTTTATTTGAGTGGCCCAGATCCTTATCAACTTGTGCATCCCTGATCTACAGAATGTAAATTACCATGCGTGGACCTCATACCTTAAGCTTCTGTTCAGAATTTGGGAACATACCAAGAACAGAATTAGCTGTACTCCAACTCCAAAATACATTGTTTAGTGCATAATATTCAGCTCCACAGTAATCTAGTAGCTTGTTGCAACTGCTTATGCAAGCATTAATTAATACAGTTATTTTTTTTAATTTTAGCTTTTTTTTTATTTTAAATGAATATCATTAAGCAGCCTATACTTTTAAAGTCTTTTCATTCATTAAGAAGCAGTCATTGAGAAAAAAACTGTAACATTAATAATAAATAGTAATAATTATTTTTTATATTATTTAAACAATTAAGCTAAACACTTTTTTAAAAATGTTGTTACCAGTAGTTTTTTGCTTGTTATTCTTCCTGAGATTGGCCTTGCATATCCATAGTGTTTCACATATCCGTTAATTAATGCTATTATTTTTTGTTCAAGATTATTCTGAATAAAAACCTATGAAGAAAGAAAATACATAATTTAACTTTAAGCTGACACAGGTTCTTTGATCATGTAATGCTTTCTCTATAGTTATATAAATTGTTTCTGTACATACCATACAAGCTTTATACAGTGCTTTCTTAAAATGACTAATAAAGAACATAAAAAATTCAACTGCTGTTAAGTATTCTGTGCAAAAACAGTAGTCAAAAATAAGACTCCCAGAAAATGTCCACAAGGTTGTGAAATAATCAAGATTAAATAAGTAGAAGAATAAGAGAAGAGGTGTAACAAGAAACTGCGTTCACAATGACATTCAGTATTTGGTAGGAATTAGATGTGTCTCACCTCCCTGTAAGGGAACAGTGTTAGGCACCTTTGACGTTTATTTAAATTGACAATAACAAGTTACATTTTAACAACAGACATCCCTGTTTCCAAAAAGTAAAAGTATACTGCTGGCTCCTATTCTGACCACCAAGATGAAATAATTATTAAAAAAAAAAAAAAGCACAACACAACTGCCAAGTTAAATATCAAGTTTAGACATCTTGTTCAGTTAATTTCTCCCCCAAATAGTATTCTCCATTCCCTGCACACTTGGGAATCCTTAGGGAAAGACTCACTCTTCATGTGAAGGACAAAAAAACCCACTAAAATACACCCTTTAGAGCAATGTACTCTCTAGTGCATACCTGCCTTATAAGTGAAGTAACAGCAGTTGGTAGAAAACAGACAGCAAACAGTTCAATGATTTGACTTTTGATGCAAGCATAAACCAAAATAGAACAGAAAATTGGGACTAGGGTCTAATTTGTAAAAAGAAGGGAATTCAAACCCTAGGGTGCAAAAAACAAAGCATTAGCTTCCCTCTCCGTAACTTTTAGTCCACCTTATGTGCTATTCTAATAACCTCAAATGACTAGTATAAAGCTTCTACAGAATGCAACTGAAAGTAACCTATGACCCCAGCTACACTAAAACACCCAGGTATTAAGATCTGAAAACAACACCGTAGAACAAGGGTTGGTTGAAAAAGTGATGAAGGGACCTGAATGACAAAAAGGGGCTATTTAGAAGAGAATGTAAGGATTTTAGCCTTGGAATGTTGGAAGCACTATTAGACAGTACAGCAGAAGTGACAAAAATGAAGAGAAAACAAGCAAAATGTATGTAAGAAACAAGATAAAAAGTTAAAAAAGAAAAAGAATACTGTACTTAGTGACATAGAAGCAATGTCAGGACTGGAGTTACTGTGCTTAAAGGCTGAAAAATGACTTAATGAAGTAGCTGATAAACTAAAGGAGAGTGTCAGGCAAGCATCAAGAATAGTCAATGTACAGGGATGTGGACTGAAATGGGCAAGTAAGAGCTAATGCTGATCATTATAAAGAAGTCCACGGACACTTAAGCCACAGTACAAGAAATACTAAGGATTACAGAACGGATTGTAAAGTTTAGAGATACAATAGAAATATGTACTGTATTAGTTTTTCACACCAGAGATAGGAAAAATGTATTTCCCCCCTTCCTGATTTCTTATTCTTTTGCATGTTTGTCACACAAAATGTTTCTGATCATCAAACACATTTAACCATTAGTCAAATTTAACACAAGTAAACTTAAAATGCAGTTTTTAAAATGATGGTTTTTATTATTAAGGGAGAAAAAAAAATCCAAACCTACATGGCCCTGTGTGAAAAAGTAATTGCCCCCTTGTTAAAAAATAACCTAACTGTGGTGTATCACACCTGAGTTCAATTTCTGTAGCCACCCCCAGGCCTGATTACTGCCACACCTGTTTCAATCAAGAAATCACTTAAATAGGAGCTGCCTGACACAAGAAGTGTAGAAGTAGACCAAAAGCACCTCAAAAGCTAGACATCATGCCAAGATCCAAAGAAATTCAGGAACAAATGAGAACAGAAGTAATTGAGATCTATCAGTCTGGTAAAGGTTATAAAGCCATTTCTAAAGCTTTGGGACTCCAGCGAACCACAGTGAGAGCCATTATCCACAAATGGCAAAAACATGGAACAGTGGTGAACCTTCCTAGGAGTGGCCGGCCGACCAAAATTACCCCAAGAGAGCAGAGACGACTCATCTGAGAGGTCACAAAAGACCCCAGGACAACGTCTAAAGAACTGCAGGCCTCACTTGCCTCAATTAAGGTCAGTATTCACGACTCCATCATAAGAAAGAGACTGGGCAAAAACGGCCTGCATGGCAGATTTCCAAGACGCAAACCACTGTTAAGCAAAAAGAACATTAGGGCCCGTCTCAACTTTGGTAAGAAACATCTCAATGATTGCCAAGACTATTGGGAAAATACCTTGTGGACTGATGAGACAAAAGTTGAACTTTTTGGAAGGCAAATGTCCCGTTACATCTGGCGTAAAAGGAACACAGCATTTCAGAAAAAGAACATCATACCAACAGTAAAATATGGTGGTGGTAGTGTGATGGTCTGGGTTGTTTTGCTGCTTCAGGACCTGGAAGGCTTGCTGTGATAGATGGAACCATGAATTCTACTGTCTACCAAAAAATCCTGAAGGAGAATGTCCGCCATCTGTTTGTCAACTCAAGCTGAAGCGATCTTGGGTGCTGCAACAGGACAATGACCCAAAACACACCAGCAAATCCACCTCTGAATGGCTGAAGAAAAACAAAATGAAGACTTTGGAGTGGCCTAGTCAAAGTCCTGACCTGAATCCAATTGAGATGCTATGGCATGACCTTAAAAAGGCGGTTCATGCTAGAAAACCCTCAAATAAAGCTGAATTACAACAATTCTGCAAAGATGAGTGGGCCAAAATTCCTCCAGAGTGCTGTAAAAGACTCATTGCAAGTTATTGCAAACGCTTGATTGCAGTTATTGCTGCTAAGGGTGGCCCAACCAGTTATTAGGTTCAGGGGCAATTACTTTTTCACACAGGGCCATGTAGGTTTGGATTTTTTTCTCCCTAAATAATAAAAACCATCATTTAAAAACTGCATTTTGTGTTTACTTGTGTTATATTTGACTAATGGTTAAATGTGTTTGATGATCAGAAACATTTTGTGTGACAAACATGCAAAAGAATAAGAAATCAGGAAGGGGGCAAATAGTTTTGCACACCACTGTAGGTGTTGACACATCTGTTATGCCCATACAGCTCACCAGAAGTTTTTCTTTCAGAGAAAATAAATTATGTCTGGAGGATCAAATGAAGTGAAAATCACTTTCTAAAGGTCCATTATTAGATGTGCTTGTTATTCACAGTTTGATATGGCAATCATTTTGCTGTTGCCAGGTAGCAGTTGGAGAGAGAGAGTGGTGTGCACCACTTCAAAAGATCACTGGTTGTCATGTTTACAGACCAAAACATAGGGTCATTAAGACGTCATCCGATATGTCACACCCCGCCAACCATTATTTACTCTCATTTAACTGATAAATGCCTTAAGTAATTCAAAAGCAGGAATACTATCCTTCATAAAAGTATTTACAGTATCTACAAGTTAAGAGATATATGAAATTACTATGGTGACATTAAGAGCTAGCTACAATAATTTGATAAATATACCTTAGTGTGTTAGTCTTAAACGGGTTGTTTGGGAGTTTCTCAATAATGGCTTCTGTAATCTGCCAAATCAAATTCCCATCCAGCTGGCTTTGCTATAGGAATAAAGTATTTACATGCTTTGATGGTACAAAGATGTAAGGAATATTTAAATCTGGTATATTTGAAAGCATGAGATATTATCTGCTAGTGATCAGGAACAACTGAAGCACAATAGAAGTTGTGAAGTTGCTCCCTAGAGAATAGCATATGTCACAGCATCTGTTCCTAGCAGGTAATAATTTGTTTTGAGGCATATAAAAGTATGTGATGATGTTCAATGTGTAGAAGCTGAGTGAAAAAAAGCTCCAAAGGTAAGTCTAAAGAGATTCTAGTAGCAAGAATGGGAGTTTTCGGATGCATCTAATGTAATCTAATAAAGAATTACATGACAGAAAACTACAAAAGTCAGTTGTGTTTACATAAAAAAATGACAAACTACAAGCTGACATAAAGAAAGTTAAGCAAAGGAGCTATAAAAACTGAAGTATATGATAGCAAGAAACACTGTAAGGAAACAAAGCAAATGCAGTAAACCAACAGCAAAGGTGAAGGTGAGAAAGAAGGAAGAGTTCAATTCAACTAGCAGAAACCAAGGTGTGAACTGAATGAAAATAATAGGGAGCATTATGATAGCTACAAATCATAGCAATGACACTGAAGGAGGAGAGTGAAATCGGTAATGATAAAAAATAGTTTTGTAGATGATTAGGTTGCAAAAGCGCTCAGGAACATAAACTAAGACCATCTGGAATAAGGATGAAAATTACACTGGCAGCCAAATAACCTTAAAATGAATGGTCAAACACTTTGTACAGAAAATAAATGTAGAAATATTTAAACTTGCAGTTCCAGTAGAAGTAATGTTAAAAATTATAGCAAATGTCAAACTTTTCCTTTAATATCTGTATTTATGTTTACCTTGAGAACAGATTTATCATGAAGGGAAGTTGTCCCTGTTTCACTTGATGGACCACCAGCAAAGCTGTAAGTGTTTGGCCCTATAGACAAAGAAAAGTATACAAGATGAACATTCACAACAGAGAAATCATGGATCTTATAAATACTCAAATGGTTGGCTCACAAATGGCAAACAAAACAAAGCAAACATACATTTTACTGGAGATTTCTTCAATAAACTGGAAGATAACTAAACTAATAATAAATTAAGCATTTTATTGTAAACATGGCAAAAGCCTTTTAATTATGAAACTCATGATTGTGAAAAGTTCAGCTAAAAATGTGTGTCAGCTCAGGGCACTCATTTTGTAAAAACTTTCTAAGGAAACCATATGAGAACTCAAAATCTATGCTTTGTTTTAGAAGGCTGAATCAATAAGCTCTTATCCTAATACTGTATATTGATCAGATGCTATTCTACAGAGCTAGTTACAGATTATATTTATAGTGATAAATAGGGTTCTGCTTCTCACATGAACTTGCTTATCTTATCTTAAGCTTTCAAAATCTTTCATCTGCCTTTTCACTTTATCAAAGAGCAGTCTGAAATTTTGTGGATTGGTAGCTAGGTTTGAAAACATCCTTAAAATTCACCAGTCTTTGAGAAAGGAGTTTACTTTTTTTTAAATCCATGCCACAATTTAGCGCATTAACCTTTTATGTGTACTGTTGTATAACATAATACAATATGAAAGGAGAATAAAATGAGGGCTTATTACTATATAGAATTATTTTCAATTAATTTCAGTTTATTTTAATATAGTGCTCTTCATTGAGTTTTGGTGCAGAGTGCTTTGAAACGTTCACAGGTTGATTCTAATACAAACTTTTCACATTACTAATTTCATAAGAATATGCATAAAGACACATATTTGACTAAACAGACAGAAAGCAAATTGGCTTGAAACTGATTAACATAACAAAAACTGGCACTATCTGTCCAGTAATACAGTATTTGTTGAGCTATGTTCTGTTGAAAATGGAGGAGAAGAAAACAAATACTCCAGTCAGCAACATTCATGTGGAAAATAACCTCTGAGGGGTCCACAGACAATAAGAATAAGAGTGAATATCAAAGACAAAGGCAAACACAGTCAGGCTACATCCACAATACCACATTTTCAATTGAAAACAAAGTTTTTAAATGAAAACGATCTCTGTCCACAATGGAGTTTTTGCATCATTTACAAAAAGATCCCTGTCAATACTAGGGCTGCAACTAATGATTATTTTGGTAGTCGACTAATCATTCAATTTATTTTCGATTAGTCACGATTATTTCATGCCTGACTATTTTGATGCCTGCGACCTGTGGTTGCACATCCTGTTCTGGGCTCCAGTGCATGTCTTACCTCATCTGCTCACGTCCGTCAACCTGTGAATGTCACCCTGATGTCTCTGCATTAACACGATTAAAATTAATAATAATCAAATTAAAATAACAACCAGTGAAACATATGAATTTGACAAAAATCAGATGTTTTTATATTAGTGTGGCCATCACAATAAGAAGAAATACATTAAACAGTACAAACTAAAGTGCACATACAGTAGTCTTTAAACAAAAAAAGTGCAGTTAACTTAACCAAAAAATACATAGCTAAAACTGAAACTTTTCATATTTTAGTAATAAATGACAAAATATAGACATAAACTATATAATGTGTAAAGCCTGAAGTGCAAAGATCAAATAAACACTTTCACAAAAGGTTCAAGGATGATACAATAGCTTCCGTGGTGCAGCGGTAGGAATTGCTGACTTATAATCAAGTGTCCCCCGGTTCGATGCGGACTGCCTCGTATATTTACCATTTTGAGTAGTGAGTTGCTCTTATTGTTAACATTATACAGTACAATAAACACATACATTTGATTTGCATCTGTAACAGTCACTGTAAATGTATAGTACTTGTAAAAGTTACCGTATTTTTCACTTTTATTCTCTCAGTCATGATGACGATACATACTACCGCCCCCCCAGGGATCTGACGCTGTTACTATGTATCTGAAACTGGGAATTACTGTAGATGTGAGTGGTGTTTTGAGACAATAGAACTGGAAATTCTCTGATCTGGATGGATAAAAGCTGACACACAAACACTGGCAAATCTGCCTTATTCTTATCTCATTGTCACTTGATTTTTGTTATTCAGTTTTATTGAGTGTTCCTGCTTATGCTGAATTAGTATGTGCCTTATGGCCCGTGATGTCAAAGCCGCACTGACAAAAAAACATAGGTATATATGATATTTGGAATTATTCATTTTATGACCTTATAGTACATTTCGGAAAACACTGTGGCAGGGATGCAACATTATTCATATTTATTCGCGTACCTTCTTGCGGTTGTAATTAGTGACTGCATTTTTTTTCCCCCCCGATCTTGCCCATTCTGCACAGGACTCCAGGACATGCAGAGGAAAGAATGTTCCTCTGCAAGGTGAGCCAAGAACACTCTTCTTTTCTCAGTGGACCCCGTATATGCCTTGCAGAGTACATGTGCTTTGATCGACAGCAGGTCAAGCTTGTTATAGTACAAGCAACTGGACACCTGGTGCTCCTGCCAGCACTAAATAAGCTTACGCTTTCTGGTGTCAGCGTGCAGCACCGGGGAAAAAAAAAGAAAGACAAATATATGTGACATTTTGAAGAAATCATTGTATGACCTGAATACCAATCAGAAAACATCATCGCACTAATGCAATATTATTTGAAAACAAACAGATTGGGTGTAAATTTGTTACTTGTAAAAGTTGGCTTTTTTCACTTTTATTTTCAGTCTCGTTCACGTCCTCTGTCCCCTCCTGATCTGACCCTAACTAACAGCGGCAGCATAAATTCTCAAGAGACGGCGGCATCACAACTCCAGGATGCTTGCGTTTCAGATGCTCAAGCATCGCGGTGGTGCTGCCGTGAAAAGAAAGCTCCGCTTTGCATAATCTGTATTCAACTTTTTTTCTTTTTCAGTGAAATGCTCCCACACTTTAGAAAGTTTCTGTCTCAATTTTCTTTCATCTCCTTCCCCCTCCTCTATCCGACTTGCCATTGCAACCACGTTTATTTTCCTCTACATTCTTCTTCTCCTCAGACATTCTTCTTCGTTGGTAGGACTGTGTGCAGTCTTGACAAACAATAACAAACAATACTGCTCCCAGATGTTCATGTAGTGCATTGCAGTTACTAAAAACCAATGTGGTTCTTTGTTACTGGAGCCTCTATTGAAGGTTCTGTTTATGACACATCGACAATAAAAAAATCTGCGTCAACGATTTTTTGTAGTCGACATCGTCGATTACGTGGACTAATCGTTGCAGCCCTAACTGAATCGCCCAAACATGCATATGACATGACCTTCACCTATACTGTTCATGTGCTTTCATGTCTTTCTCTATCCAATATTATTGTGCGTTTGGCTGCATTGTTATTAATTTTGTTGTGAAATGTGCTCCTCCTTACTAAACAGTTAAGGTTTAAGTAATAAATGTTGATTAGAGGCTATCAACTGAATTATTTACAATCCGATTTTTAGTGGGCTCTGAGTTTTTCACTACAATGGTAACACTGTCGTCCATGGGATTTATCACAAAACTGTTGCAATCAGTAAGCAATTTGATTTTCAAGACTAACTTTACAAAACAATTTAGATGCGTACAGGCAATCTGCACAACAAGTACCATGGAAAGCCAATTCTTTTATGCCCCCGATTTTGGAAAACGTTTTTCGTCCATGAAAAGTGACCAGTCAGGGAATGAGTCATTGTAGTGATCAGGATGCAATCAGAGAAAAGCCACAAAATAAGCACAAAACAATCAGAGCGTGATTACAGTAAAATTTTTAGAAAAAAATATGTTTATGGCCATCCACACCCAAATGCTGACACTATGTTTTTAGAAGTATACGGCTCTGGAGAACATTTTTAAAAGTGTTTATTTTCAGTATTGGAAAAACAACAGAGTAGTATGGATGAAAGGCCAAAATGTAAACAAATATATGCGCTTTTTTTAACTAATACACATTAGTGTGGATGGGGCCTCACAGTCCTGGAGACCTGGGCCAAATAAATGCCTATCCCGCCATAGGCAAGTTAATTATTTAACTACTAAATGTGATAAACTTTTTTCACATATATTTTGGACATTGCTGTGTTTGGACATGGTACGCCTGTTAATTTTTTTCCAAGTTTCTAATAATCTACTGTAAGAAACTAAAATCCATAACGTACATTTCCCAAAATATCAAACTATTTGTAAGCAGTGCCAATTTTATTCATACTTGCTGAAAACATTGTTATTATACCCAGTTATGAGAGTGCAAAGTATTAGGCATATATGTTCATTAGTCTCTAAGACATTGAGGCTTTAAAAGGGGGACGTGTCCTTACTTTTACTAAAAGATGAGTGCTGCTAAAACAAATGACAATGTTCCACAAATCATGACTTTTGAATTGTTAATGCTAGATGCGTGAAAGTTTCAGTGATTCTTGTTTAGTATTAGATGTGGTCCACAGTTGCAAAATTACCAAATTATGCCTTTATGCTGAAATTGTACAAAAATCAATTTCATGCTTTAGTGCAATTTTGGCCCGCTATATCTCCACACTAAACAACATCATATCTTTCTATTTTTGATAGGTATTAATCATTTTATAGCTCTACTTTAGCAACTAGGTGCCTGTCTGTAAGATACCAAATGTTCTGATTTATAAGGCATTAAAAACGGAAAAAATTATTTCATGCATATATTTCAAATGTACATTTCTCATATATGACAAAGTCTTCCATAAAAAGAAACATATCACTGAAAAGCACTCAATTTAATTAATAAATGTAAAAAAATATGAAGTTGGTACCTGAAACCAAACTATACTAAGGTATCCACCATGTCATATTATACTTGCTTATAAACAGAAATGTTCATTTTTATTGTAATACTGACTCAAGAATGGCAACTAAATGTTCACTTTTATCAGATTTGCAACTCTGAAGTATAAATGGTATTAACTGACAGTCTATATGCAGGTCTCTATTCCAGTAACCAAAGAAAATATTCCACAGCAGGAGGATACTGAAAAGTGGACAAACCTTGAAGAGGTACAGTTATCATTTATAGATTCAAAAATTGATCTATTCATAGGTAAATAATCCTACAGCCTTTGACCTGTGGCATGTCATACCCAATAAAGGAAAGGAACCTCAAGCTGTGAAGAATGTACTTGGATGTACGGCTGTATTGTAGGAGTAAAGTTGGACAGTTTAACACCTGTGGCAGAGCGACGGGCATTAAACAAACTCCTGTCAATCATGAATAATCCACTGCATCTATTGAACCGTGTCATCTCCAGGCAGAGGAGTAGCTTCAGTGACAGACTTTTGTCACTGTCTTGCTCCACTGACAGACTGAGGAAATCGTTCCTCCCCCACACTATGCGACTCTTCAATTCCACCCAGGGGAGTAAATGCTAATTTAATTTTATTTTTTTCATTTTTATTACTATTTAATTTAATATTGTTTCTTTGTATCAGTATACTGCTGCTGGATTATGTGAATTTCCCCTTGGGATTAATAAAGTATCTATCTATCAATCAATCTAATAAAATATTGATAAGTATTGATTGTACCATTTTAAGAGTGTTTTAATAATCATTTTTTATGGTACTGATTCTACTGCCTACATTATGATTGCACTTTGGGTTTGCTCTGTCATTTGACAGTTGTACCTCATTAGATAAAAAGGGGCATGGCTAGCCCACTTATTTCTAAATGACAAAAACATTAATCAGTATAAATCTGTAAACTGTTACGTTTGAAGTAGGGATGTGAGTCACGTTAATTAAAACTATGACAAAAAACTTTATCAGCAGCAAAAACGGCTCACTAATTAAGAAGATGGTTAGAATGAAAATCTGCAACCACTGCGGCCCAGCAGGACCAGAGTTGGACATCCCTGCTAGGCTTTACAGTCTGTCGCATGTATTCCAACTAGTGCAACAATAGCGAGCTGTCCTTCTACTACTGGAAAACGAGCTACCCAAAAGAGCGATGTAAAAATGCAGGAATCCTTTGGGTCGGCGCCGGCTATGACGCTTAGCTGCCTTCACATCTGTGATTACAGACTTTTGATTTGTAAGTCTCTTTGGATAGCAGTCTACTACAAACGAACAGATCAAAAGTAAATACCACCGCATCTATTAGACTACATACACACAGTATCGTTATGTTAAATTACATTTATTAATTCAAAACTTGGCACCTTTAGCTTTGCCTTCCTTTGGAGCAGATTTTCCGACCGGTTGCCGTTTCTTAGCTGGGGTCGTCGTGGGAGCTTCAGTGGCTGATGCTGCAGTTGCAGTCGGCGGAGTTTCGCTTTTCTTCTTTTTCCCCCCCATGTTAAACACAGTAGTTGTCACAGCCGCACGGGGTGTATTACCTTTATTAATTCAAGAAGGCATACACCACGCTAAACCGTGTGCTTATCGTGTTCAGTTAACTTAGATGGTCCTTGGAACACAGATCTCAAAATTATAACCGTGCTAAACAAAATCGCAAAAAGTGTTTGTTTAATTTCTACATGTTTATGGAAAACCAAAAAAAAATCCTCTCTTCCAATTTACAACTCACAAGTTCCAATCAATGACCCTGCTAGACAGGTCAAATGTCACCCTACGGGAAGTGACGCTAAAACTAGTAATATAAACGGGAGTAGCCAAATGAAAATGCAAACAAATTAGTCTTTAAAGTTCTGAGTGACGATTTTTTTATAACAGTCAGATAGACATTATAGATACAAAATAAACCGGAGTTCAAACAACAGCGCAGTCAGAAAGTCATTGACTGGAAAGCCCGCCCTTTCCTGTACCCAGGCGGCATTGTGGGATTGCAGCGTGGAAACATGGCGGACGCATTTGGGGATGATCTGTTCAGTGTGTTCGAAGAAGAAAGCTCAAGTGGGAAGAAACGGAAAACAGAAGACAGCAATGCCAAAACGGGGTATGAAGTGAAGCGCATTGAGACGCTTACTTTTGTGTATTTTATGACATCGAATTAATTGATTTCTGAAGACTGTACTTGCTACTCACGTGTTTGCTCCTTTGCTATCACCATACAAGCAAGCAAACTTTATTTACAAAGCACATTTAAAAATAACATTGTGTTTGTCAGAGTGATGTACGTATAACAGATAGGAGGCAAGAAAAAAGAAAAACTGAGTTACGAACCATATAATCATTAGCAGAGACAAATATAGACCTAATACAAAATGTGTGTGTATAAAAAATGCAGCTAGACATGACATAAAGTAAATAGCAGGTGTATCCAGATTCAAAAGCCAACGAAAAAGGGGTGCGTTTGAGTCTGCACAAGTCATAACTTTTCGTTCCGTCACATTTTATGTAGTTCCTCTCGTTTGTCAGATATTTTATGTTCTTATTAACCTGGGGAAACCTGAAAGTTGGTGGCAGGATTGGCACTCCAGTCACCATTAACAAACTCGCACTGTTCCAGTGTGGTGCTGAGATGTCACCCGCTGCACTCGGGTCCCAATCTAGGTGTGTGCGACAACGCGCTATCAGAGAATGCGCCCAACCTTTCTGTCTCTCTTATTAATAAGGATATTGGGATAGTTTACTATTAGCTAAACAAACGAGCTTGATGGAGTGAATGGTCATGTCTCGTTTGTCAAATTTATTATATAGTGAACTAAAACAATACTTGCCATCGCTGTCTAGATTTTAAGAGCTCTAGGTTGAGATTACAGCCAGTGTGTTTGCCGTTTTTAGTTATGCCGACTGTCGGTCCTCTGTATATTAGCCTTACATGAGTAAGTGTGCGAGGGCGAGTTTTGCTTCGATTTATTGTTATCGATCTTTATGCTTTGTGCCCTTGACTGGTAGAATAGGCTGTGTTAATCCTGCGGGTCTGAATTAATAGGGGTTTGGAAAATAATCGTATCAGTATTTGACACTGTGACTATGAGCAAGTCACTTCGCAGGTAAAATGTGGGGAAAAAATGTTACCAATTGCATCCTTCAAATGTGGCAACTCGCCTTGGATAAAGGTAGTAGCCAGAGATCAAGTACTAATTATAATCATCATTCTCTTTTGAGTTAGTTGTAGAAATTGTGATGTAATGTTATAAATCTTAACATGTTATCTATGGTGGAAGGTAAGTCCAAGCATTACATTTTTGTCACTGACTAACTGTGAAAACCTGAGTAATTTACTTGAGCTTATTATTATCTATACTAATAAAGGCAAAGCCCTTACTGACTCACTCATCACTAATTCTCCATCTTCCCGTGTAGGTAGAAGGCTGAAATTTGGCAGGCCCATTCCTTACAGGTTACTTACAAAGGTTAAGCAGGTTTCATTTCGAAATTCCACCCGTAACGGTCATAACTGAATCCCACTTACATTCATATATACAGTACATCCATAGCCTGCAGCTCGGTCGCTGTGTGAGGCGGAGTTGTCCTCCATCCCCACGCCTCCCACGTAATTGGCTGCCTACCCATATAAGGCCGTCTGTCACTTCGGTCTCTTCATTCCCTTCCTTGCTTCGCCACGGTATTCATGTCTCCTTGCTGATAACTGCAGCCTTTTTATTTAATCCTCGGCTTCTCCGATGTTTTATTGTGCTGATAACTGCATCCTTTTTATTTAATCCACGGCTTCTCTGCTGTTTTATTGTTCGTTTATTACGCTTATAGTTATTGTGTAGGTATTTTAGACTTACTTTACATTGTTTAGGTACCCATTTCTTTTACCGTTCCAACCGTATCCCCATTAACATGTCTATCAAGGTGATCACCATCGATCAAAGAACTGTCACTTACTGAGTGGTTTCCATGCCCGGAGATGCCACCTTCCTTTTCCATTCTCTGTGTTACATATTGCACGGCCATATCAGGCTCACTCTTGATATCCGGAGGAACATTGTGTCTTATGTATTGAATGACTGGGACAGGTTCAAGGTGTGGACTGATGACGGTGCAGGAGATAATTCTACTACACAGGAACACTATAAGAGTGAAATGCTTAAGCCCTTCATCTATGCTTCTGCATGTGAGTTGATGACTGCCGCTGAATTGTTCGGTTGTCGCTTACAAAGTGTACCGAAATGGCCAAATATTTTACAGCTTTGGAGAACCACCAATGCATCTTAACCATCTTAGATTCACAGGTGAAGATTTGTGTAGTGGACACTTTGATGTTTATGAATGTTTCAACTCTCAAAAGCTGAATGCGAAGTTATCAATGAAGCCAGTTGCATGCTTACAACGCTTGGCAGATGCCGAATGTCACTTCATCACAAGTCCTGCAAATACTAACATAATTGAAGCAAACCATGAAACTCAAACCGATTATGACAGCAGCAATCCAAGCTGTGAGAAAACAGGAAAAAGGAGGCGTGTCGGACGTCATGGTACATTTTCTGATGCAGCTAGATGGAAACAACTTTGTGACGCTGCCACCAAATACTCTCAGAAAAATCCAAAAGTTAAGAAACACGCTGTCGCTAAATA
Organism: Polypterus senegalus; assembly: GCF_016835505.1. NCBI lineage: Eukaryota > Metazoa > Chordata > Cladistia > Polypteriformes > Polypteridae > Polypterus > Polypterus senegalus. The sequence continues at coordinate 24,897,507 of NC_053157.1, forward strand.
CTCGCAGGCAAATCCACAAGTTCATAGAGACGCTGTCGCTAAATACTCCAGGAAAAATCCACAACTTAATAAAGACGCTGCCGCTAAATACTCACAGGCAATTCCACAAGTTCATAGACACGCTGCAGGCAAATCCACAAGTTAATACCGGGAATGCCTGTTAAACATCTTAGATTCATGAGTAGCGATTTGGGTGGTGAACACTTCGATGAATGAAACCTGTTATCTTTACAGCGGTTGACAAACACGAAATGTAACTTGAACACAACACGTCCTCCAAATACGAACCTGATTGAAAGAAATAATGATAATTAAATCCTTGATGACAGCAACACTCATAGCAGTGACAAAACAATTACGTTGGCAATTATGTTACATTATTTTTAAAATGTTTCCTTTTTTTTTTCATAACTTCTTTAACACACTACTTCTCTGCTGCGAAGCGTGGGTATTTTGTTAGTTACTAATAAAATAAAAAGGTCTATGGTTTTAGTACTACATATGATGGTATTTGCTGTAAAATTGGAATTGTTTCTGTATATTAAGGATAATATTTTAAAATGGTTGGGTGTTTTGATGTTTCTGACTATGACAGAAACAAACCATTTAAGATATTTTTGACATTCTTTTTGAGGCCTGTTAATCCAGGATGATTATGGTCAGCCTTCTTAACTTTTATTACTAGCTTTACTAAGTTAAATCTGTCTTGTTTTTAACATTTTTTGTCATCACTTTAATTTGTGCTGAAATGACAGTACCGTAATGGGTTTACTAGTCTGAGATTTACTAAAGTAGTTTTTCTTTTTTTTGGTTTTTTTTTTTTTTTACTTTTTTTGTCTCATTTGTTTAAGGAAATCACAGCATGGAAAACCTAAAATTGATGTTACTGGAGTTTCTTCTAGAGGAAAGAGAGATATCGAAGATGATGGGACAAATGATGGGACAAGTGAAGTTGTATTTGGCAAGAAGTCAAAACTTGAAACCATTTCTGCTGAGGATGTTATGTAAGAAACATGTTTAAACTTAGCTTAATGTTGTTTGATGGTTATGGGGATGACATTTTGTCAGATGTGACTACAGCCATGTAAAATGAATTTAATGCTGAAGGTAGAGCTGCTGTTTAACATTTTGTAGTCATGAGGGTTGAAACTGAGGGTGAATACAGCTGTGGCTGCAGCACTAATATGGAGTAAGATCGCTATCAAAAGTAACTCGTAATAATTTAAGATAAAATTTACATTTCACATGTCAGTTTCGCTTGCGCTTCTGAAAGTTACGTTTGCTTCTGAAAATTGAGTACAGTTCTCAAGCGTGAATAAAATGTCAAAAATATGTCCTTGGATGCATGACGCATTCCCTATTGAAGAAGAAAATCATTTGTTACTACGCATGTGCCACAAAGATGGAACGATGGAGTTATTTGACAGTGATCCTATTCCATATATATGGGATAAAGCTTTGGTTGTCGGTTCAGTTGCCACCTCGTTGTTTCGTTTTTGTGATTTAACTGGAGATCTGGGGGACCGGAATTTTTCTTAGAAACATTTAGTGAACGTCTGTGGGCAATCAGCCCAGGCTGTGGCACTAATCCATCACAGGGGTGCGCCATTGGACCCTCAATGAGTCTTTGGGAGGTCTGGCATAAAGCCCACGGTGATATGGGGAGAAAATGACCATTTCATGTGAGCCCTGAAGTTATTCGCTTCTAGCCAGTTTCTTATTTACACAACTTCTGCCAAGCAGTTACTTATTCAATTTTAAGAACCAGTCAGAATATTCGGCAGCATAAAAAGATATTGACGTGCTTTGCTAAAACGGGCTCTTTATTTGAAAAAAATCAGTTTTCTGCATTTTATACCTGATCGGATACAAAGGAGTTGCATCAAATTGGACCAACTTAATTTTCAAAGTTTTGTGAGAAAACATATGCCTTTGTTAAATGGTAGTTCAGTTTTGCCCAGCTCAATGACAAACTTGGCACACTGTCATATCTAATGAGTAAGGTGTATTCTGATGTTTAATGGGCACAGTAAGTATTAAGTGATATTGGGCTGCCCTCATTTTCACAGTTCTACGACAAGACAGATGTCTTTGTTATATATGAGTTGGTTACATAGGTCAAATTGACAGGCAAAGTTGGTACATTCCCATATCTAATGAATACAATTAGATGTTTATTGGGTATTGCAGAGGGTTACAAGGCATTAGGCTACAGTTTTGAGAAAATGCAGATGTCTTTATTAAGTTGCAGTTCAGTTTTGCACAGACTAATGTGAGTATGTGGCTGAAATTGATTTTCAAATTTGTCACATTCCCATTTTTAATGACTAAAATTATAATTTTGATGTTTAACAGGAGCCATAGAGAGTTGTGCAGCATTTTGCCATCCTTTTTTTCATATCTTTGTGACAAGCTTTCATTTTTATGTTGCAATTGAGATTTGCCTGGCCCAAAGTGAGTTCGTTGGTCAAATTGGCTGGCAAACTTGCCATATCCAACAAATAGGTTTCACTGTGATGCTCAATTGCCATTGTAAAGGTTTAAATGTCACTAGACAACCCTAATTTTAATAACTTTGTGACAGGATGGATGCCCTTTTAAAATTTCAGTGTTTCTTGTCCCAACATGGTTATATGAGTTATACTGACTGGCAGAGTTGGCACATTGTACAGTACAGTTGTAGCCAGAAATTTTGAGAATGACACAAGGTGCTGTTTGTGTTTTTAGATCTTTTTGTGAGATGTTTCTATGGTATACTGAAGTGTAATTATAAGCATTTCGGAAGTTTCAAGGGCTTTTATTGACGATTACATTAAGTTTATGCAAAGAGTCAATATTTGCAGTGTTCGCCCTTCTTTTTCAAGACCTCTGCAATTCGCCCAGGCAGGTTGTTAGTCAACTTCTGGTCCAAATACTGATTGATGGTAGACCTTTCTTGCATAATCAATGCTTGGAATTTGTTAGAATTTGTGGGTTTTTGTTTGTTCACCCACCCATTTAGGATCAGCCACAAGTTCTCAATGGGATTAAGGTTTGGGGAGTTTCCTCGTCATGGACACAAAATTCTGATGTTTTGTTCCCTGAGCCACTTAGTTATCACTTTTGCCTTGTAGCATGGTGCTCCAACATGTTGGAAAAGGCATTGTTTGTCACCAAACTGTTCTTGGATGATTTGGTACCATTCTTTATTCATAGATTGGGATCCCCGCTGACATGGAGAAGACTTGAACACTCCCATATTTAAATTTATCTTCCATTTATTGACGTAATTTACAGTTGTTTGGTTTGTTTTTTTTTCTAAATATCCCTCCATTATAAGGGCTTAACATTCTCCACACTTAATCGTTACTCTAACTCAGTACTTCCATTGCAAAATCGTGACCATTAAAAAAAAAAAAAAACTCACTTAAAAGCATTTCTGTCACAAGGGGGTTTGCTTCAGAAGTTTTATATTTTGCAAAGCTCCTGATCTTTTGTCTGTATTGTAGTTTTTCTATATATTCATATACTCCAAGGGTGGCTGGGGTCATAATTCTGTGCCTCCAACCCCAAATCTATAACCAAGAGTGCCAAAATCCTAAGGTTGGGAACATTCCACAACATGCTCTCCTATACACATATAACAAACATATGGACACTCGCCTAAGACTTAATGTAAAGTTTAAAAGTCGCTACCATTAATTTCATGCTATTGTTAATTACATGTTGTTATTGTTTAATTTCATTTTGTCGGTTTTATTTTGTTTTTTTGCATTTTGCCCTTTGGAGCCACTGTATGGGGGCTGAGTATTGAAGTATGATTGCTGTCAAAAATAACTCCACCATTCTACCTTTGTGGCACATGTGTAGTAACAAAAATCAACTGTTTCTTCCTTTATAGCAAATGTCTTGTGCGTCCAATGGCCTATATTTGACACTTTGTTTACGCTTGAGAATTGTACTCATAATTTTCAGAAGCTAGCGTGACTTTCAGAAGCACAAGCATATTTTTAGGAGAAAACGTAATTTTCAGAAGCGTAATTGACGTGTGAAACGTAATTTCGACTTAAATTATTGCTAGTTATTTTTAATAGCGATCTTACTCCATACACTAACATCATTGTGTAATGACCTCCACCATGGATTCATGGCTTTCTTTACTGAAGAAGGAGTGAATTAATTGAGTTGATTAATAATTTGCACAATTTTGTAATGCTTCACAAAATCAGAATTGTTTTCTTTTTTGTATTAAAATACATTTGTGAAGACTCAAAATAATGATAAAATGTATTACTTTGAAAGATAACCATGTTTCCAACTACTCCCTGAGTCCTGTTTTTTTTTTTCTCTCTTTTTTGTTTTTCTCCCAGAGTAATCTGCTGTGTCATTCCACCCATAAATGCTTTCAGCTTAATTCATGAGAAAAAATAGCAAACTTATAGCAAATTTCATTTTTGTTTTTCCTTGAAAAGTATAGATTGATACAACACACATTTTTGCATATCTTGCTCATTACTGTTTATTCCCAGTGGAAGCTCACACAATAAGGTACAAAGTGATTGAAATATGTTGCAATATGTTTAATTGTGAGTATATAGTTTTGGTTTTGGAATCCATATTTATCTGAATTTTTCAGGCAGTTATTCATGATTACCATCCATAGATATGTACAAAACAGACTACTGTCATTTTGTTGATGGAAGTTCTTCCTTGTAATGTATGTACAGAATATAATACATGTGTCCAATAATCTACATAGAATATATAGAGATTATTTTTTTTTAATTAAGTTTCTTAAATAAATATGGCTTGCCTGTGTAATATTTAAAGCAATTTTTTATTTTATTTTGTTACTTAGTCTGACAGAGCTTATGCCAAGAGTGAAAGTGCAACAAGTTGAGACAGTGGAAGGCTGCACACATGAGGTAGGAAAAATGTTATTGTGGAATATAAATTTAGATTTTCTCAGCTCAAGTTCAACATTAAAAATTATTCATTGTGTGTTTGAAAAATGTAAAGTACTTTGAATCTTTTTCATTTTATCATCACTGCATCAGGTGTACATTAGAATTTCTTTCCATCCACCATGCACTTGGGTGTGCATAGAGTAACATTAAATAAATAAATTATTTATTTTACTTTTATGTTCACAGTTCTATTTTGAAACTGAACTTTCTGTCAAATTAAAATTTGGAAATGAGCAGAGAACTTACAAAATCCCAGCATTTATTGTTTTGATGCCATTGAATAGGGTGAACAAACAGTGCTGTCTCTGGCTATCGGTACTGAAGGTTAAGAACTGAATAAAAAAGTTATGTTTAACTTTATGAAAGAACTATGGATCATTTCTAAGAATTCTTAAGAGAAGGCTTATTTTGTATTTGAGGTAGAGTCAAAAAAGAGAGGGCTGAAAATTAGCCAGGAGAAAACTAAATATATGATCAGTTGGAAATTAAGGAAGAGCAGAAAATATAAGAAATATTACAATAGAAAGTTAAGAATTACAGAACATTAACACATTTTAAGTACCTTGGGTCTATTATTAGAGTGAAAAGTTGGTTAACCAGCAAAATTAAAGCTACAATAAAAGCAGCAAAATAATTGCAGTGCATTTAATAGTAAAATCAAGTGTACTCCAGAACTTTCAAAGTAAACCTTTATAAAGCTTTCTTTAGACAGGTTGTATCAAAGGTTATAAATGTGGTGCATAACATAGGTGTATGAGAAAATGTTACAAGTATGGGAATTAAAGATGTTGAGGAAAATCTTTGGAGGAGTATATAAAAATGAGAAGAAGAAAGACTAAAGAATTAGCAAGTCTTTATGCACAACCAAACTTCGTAGCATATATTTAGATCATCAAACTAAGATGTATTGGGTATGTAAAGAGAACAGAAAAATAGAGAAGTCTTAAGAGAATATATAAAGGTAAAATTGAAAGCAGAAACAGCATTGGCAGACAAAGGAAATTATATATAGAAGATATTTAGGAAGATCTTAAATGTCTAGGCATTTGTGGTTGGACAAGAAAGGCCAGTGATAAAGAAGAATGGCCATGTGTCCTGCAAGAGGCCAAGGCCCACCATGGATTGTAGAGCCATGGAGTAAGTATGTATGTAAGAACCATTCCTGCCCTTAAACTAACTAGGATGCAGTGCATCAATTTTGAACAAACATTCTTGATGGCATATTGTTTGCCAGTAAGTTATAATTACAACATATTAATAGCTAAACATGAACTTATCTGATCTTTCCTTTTACTTACTGATTTCATAATTATTGTATGGTAGTTTTAGTTCTTGTTACTGTTACATAGTTTGAAAATTATAGACTTCTATGCATTTAGAGAAAATATGTTAACATTACACTTTAAATTTTCTGCAGCTGCAGTAATTGTGTCCCATTTTTAGTACATAACAAAGGTCGAAGTCTCTTTATTGTCAAGCAGTGCCACTCCTCCCCATTAAAGTAGGTAAATTTAGAAAGAGAAGCCATGGGGGGTGGTGGGGGATAAACATGTTATTGAGTATATTTGTTGGTGAATAGCTACGGCTAACAAGGATATGTGCTTTGATTTGTGGTTATTTTAGTTCTAATGAGGTGTTTCATGCTTTTTCTCATTTTAATTTTACATTTAAATCCCAGAGTTTCAACATTAATAGCTGATGTTGGATGATACTTAAAGCAAACTTCCAGGTTCTGTCTGTTAACTAAATTTTGATGGTTTCAAAGTCTCCTTAGAAGGTTAGTGGGATTACAATGGAAGAGATTGTTGTGGAATAAAAAGTACAAACATTATGGCTATAAAATTATCACTTGACTCAGGTTAGAAACTTGACTTGATGGTTATAATTAACATACTGTTCACTACACAAACACACACAGCCACATTAAATATGAGTATATCCTTTTTGAAAGAGTAATTGTAGGTAAATTGCATTTTGGAAAAAGTTGTAACATCAAGGATTTCCTGAAATTGATTTTGTATGTTACAGATTGTTTGTTTTGAAAACTTAGTACTGAGAGTTACAGATTTCATAAAACATATTGCCTTTTTTTTTATATTGTATATTTTTACAAATATGGCTAGCTGGGTGCTTGTTGTTTGAGTTCACCTGATTTAAACAGACAATATTGCATTGTTCAGTGCATGAATTGAAAACAATTTTTTGCAAGACTGAAGGACAAGTAGAATAACGAACTTACTAGTCCTGGCAAACATATTGTAGCCCATTCTGTAAATTATCATACATGTAAAGATGAAGAAAATTGTGTGTTGTGGTTTAGCAGTTAGTATCACACATATCAGCTAACAGATTCTTAGAATTAACAAATTTAGTCCTTTTTTCTTTTTAAACCGGCATGATAACAATGTGGTTTGGGATTTGAATCGCACACCTGGTCATTGTCTACATGAGATTTCCTCTAGATACTCCAGTTTTCCTTCCTTCGTCTTGGCTCTGTGTGAGTGTGTGCATGTTTGAGGTTTGTGGTGATACAGTTAGGTCCATAAATATTTGGACAGAGACATCTTTTTTCTAATTTTGGTTCTGTACATTACCACAATGAATTTTAAATGAAACAACTCAGATGCAGTTGAAGTGCAGACTTTCAGCTTTAATTCAGTGGGGTGAACAAAATGATTACTTAAAAATGTGAGGCAACTAAAGCATTTTTTTAACAATCCCTTCATTTCAGGGACTCAAAAGTAATTGGACAATTGACTCAAAGGCTATTTCATGGACAGGTGAGGGCAAGTCCGTCATTATGTCATTATCATTTAAACAGATAAAAGGCCTGGAGTTGATTTGAGGTGTGGTGCTTGCATGTGCAAGATTTTGCTGTGAACGGACAACATGCGGTCAAAGGAGCTCTCCATGCAGGTGAAAGAAGCCATCCTTAAGCTGCGAAAATAGAAAAAAAACATCCAAGAACTTGCTACAATATTACAAGTGGCAAAATCTACAGTTTGGTACATCCTGAGAAGGAAAGCAAGCACTGGTGAACTCGGCAACGCGAAAAGACCTGGACGTCCACGGAAGACAACAGTGGTGGATGATCGCAGAATCATTTCCATGGTGAAGAGTAACCCCTTCACAACAGCCAACCAAGTGAACAACACTCTCCAGGGGGTAGGCGTATCAATATCCAAGTCTAACATAAAGAGAAGACTGCATGAAAGTAAATACAGAGGGTGCACTACAAGGTGCAAGCCACTCATAAGCCTCAAGAATAGAAAGGCTAGATTGGACTTTGCTAAAGAACATCTAAAAAAGCCAGCATAGTTCTGGAAAAACATTCTTTGGACAGATGAAACCAAGATCAACCTCTACCAGAATGATGGCAAGAAAAAAGTACGGTGAAGGCGTGGAACAGCTTATTATCCAAAGCATACCACATCATCTGTAAAACACGGTGGAGGCAGTGTGATGGCTTGGGCGTGCATAGCTGTTAGTGGCACTGGGACACTAGTGTTTATTGATGATGTGACACAGGACAGAAGCAGCCGAATGAATTCTGAGGTGTTCAGAGACATACTGTCTGCTCAAATCCAGCTAAATGCAGTCAAATTGATTGGGTGGCGTTTCATGATACAGATGGACAATGACCCAAAATATAAAGCCAAAGCAACCCAGGAGTTTATTAAAGCAAAGAAGTGGAAAATTATTGAATGGCCAAGTCAGTCACCTGGGGCCTCATGTATAACGGCGTACGTAGAATGCGCACTAAATTGTGATGTAAGCACAAAAGCCGAAATGTGCTTACGCACAGAAAAATCTAGATGCAGGAATCTGTGCGTACTCCAACGTCCGCGTTCTTCCGCTCCATAAATCCCGGTCAGTGTGAAAAGTAATGCTTGTGCATGTGCCTTCTGTCCAGCCTCAACTCTTCCCAGAATTGTGCCTCTTTGAATATGCAAATCAATATAAATCTCCCTTAAGCTCAGCCTTCTGTGAAAAGACAGTGGGAAAAGCACGGGGGAACATATAAGAATTTCAGAAAATACCAAGTGGAGGCCAAGAAAAAACATACTATTTGTTTATTTAAACTGTGGTATAATCAACAAAAGGAAGTTGACATAGCGTGTTGGAGAAACTTGAAAGCTCACGTTCACAAAGTCGCACAGTGCCGGAAATAAAAAAAGGAGTTGTCAGATATCAAAGTTGCTGTGAAAAGGCGAATCGTAGCCCACTGTCTGAGTGTCATATGAAAGCTTATTAGGATACAGAGGAAAAAAACAAAATGTCAACTTCAATTTTGAAATTTCCACTTTAATCATGTAGTTTATTTTGTCATTAAAGTAGAACATCATAAACATCATCTTAAAATCGTTTAATTAACCAGTTTCCCAAATCCCATCGTAATAAAAGTAGCACGTTAAATACTTTGTTTTGTATGTGATTTTCTGTGTGCTCTATGTGTGTGAATCACTACTTGCTTCTTAAACCGGCTCTATTACATTCGTGATATTACAACTCTCTGAATAACTAAAATACTGAGATGTATACGTGATATCATTTTCATGATTATAGGAGTTAAAGCACGTTATTAAACATGGGTTTCACGGCACAGTGATTGTGCGCGACCTTCAATGAAATTATTTATTGCAGCAGTACTCATGGGCGGCTCTAGGCTTGTGGCGGCCTTGGGCAGAGAAAAAATCGGTGGCCCCTTCGCCTGCCAATGTCAATATGGTATCTTATGTACGGTGGATGACTACGTCCGTTGTGGACACTGCATAGCCGCCTCGTCCTCAAGACACAAGCGTTTAACTTTTGTCGAAATTTGCTCCTTTGTTTTTAGCTGTGTCGTTATTTTCTCTTTCTGTTTTATATTCGATATATATTGGCGTGGCTGCCCCTGCAGTCCTTGCCTTGCTTTCTCCAAGTAACCAATCGCCACACGATCAGCTCTGTAATAGACGTTCAGTCATCTGTAAGCTTAGAGCGCAGATTCTTCAAAACGTTTTAGGGAACATTGAAATATCTTCGTAGTACAAATTTAATTATTCTATTCTTCACACCAGTCCCAGTGAAGACAGAGATTATTTAAATGAAGTTAAAGTTTTATCTGTATAATATAATAAACATATTTTGCTGCATTTCATTTTAAAAATGATATTGTCATCATGTAAATGTGCGCTTTATGAACTGGCTCAGGTTGTATAATATTATAACTGTAGTGCAAGTTTACAGTGGGATGATTGTACTTATAAGTACAAACGGTTCTACAAGGAGCAATTGATTGAGTGTGTTTATAGTTCTTGGGATGAAACTGTTTCTGAACCGCGAGGTCCGTACAGGAAAGGCTTTGAAACATTTTGCCAGGGCTGAGACAGCGTGTGCTTGATACTGTATACCGATCATTCTCTTTCCGATTAGCTGCTGCTTTGATTCCCCACTCAGATACAGTGATATAAATACTCCCAGTGGTGCAGTGAGAGTAATATGGAAAAAGATGATCCGCTGTGGCAACTCCTAACGGGTGCAGCTGAAAGAAGAAAGTGCAGTGAGAGTAACAATGCTAAAGCAGTTATGGTATTTGGAATACTATGGCTATTCCCTGGACCATTATATTGTAACAAGTTACTTACAATCGGATGCATTACACTAATAAACAATTTGCGGTTAGTTTCAGTGTATTTATAAAGCCGCGTCAGGAAAATAGAGTAACCAGACAGGAACAGTGGCAGTGATTTGACACTGGGTGCCGCCAGTCTGCAAAACCGAGCAGAGAACTTGCGTACGATAAGGTATGAGGCACCCTAGAAAAGTGCGTGGCTTTACGCAAAGTGTAGGTTTTATACATCGCGATTTGAACATGGAAAAGTTCTTGCGCAACATTTCGGTGCGTACGCACCGTTCATACACGAGGCCCCTGCTCTTAACCCAAATGAGCATGCGTTTCACTATAAACTACATGGAGAAAGGCCCACAAACAACGGTAGGTGAAAGCTGCTGCAGTAAAGGCCTGGCAGAGCATATAAAAAGGAGGAAACCCAGCATCTGGTGATGTCCATGAGTTCAAGACTTCAGGCTGTCATTGCCAGCAAAGAGTTTTCAACCAAGTATTAAAAATGAATATTTTATTTCCAGTTATTTTAATTTGTCCAATTACGTTTGAACCCCTGAAATAAAGGGATTGTGTTAAAAAATGCTTTAGTTGCCTCACATTTTTATGCAGTCTTTTTGTTCAACCCGCTGAATCAAAGCTGAAAGTCTGCACTTCAACTGCATCTGAGTTGTTTCATTTAAAATTCATTGTGGTAATGTACAGAACCAAAATTAGAAAAAAGTTGTCTCTGTCCAAATATTTATGGACCTAACTGTAGGTACACTGTCTAATAGAGAGATTTCCTGCTTAGTGCCCAGTACTGCTGTGATAGGTTGAATAATGAAGCCTAAAATATTAAATTAGATTAAATCCATTTTGGAGTTCTGTCCTGTATGTGTATGTTCTGCTTCTAAATGTGGAACAGTGTAATTTATATACAGTAATCCCTTGCTATATCGCGCTTTGACTTTCGCGGTTTCACTCTATCGCGGATTTTAAATGTATGCATATCTAAATATATATCATGGATTTTTCGCTGGTTCGCCGCTTTCTGCTGACAATGGGTCTTTTAATTTAGGTTACATGCTTCCTCAGTTTGATTGCCCAGTTGATTTCATACAAGGGATGCTATTGGCGGTTGGCTTAAAAGCTACCCAATCAGAGCATGTATTACATATTAACTAAAACTCCTCAATGCTATAAGATATGCTTCCCGCGTGGCGCTTGTTTGCTTCTCTCTATCTCTCTCACTCTCTCTGCCTGACGGAGGGGGTGTGAGCAGAGGGGCTGCTTGCACAGAGGACACGGACGTACTTCTACAAAATGCCGCTTTATCGCGGTGCTTCTGTATACCTAAAAGCATGTATTGATTTTTTGATTGTTTGCTTTTCTTTGCGAGCGCTCTCTCTGACATTTTCTGCTCCTGACGGCGCTCCTTTAAAGATAAGATATATTTGCTTTCTTTTAATTGTGAGAAAGAACTGTCATCTCTGTCTTGTAATGGAGCACAGTTTAAACGTTTGACTAAAGGGTGTTATTTCATGTCTAGAGGGCTCTAATAACGTTAACAGTGTGGGAGAGTTTATAAGGGCTTAAAATATATAAAAATAACCATACAAACATATGGTTTCTACTTCGCGGATTTTCACCTATCGCGGGGGGGTCTGGAACGCAACCCCCGCGATCGAGGAGGGATTACTGTACTACTATAAATCTGGCCCTTGCATGATTATTTAAGTGAACAGCATAGAGCAACAAGTTTACAACACCATCAGTTGTTGAAAAACAGAAAGGCAATCAAATTTCCCAGTGCAAGATTATATTAAACATATCTCTGTTTTTTTTAACATAGACCTTTAGGGTCAAACTCATCAATACATTATTTAAGATTATGATAAAAGTATTCATTCGCATAAATGTTGGCCAATTAAGTGTGTTTGTATGTACTGTATATACGTATAACCACGTGTGTCTGTGGTGTTTTGCTAAAAAGTGCACATCATTATTGTTTGATTTTATTAGTGATGTATTTACAGGTTATTGGTACTCGTTGGCACTTCCTCCAGTATTTAACAAAAATGCTAGCAACTAATTACCAGTTTGTTTTATTATAACTCCTTTTTTTCATGTCAATTGTAACACTAAAGTTCCTCTTGCGTTTTATACCCAGATTAAACACAGAGAGGAAGGTGCACTTTTATAGATATACACAAGCTAATTTTGATTAACTGAATGTTTTTAATTAAATATTTCACCAAGATCTTTTAGATACTCTTGTGGATATTTTAACCTTTATATTAGAAGTTCCAGGTAGGAGTTTATTTGGATATCTGCTGAAGGTGTGTTATTCATGTCTGTCACAAAAGATTGAGTTTTGAGGAAAAATAAATCTAATGCCAATAGTTTTCCTCCTCTCTATTATCAACAACTTTTGACACAGAGTATATTTTACCTTTTAATTATTTAAAGAAGTTTAATGGAACGGTGAAGTTTCACTGCTTTATATCACTTTTAAATTAGCCCCTTACATTTGAGGGCAACAGATGCTGTCCAACTAAAAATGTGCAGATTTGGAAAGTAATTTCAAAAGTTCCAGAATGTTGTCTAGAGGTATATGGAGTTTTAGGAAGTACTTAAAATATGAACATAATTGACAGTATTTGTTTACAGATTCGTTTTTTAGTATTCGGGTTATGTTCAGCTAGTTACATTTATTTTGACTGCCACAACTTTTGTTTAGCATATTGTTGTGTGTAAAATTAGTAAGTTAGTGGTTTTTAATTTTTTTTTTTTTCTGACCAACAGTTACAGAACTATGAGGACTGGTTTGAATGTATATGTGAAGTTTAATCGATTTTTCAGGTGTACATCATTTTCTTTAAGGGGTAATTTGATCCTAGAAAACTGAATTCCATCTCAATTTCACATGTATTTCAAACAGTGTTTTTATATTCATAGATATTTGATTTAAATTAGTCTTGTTTGGTGTTTGATTTTCTAATTACATAATCTTATTAAAGTGTAATATGAAACAGTGTGATTCTTCTATAAATTTACATTTTTAGTTTAGAAATTGTGAAAATTTGCCATTTTTTTAAAGCCCCTTTGTTGTTGAAGTAAGGTGATTAATGTGATTTGTACACAAACACTTGTCCTTGTAGAGTGTTTATACATGTTGTTACATGAAGTATATTTGAATCTGTTGACTTACTTGTCTTCAAGGTTGCTTTGCCAGCTGAAGAAGAATACATCCAGTTGAAACCACGTCAAGGAAAAGCAGCAAAGGTAATTATGAGTTCTCAGTTTATTTCAGCCATAGTGTACTTTGCAATTGTGTATTTTGTAGAACTAAGTATTTGTCAAATCTTCTGTGAAACGGAACATTCTGGTGTAAATGAGTTATTACCCCTTTAGGAAAAATATCATCTAAGGGAAGACAAACTACATGAATAGCACCAAACTTTATGTCAACACAGCTTAAATATTAAGGTCTTTAATACAGTACACATAAGCTACAACTCAGCAGGTTAAATATGTCCAGGACTATTCAGAAAAATGCTAAGCATCTGAGCCATACTGTGTTTTTTCATGTCAGATCCTCCAATCTCTTCTAAATAAGGTAGCTATAGTGTTTAGTAATTCTTAAAAACATACCTTGCGCTAAGACAAGCACCAAATTGTTTTTGCTAAAGAAAACTCAAGGATATCATGCATATCTAAATGCACAAAAACTGAAACAGATGTTTGCTTGTTTTACTTGCTAACTTTTTATTGCATGCTTTTTTTGTTTGTTTGTTTTTTTGTTATTGTTCAAATTCAGTTAGTTCTGTTCTTTTTTTTATATCTTTTAGCAAATCATATAATAGTTCTGTAAAAGGCATATTTGTGAAGCAGGTTAAGGTGTGAAAGAAATCAAAATTACACCATTAATTTGCAGTAAAAAACATAATTCATCAGTACTAATTTGGTATTATTTGTAGCCACTTATTACTGTCGAGCAGTTTTAGGAAAGTTTCTATGAATATTGCTTATTACAACAAAATAAGGTAAACAGAGTGGGTATGTTCCATTCAATATTTTTTTTTTCGTGCTTGTGCACTGTTTACATGAGCTTATTCACTGCTTGCTAGGTTGAAAAATAAAATCTCTTATACTACTATTTGTGGTACATTTTCACAGTTTAGGAACCCATTAAATTAACTACTTGTGTAAAATGTATACTTCAGTTTGTGGTTTCTCTTTAACATTACTGTAATGATTTCAAGCAGACTTTATTTTGTAATTAAGAATATCTCTGTCAAATATATTTCCCATTCCCATCTTTCTGGAGTACATGGTAATTCCTCATGATGATTCAGTTTTATGGGTAGTTCATGGGTCAATTCTTTGTTATTAGTTGTGATAATTCCTGTGTTTTTTGAACATTTCCACTTCATTTAATGTTATGCATTTATTTTTTTTTTTTTTTGTATTTATGGAGAGCTTTTCTAAAACCATTTTTTTCTTCCTCTATAGGAGTATCCATTCATTCTGGATCCTTTCCAGAGAGAGGCAATTTTATGCATTGACAATAATCAGTCTGTGTTGGTGTCTGCACATACATCAGCGGGAAAAACTGTGTGTGCTGAGTAAGAGTAATGTTTTGATTGTTTAAACATAAATTGAAACAGTATGTAACAATTTGGTAACTTAAACTTTTTTTTGTTATAGGTATGCTATAGCGCTTGCTCTGAGAGAAAAGCAGAGAGTTATTTTCACTAGTCCCATCAAGGCCTTGAGCAACCAAAAGTACCGTGAAATGTATGAAGAATTTCAGGATGTGGGTCTAATGACTGGTGATGTGACGATTAATCCTACAGCTTCATGTCTAGTTATGACAACAGAGGTATTTAGCTACATTTATGATATTATATTATAATTGGCATTGCCTGAAGGTTATCATTGAGATATACACCCCATATGGGCTTGCTGTTATTTTGTGATTTTTAAATTAATTTTATCTTTGGCCATCTATGTTATAACAACTTGAGTAAATAATATTAAAGCAACAGCAGCAAATGTACAGCATATATGTATATTTATAAATGTTCCACTTATTACACTCTGGCATGAGATGTATTAAAAAAAGCAAAAAAACTAATTTTGACAGCAGCTAAAGTTGTGATTTTATTTCTTTCAGACTGGTTTTAGAAGTGGCTTTCCTTTCTGTAGAATTATGTTACATGTTGTACATGAGTTATTATTTTGAAATCTTTCACTCATGTTGATGGTTTTAGGTTATACCTCTTTTGATTGACCTACTCATTTACAATTCTTGTTTTCCAATCCTGTTTCCAGGGTCAGTAAATCTGTCCTTTGTTCATTTTACTCACCAAGGGCATTTTGTTTACTAATTTTTTAGTCTTTGTTACATTTATTTTCTATCTATTGACTTTCCCTCATTTCATGTATGTTATCTGATTAAAGAGATGCATTTATCCTGCACTATTCAGTATGGAGAGATTTCTTTGGGTCTTGTCATATATGTGATGTTTTAACTTTTAACCTCCAGATTTTAAGAAGCATGCTATATAGAGGATCTGAAGTGATGAGAGAAGTTGCATGGGTCATATTTGATGAAATCCACTATATGAGAGATTCAGGTAATTTTAGTTGTCATTCCTGTCTGCCTATTTTTGTGACTATATTTAACAAGTAACAGTACTTCAGAATGATTCACTTCTCTGTTTTCATTACCAATACCATAATAAACTAAGTAGAGGAATGAAATGTAGTTTTAATATTTTGCTCTATTACAGATGCACAGATCAGAATTAAATACATTCCTTAAGTTAAAATGACTTCCATATTTTTAATTTGGTTTCAGAACAGATTTTTGTTTAGTAAAATACAAGATACTGTGATGTGAAAGTAGCATTACTACTTGTTGTTTATTGTAAGGTGTCCTGTAGGTATAAATAGCAAAAAAGTAAACCCTCAGGGTAGAATGGTTGTTAATATTGTCCGTGTGGATTTCTTGTTCGGTACAGGATAAATTGTCTTATGTTTGTCTATTTATCTCTCAGAGTCTAGATAAAGGATACCCTAGAATAGGAAAGGTTAGGAAAAAGCTCAGCTGTCCATGTGACTGAAAAGGAATGAAATTACATTATTCGATTACATTTTGAGTAAACTACCTCAATAATATTAGTGTTACATTGACTGATAGTGTTTGCTACAAGTGTATTAAGTTTGGCCACAAAGAATATGAGACGTGTGCATTAAATCAATATAAAGGTATTTATTCAATCAAAAGGAAATACTGCCTGCAGTATGTGCTTGCATTACCATTTAGAAATGTTCTCTGCTGTCCTAGTATTAATTTATATTATATCTTGAAGCGCTTGCAACATATAATTTTATCAGTCACAAATCTTTTACTGTCCTTAGTAACATGCACTTTAGAGGCTTTCCCTATCAGACAACAATACAGTGAAAACTATACTTTGAAAATCACATCACAGTGCCCATATTAAAAGGTAATATTGTGAATTGTAATAGACTGTGCATGTTGCTCTGTAAAAATACTATTAAAACCAAGTTTAACTGCCTTAGTATGAGCGCATCTATTTTATGTTTTAGTATCTGCTATTGTTTAGTTTAAAATGTTGCAGCTTTTTATCTTGTTTTTTTGTATGTGATTTTTGTATTGCTTTTGTTGAAATTGTTGATACTTTCATTTCTCTTGCAGAACGTGGTGTGGTATGGGAGGAGACAATTATTTTGCTACCAGACAATGTTCATTATGTGTTTTTATCTGCTACCATTCCTAATGCACGTCAGTTTGCTGAATGGATATGTCATCTTCACAAACAGGTAACTTAAGGTTCTTCATATTTTTGATTATGCTGTTTAAAAAAAAAAAATCTCGGTCTTCATTTAGCATCACTGTCAGCCACAGTGTAGTACTGATGCATATTAAAATATCTTAGTCTCATCTTTACTCAGGAAGCATTTGAAAATGGGACAATAGAAATGAATATCAGCTTGTGAATAATACTTCTGAATGCTATATACATCAGCGGAACATATATCAAGTTAATATCCATTTAATCTGGGTAAGCTTAACATAGTTACCCTCCTTTTTTAGATATATTTTTGGACCACAAGAATGATTTACTCCTTGGCTAAAACCTGTATATTTCTGTTGAACAATGGTGGACAAAATATCAGGGTGAATTATCTCACATTAGTCATTTGAAATACTCAGAGAATAAAGCTGCTTAAACTGTTGGTTTTTAGAGATACATTTTATTGGAGAAAACAAAACTGATTAACTTTTAAATATAGAAACAGTAATCTAGTGATAGTCTGAAGGAGCAAAGGTAATATATGTATGTCTCTTTAAAAGAATGGTTTACAGGAGTTAGTTGACATTTTGTCAGTACCTTAGACTTGATTAGACAAACTTTTTTTTTTTTTTCTATGTTGGGAGGGAAGACTTTACCAAACTCTGATTTGTTTTAAATTATATGTCTAATTGTTGCAACATATAAGCTTATATGGCATGTAACCGATCACATTAAACATGAACGTAATATGTATTTTTATAACCATTTGCTCTGCAGTAAAGATATTTAATACAAACACTAGAGGGCAACATAACAAGTAAGTAAAATAAATATTACCATTATACTAGATTTGCAGTATATTAACTTTTGAAAATCTTTAAAGTAAACCATAAAATTTAAATCCATTAAATTTAATCAGAGACACAGTGCACAAAATGCATATGCTGATTCAGATTCTGGGATTAAACTGACAACCTAGTGGTTTATGGGCCTGTGCCCTTAACCACTAGGTGCCCTTAACCACTAGGCCACACTGCCTATATTTTATTTTAGTTTTGTACCATGGCGCCAAAAAATGTCCTATTTGTAGATTTTCATTTTGCTTTTATTCTCTTTAAGAAAAATACTTTTTTTCTTTAGTTTTAATATCATAACACAGATATTTCTCCTCGACAAAATTCTGCAGCATTATCCTACAGGAAAATGTAAGTATTTAGATTATTCATAATGTTACTGAATTGTCCTGAAGTTATATTAAATAGATTTTAACGTGTTTTATTAATCAATATATTAGTTTTTCTTGGTTGCTTTGGTGCATTTTTGACAACAGACTTAACATTTGCATAACAGCGAGTGCATTTCTCAAAACACTTAGTGCAAATGGCAAAACATCATGGATGACCAGCAAAAGCAGGTAACCTCTTCAAAATCTTTAATCCATGCCTCAAAAGCAAGTATTTACATCGCTGAATATGTCAGTGCCATCAAAATGCCGTCCATGGACATGACAGCCAAAATGTAAAGTAATGTTATCAATATAAAATTGGCACAATCTAAACATTTTCTGATGCACAAAACATCTGAATGACAAGGGCAGGCAACATAAAAATACAAAACACCGATTGTGGGAGATTGATTCAAGAAGAATATTTTATTGATTGCACAAGTATATGGTGACATACCATGCACTGCACTTGGAGTCTAGCAAAAAAATGCATTTTAATACTTTATGCATAACATACGAAATGAAGGAAAAAAATTTAAAAAAACATCGAAAACAATATATACATACTGAAATGTGTTTTGTATTTTGATGTTGTTTGGCATTGATGATGTTTTGCCATTTGCACTAAGTGTTTTGAGAAATGCACTCGCTGTTATGCAAATGTTAAGCCTGTTGTAAGAAATGCACAAAAGCAACTGAGACTGATTGATCTAAGATCTCACACCTGCCCCGAATGTGTCACCTGAGAGCAATTTAAGGAGGTGCAGGAATCATTAGTATTGTGAATACAAACGAAAAAAAGTTTTGTAGAAACCTATAAAATACACTTGACAGCCAAAGATATCTTGTTGAACACTTTTGACTGCAATGACTTACACAATGAAAAAATGACAAGTTTGTCTGGAGTGTAAGACTATGCAAAAGAGGGCTACACAATGCTTTTTGATCATCATGACATAAGCAACCGCTGATGCATGATATAGCTGAGAATTGCACATATGCATCTGCCTGAGTGAACTAAAGCAATTGCAAAATGACAAAAACACCCAGAAATTGCTGTTATGATGTGCACAACTGACTAAAGGTTGTGGGAATTGAACGAGCAGTTTTGAAAACTGCAATTCTGTTGAGAAATACACCAAAGCAACTGTGAAAAACTGTAATGTTCAAATTCTGCAGTAGAAATCATGTTTAAACTTTAGTCTTTTCATGTGCTAAACAGAGAACACATAAATAAACAAAGAGTGAATTAATCTCCTTAAATGTCGCCATCTTAGTAATTTAAAATCCTCCAGAAACACAGTAAGTAGAGGTGGAATTTTTAATAAAAAAGAAAATTAACAATAACTAATACAAAAAAAGAGCCTCGTGATATAGATCATTGTCTCTCAACCTTTGTGTTGGGGACCCAATTTTACAGGGTGGGCCATTTATGTGGATACACCTTAATAAAATGGGAATGGTTGGTGATATTAACTTCCTGTTTGTGGCACATTAGTATATGTGAGGGGGGAAACTTCAAGATGGGTGGTGACCATGGTGGCCATTTTGGATCCAACTTTTGTTTTTTCAATAGGAAGAGGGTCATGTGGCACATCAAACTTATTGGGAATTTCACAAGAAAAACAATGGTGTGCTTGATTTCAATGTAACTTTATTCTTTCATGAGTTATTTACAAGTTTCTGACCACTTATAAAATGTGTTCAGTGTGCTGCCCGTTGTATTGGATTGTCAATGCAACCCTCTTCTCCCACTCTTCACACACTGATGACCCCAAAGATAAAAGTCTTTGGGGGTCAGATTGGGAGACCTTGGGGGCCATTCAACTGGCCCGCGACGACCAATCCACTTTCCAGGAAACTGTTCATCTAGGAATGCTCAGATCTGACACCCATAATGTGGTGGTGAACCATCTTGCTGGAAAAACTCGGGGAACGTGCCAGCTTCAGTGCATAAAGAGGGAAACACATCATCATGTAGCAATTTCGCATATCCAGTGGCCTTGAGGTTTCCAATGATGAAGAATGGCCCCACTATCTTTGTACCCCATATACCACACCATACCATCAATTGTTTTGTTCCAACAGTCTTGGAGGGATCTATCCAATGTGGGTTAGTGTCAGACCAATAGCGGTGGTTTTGTTTGTTAACTTCACCATTCACATAAAAGTTTGCCTCATCACTGAACAAAATCTTCTGCGTAAACTGAGGGTTCTGTTCCAATTTTTGTTTTGCCCACTCTGCAAATTCAGTGCGCCGATCTGGGTCATCCTCGTTGAGATGCTGCAGTAGCTGAAGTTTGTAAGGGTGTCATTTGTGAGTAGCTAATATACGCCGAAGGGATGTTCGACTAATGCCACTCTCCAGTGACATGCGGCGAGTGCTACGCTGTTGGATCCAAAATGGCCACCATGGTCAGCACCCATCTTGAAAAGTTTCCCCCCTCACATATACTGATGTGCCACAAACAGGAAGTTAATATCACCAACCATTCCCATTTTATTAAGGTGTATCCATATAAATGGCCCACCCTGTACATTTTTAATTTCATTGACGAAACACAAACGGCAGTCGAAGAGTGAGATGGGTTGTTTCCCACTTGCTGAAACAAGCAAAATTTGACTAGTGGGAGGAGGTTTTCCCCCTTGGTGAAAAGAGTATGGTTACATACAGAAATATTTTATGAAGCACTGATGAGCGGTACCTTAAATTTTTTTTGTTTTTTTCTCTCTTCTCCTCTCCCACTGGTTAATCGCCTTCAAATTAGTCATGAGTGTCACTCAGGCAACGTTATATTGCATCTTTCTTAAGACTAGGATTACTCGGACAGTAAAAGTGCCAACAGAGTTAGTGCTGAGTATTACCCAGGCAACAGCGTAGACGTACCTTCTCTTAGGCTTATAATGGAGTCTCTTAAGAAATGCCTCTCATCAGCAGTGATAAGAAATGTAACACTAAGGAGCACTGATATAGATGACAAATGCAATAGTAAATTTATAATACATGTAATGAAGTTAACTACTTGGCACATGTAAGTTATGCATTTATTTGTTATTCATTTAAAAGAACATGAAAAAATCTGAAAACTTGAAAAAACTAAATATCAGTAAATTAACAATTATGTTCAATATCCAAGCAGTTTTTTGGACCCAAGAGTCGTAGTGAACTCCTCCTGTATTGCCCAGTGTGCGGAATACAAGTCGAGTGAGGTCATACTTGAACTTTATAATGCACTAGTGATGCCTTGTCTGGAACGCTTAGTGCAGTTTTGATCTTCAAATTACAAAAAGACATAGCAGTGCTACAGAAAATCCAGGAAAAGATGGAAAGTCGGATTCCATACAGTAACTGCAAGTTAAAACTTTTCAAGCAAAAGTTCAACCATATTCAGAGAGAGCATGATAATAGTATTTAAAAATGTGACGGGGATTAGTAAGGTGGTTGCCAGTTGTTGCTTTAAAAAGACTTTTTCCTCAAGAACAAGGCAGCACAGATGGAAACTTGTTAAGTGTACATTTCTCAGAAATGTTGAAACATTTTTTTCTTGACACACACAGGTAAGGGTATATGGAAAAAGCAAGGATAGAGAATACTACTTTGCAATCCTTCAGAATTCTACATGATGATGTTATATTGATGAAACAGGGAAAAAAAGATTGATATGCTTTACTATGGAGAATGACCTATTCTTATCCAAATTATTCTTATGTGCATAAACCTGCTAAGATGTAGGATCTTATGAGACATTAAAAAAAAAACAAATCATTGTGCTGTATCTGGTGTTTAGATTAGCTCAAATAACATCCCATATAGGCACTTATGGTATGCAAATGGTCTGTAAAACTAAAGAACAAGTTTTTGCATTTTCCTCTTTGTTAAAGACACATTATTCCTGTGTTATGCATGGTGTCGCAGTGCGCCAGAAAATTCTTTCTCTTGACTCCTCATGTGTTTCTGGCCCATGTTACTTGAGTTACCTGATCATTTAACTGTTTCAAGCAAACACCATTCCTAGGCTTGACTTCAGGAGTGTATCCATATATCCCCGTTTGCAAGTTTGTCTTTGCTTTATTTAGAACCATCATAGGGGTTAGTTTTGGATCATGGTTTTCTGGTTCTTCCTGTTCAATCTGTTGCTAATGTTTACACAATCAGGAGCTCAAAGTTCCCAGGAACATAATTTTAGGGATCACTGGGACTCGCAAGCCCCTTCATTACAAGGTGCCAGTTGAAGTGTTTTTTGTAGTGCAGTGAGAATTGAAGGGTTATGTCTTCTCTCTTGTGTGTACTTGATAATTCCTCAGCAGTACCCTCATATTAAGTTTCAATTACATTCTGTACATTTGTTTATTTTGTATATGTTAATAAATTAAAAGGTAACTGTTACAGGGTGCAAGTTGCAAAATACAAGTTACGGTTTGAATCTGTATCTTTATCTGGTTTAGAGGTGCATTAGAAGACCTAATTGCTTATAGATTAATGGTCCAAATGTCCGTGCAGCAGTGGGGATTAAAGTTCACCTTATGTTTCTTCTGCTGTGCTGGAGATTTGCCCTGTTTCTATACAACACTCCCTTAAAAATGCAAATTATTAAGATTGATAGGATTGTAGCTGTTTGTGGGAAACCAAATTCTGTGTCATTTGTTTGTGTGTTTGTTTTATTTAAATGAGAGAACAGAGAACTTTTGTTGACCTTTTCAATGGAACATTTTTCTGATAAAATTATTTGCTAAAGTTTGCATCTGTCAGGATAGATTATTCAAAAAGTACTACTAGATATTGAATCAAGAAAAATGTGTATTTGGTTGTAAATGCTTTTATGAGTGCACACATTTTTTTCTTACTTTCTGACTTATATTCTGAATCTAGGCCTGTATGCATTCATCATTTAGATAGTAGGTCTTCTAATTTATTGTGCATATTACATTAGTAAAGGTAGTTATTTAGGAACCTCCTTAATTTACTGTGACATTTCAAACTTCACCATGATTTGGAAGACTTTGTTTAATAAAAGTTAAGGGAGAGGAAATGCTTAGGTCTGTGAATAACTTCAAAAACTTACTTTCTTTGTACTGTGTCACCAGTTAAATAAATAATTAAACTGGGTGTTACCTAATCCTCAGATTTGTTTATAAGCATTGTACTATGTAGTATTCGTTTTACCATTTAGAGTAGGGCTTATTCATGTAGACTTTATCAAGATGTTCAATAGTTGCATGTGTAACAGGTAGACAGGTATGTTTGTTTATATAGTGATCAACACATCATTGCCTAATATGTAAACTCATTGTGGTTATTTAGAATGAGATGCTGTTGTATAGAAATTCAAAGTTAGATTCACTGGACACAGTCATAAAGTTAATCTTTTGAACAGCGCACTGTCCATAAATATTGTACAGGACATCTGGGATACACACCTGTATAGTTAGATTGTATTTGCTCATTAATATTTTTGTATTTTATAGGCTTGTCATGTAATCTACACAGACTATCGACCTACACCGTTGCAACATTATATTTTTCCAGCAGGAGGAGATGGGCTTCACTTGGTAGTAGATGAAAATGTAAGCCAATAATCTAACACTTTTTGTTTGTGTGTCTATAGAAGAATCAATTGTGGTTACTTATAATTGGTATAGAAATATTTGCCAATTTTTTTTACTTGTATATTCAAAGATGAGTCACACTAAAGTTACACAAAGGGATTTATCAGAAAATGGAACGAACCTTAACAAAACTGATAATGTCATTTCTCAATGTAGTCTCCACTTTTTTCAATGGACTTGCGCCACCTGCCTGAAAGTGCCTGATTTCCAGCAGAGTAAAAGGTTTTTTCTTGTTCTCGCAACCACTTATGCACCACTTTCTTCGTGTCGTCTTTTTTTTTTTTTGCGATCCAAAAAGGTGGCAATCACATGGTGCCATTTCTGGCGAATAAAGAGGATGTGGCAATACCTCAGACTAGTTTCTCCAGACAAGCCTTGGTGGTGGTAGCAGTGCATGGGCAGGCATTGTCTGGCAGCAGAAGGACTCATTGAGACAGCAGTCTAGGCTGCTTAGATTGAATAGCAGGCTTCATGTTGGTCTCCAGCAAGTCACAATAACTTGTACTAGTGACTGTACCACCCCTCAGCATGTAGTATTCGACACTACCTTGGGTGCATGAATGGTTATGAGGACAAGACAAAACCGTTTATTCTGCTGGAATCCATGCACTTCAGGCAGGTGGCACAAGTGCATTGAAAAGGGTGGAGACGACATTGAGAAATGACGTTGCCAGTTTTGTTAAGGTTCATTCCATTTTCTAATAAATCCCATTTTTTAACTTTAACTTGATTCCCCCTCATATGAATATATATTTCATATACATTGTAAATGTCTATATAGTTATGCAATCTTTATACAATTAGTAAATTGTCATTAAAATGATACCATTATTCTTACTCTCATTTAAGTTATGAATAATATACTGTAGCTTATGCTTATATATTGGATAAAGATAAGGATTTGTTGGGTAAACTAGACTCCTTAATCATACTAAGTGGTAAATGTAAATACCAAAATTTGAAGTTCTGATAACAGATTTTAGCAGATTGAGCAGAGTAAACTAAAGGCTAAGGAAAATGACCACAGCAAATACATTGTTTCATGAATTTGCTTTTCTTTTTATATATTTTAAGCTGTTGACTTCTAAATACTGTACATAAGCTCCTATCTTGCATTTCATTTTTGTACTTCTAGTTTACCTAATTGCCAAAAAAATTAAGTTGTCAAAAATTGTAAATGTTTTATTATCAAACTAGTTTTATTTTAAAAATATTTGCTTTGTAGGGAGAATTCAGGGAAGATAACTTCAATACTGCAATGCAAGTGTTGAGAGATGCTGGTGATTTAGCAAAAGGTGATCAAAAAGGCCGCAAAGGAGGAACCAAAGGTATATCTTCTTCCATAGAAATTTACTTTACTTAGTTGAAATTCCTTATTATATTAAGCTGATGTTAGAATAGACTAGGTGAGCAGTTAATCTTCAAAACGTTATGTGGATTCTTTTAATAAAAATAGGATAAGGAATATTGCTGATTCAAAGTTAATTGCGTTAAAATTAGTGTGAGGAGTTTTTCTAAATTCATAAAATGTTTTATAGTGAAAACACAAAAAAACATGTATTTAAACTCTAATCCTGGACCAGAATTACCTTTGTCCATTGTTGATTTTCTCTCTAGTAGGATTTTCTTACAGAGCTCTTTTTGATGTGATGGAGCAGGAAAATAGCTTACAACATTGTCTTCTAATGTTGTAGACTGTATTGTATTGTAGCTGGAATCTCTTTGTATGCGTTAATCTATGTATCAGTATTTGCTTCGTTAAAAAAGCAAGGTCTGAAGATCATATTTAGATAAATGTTTAAGCTTTTCTTTACCCTTTGCTGAAATGTACATATGTAGTAATTATATTAGGATACATTGGAATAGTGTAATCAATGTAATAATAATGAATTAAGTAAATTAACAATGTGGGGAAAGTGTTTTAGATACGGGGCAGTCTAGTGGATATATAGTTCACGATATAAATACATTTTGCATCTAATCTGGGTAGAAATGGATTTGATATCTATGAGAGATGCAAGTTTTTGCCAATATTTGTAATTTATTTTTCTTTTAAACAGGGCCATCAAATGTCTTTAAAATTGTGAAGATGATTATGGAAAGAAACTTCCAGCCTGTCATTATATTCAGTTTCAGTAAAAAAGATTGTGAAGCTTATGCTTTGCAGGTGTCAAAGCTAGACTTCAATACTGGTAAGATAATAAGAGCATATTCTGTACAGATTTTTTTTTTTATCTGTAAAAATAGTGCCAAACTTATTTTTAAAAAGTCGACTAATATGGTTCACAGTTTTAAAATGTTAGTTACATATGTGCCATATTTTTTAATACAACTAAAATAACACATTTTAACAGTAATTTGAGTGATGTTGCTACATGATATTTAGTTTATGTTGATAAGCTCATTAATCACACAGCCTCAGAGATATTGCTTGCCTTAATAAAGCACTGAAATCTTTTGTTGCTTAATTTATATGTATATATAGGTAAAATTTCATTACAGTGATCTTCCAGGGACCTAAAAAATATTTTGTTGTAATGAGATTCTGTATTTGTTGTTATAGTGCTTTCTTTAACTTTCATCCAGGCGTCTGCAATCATTTCAATAGCTTCATTCGCGTTAATTTTAGTCTTCTCTTGTCTACAAGTTATGCTGACGAGAATTTTCCTCAGCATTTCCTTGTGATAATACACTTTCAGGGTGCGAATGATGTCCAAATCCAATGGCTGAAGCACTGCTGTGCAATGGGGTGGATGGAATGGTAGGAAAAATTCAATGTGAACATTAGCTAAATGTGGAAGCATGTTGAGGAGAGCACAGTTATCAATCTTTTTGTGAGTTTTCTGAACTCTTTTGGGACCCCCGAACCCAAATACCCCTCTGAAGTGTGATTACCGTGTCTGTGTAAGATTGTTTATCCGTTGCTGGGGCAGGGCAACAGCAGCCTCATAGTGGTGCAGTGAGGTGCCACAAAAGCGAATCCTAAGATTGGGGTCACACTTTAAGTCCCTGTCTTACACCCAGAAACATGAGGCTGAGTTTCAGTACTTTAGCAAAACCAGCTTTATTCAGCTTGAAATAGGAACAGCACGGTTATTTATTGTAGCGGGATCTGCTACTCTTCTATAAACAGACACAGCAGTCAGGGTTTTGGCCAGGTGAGTGGCCAAGTAATCCTGTTCCCTGCATTTACAATGTTCCTTGCATTACCCATCGAGTTTGCTTTGACAGAGAGACGCAGCAGAGCTGTAAGCCTGCTGTTGCCCCGGCGACATATAAACAGTCTTCCACAGATGCGGTGATCGCACTTTGGGACGCTCTTCTGCGTGTTGTTCTGTTGGGGGAGGTCCCAAGAGAGTTTAGAAACCTCACATTTTCTTGAAAGAGTGCCACATTAAGAATGTTACTTGACCAAGCATCACTTAATCACATAAAAACGGCTTTTTCGACATCTTCAAATGCAGCAGTCAAGAGCTGCAAAAATTTATTTTTTCTAATATGAACTGTTATCGTTTTTTCATGTCTACCATTTCAATAGGAGGGTGACAATGAGTTAAATTCCATTGTTTTTCAAATGTTGACGAGCAGTAAGCTAAAGGTATCACTGAAAACCAACAAAAAACTGCAAAAAAACAGTACAAGCAAAGTTCTTTTTCTTTTTTTTTTTTTTTTTTTTTTATTATTATATATATATATACAGTGTTTCTGGTTGGGAATCGTTGTGCATAACTGAGCTGCGACCACAGAGCAGTGCACAGAACTAACTGCTCTGTGGATGATTCATTCAGGCATTTCAAGGTCTTTTTGCACTTCGTTGTAATGAAAGTATCTGCTGAATGTACTTTGTACTTTCTATAGACTCGTGTCATATGGGAAACGTTCGGGACCATAAAAATACTTGATTGTAATGAAAATGTTGTAAAGATATTTGTTGTAACGGAATTTTACCTGTATATATATTATGACCAGATGTGCAAAGCCTGTGTAAACTTTATTACATAAATATAGTAGCCTGAAGCTTTTAAAGCAACACACACACTTTTGATTTTATATCTTTGGGGTCAAAGATTTCTTATACATTTGTGCATTATTACCAATACAGTATATAACAAAGTATAGTCCTACTTATTCTTAAATTTTTTCCCATAATTTAATAAAACAAGCAAAAAAGCACATTTTCCTCCTTTATTTTTCTAATGTAGTGCAGATTGATCAATGCAAGTTTAGGTCACCACATTCTCCCAAACTCTCTGACACACATGCACACACAGGTACTCATACAGTCAGTTCCAGTAAATGTTGTTTGAATGCCTACATTTGTGGTTTTGGGACGGCTTCCTCTGCAAAAAACATGCCTTGGTAAGATGTATCTGCATGTTCTCTCTACGGTGTTGCAAAAATCCTGTCTGATGGTATAATACAAAATAGCAGTCTTTTTTTTTTTTTCAGTTTAATACTGTTTGTAGTATACTACACTTCTTGAGAGAAAGAAACCATGAGCTTAGTTTGTGCAGTCAAGTTGCTTGGGTGATTGCTCTGTGAATTTACAGTTTTTATTTCAGTTTGAAAGTTAGTGTTATCACATTATTGACACATTTTCCAGTGTGTGAATCTATTAATATTTGATTTTGCTTTGAACAGTTGAATAAAATAACAATGAACCTTTGGTTAGGGATACTCCCTCTACCAAATTTCATTGCGACCCAAAATGTTCTATCATCTCAAAGTTGTTGGAGTCATATTTCTATCTTAATTTTATCTATTAACTGAGCCTCTTAATCCCTTGCTAATGGAGGTCTGTTTGATGTTTGTATTTGAAAGGGGTTCATTTAGAAATTGGTATTCAAGCTCATGCACAGTCTGTTTAAAGTAGCATAAACAGTACCCTGCAAACAGTTTATTTTTCTCATGAGGCAACTTCACTTAGAGTGGTAGAACCTTGAAATAATGATTCTTTATCCAATGATTTTGTAATTAAAAATCAGTTTTAATATGGATGTAAGCAGTTTTTAATTTTTTTCTGCCATTTGATATTTACAAGCAATGAATGAGGATTTTGTAGTTTTTACTATTTAAGCACATTCTCTTCATAATAGCTCAGTGAATATTTTGACCTAATGTTCTTTCTCAACAGTACTTTGAAAGCAGACAATTCTCTGCAAACAAACTCCTCTATGGATAATAGTGATTTTGATTTTCTAGTTATTAAAGGTTTTTTTTTTTTTTTTGTACCATGGAATGCTAATTACTAAATTTACATGATGTGCTATCCATTTGCAATACATCAGAGTTGTATGAAAGCCTTTCTCTGTATATCAAAATGTTACTTTGGAATTCACAACAAATTGTTTCCACCTACACTGTGAAAAAGTTGTAGGTCTGTTTTGAAGGTTAACATACTGTGCCATGACCCCAACTTATTTACAGACCATGCCATCATTTTCTCTTTTATTACTTTTTTTCCTCCTTAGTTATTTGGGCTACATGATTTTTCAAAGCTGATGTCATTAAGTGCCCAATAAATATCTACTATTACAACTAGTAATACATGCCACCCCATAAACCATTCCACTGGGTTTCCAGTCTTTCAAGACATGAGTGCCTCTTCAGAGCCCACATCATAAGGTGTTTTAGTGATGGTCATACAGTGTATCAGTTGTTTAATTTTGCTCAAATAATCTTCGTATTCACATGTTTTCTTGTAGTGCATGACTGATCTATTCTGTCGTGTAAATTTTCTTCCTCATTGCATTTTACCGTATGATATGGTCACATGTAGTCTCTTTCCCAGTCTATTATCCATGCATTGTACTTTTGATAATTAAGGTTATTGTAGATATTTTTGTTGAATATGTCAGCATTTACTAAATAAATATATGCAAAGCAGTAAGACATTTTTCATAGCTGAAATTATTAGTGGTACAATTTTGTCTATAGCAGGAATAGCATGAAGAACAAATTCACTGTTCTTATGCATTAGGTATAACTTCTGTAGAAACTGCAGTGTAAAGAATTTAAATTTTATAGCGGAATTGGTGCAAACGCAGGTCATTTAATCTGAACACTGAAATTAGTGGACACTCTTGTCTACAATGCATGTGTTCTTACATTACATAAAGCATTTGTGACTTGAATACTTCATTTTCCCTCAGTCATTGTATGATATATATTAGTTTTCCTCCCTCTACATTCAAAACCAAAAAAGTTCAAGTAATGGGTAATATTGTTTAAACTAACTTTGTATAAAGAGAGACTTAACATTTTGCGTCTGCTGTTACTTTACAAATCCTGTGTCCTGGATTCCAATTCTACAACCAGACATTGTCCACAAATTTGCGTCTTCTTGAATTAATGTGAGTTTTAACTTGTGGTTCAGATTTTTCCTCCCACATTCTCTGGATTTGGTAGCTGCACACCTTTTGGCTCCTAAGCCAAGTACATACACCATATATCTGAACCTGCGGTTCCTCTCAAACTGAGCAGGTTTGCTATTGCACAACACATCATCAGTAGGATAATACTAACCTATCTCATGATGGATTACACCCAGCTAAATTTCCCTATTTGTGGGTAAAACAATCCAGCACTTGGCGAGTTCTGCTTCACGATGATAAGAGCTCACCCCGAAGGATCGAAAATGACGTTGCTGTGAACTCTTGGTTTCCACAAGCACCAGTTCTGCTCCACAGGAGGTTCCTGGCATCCCTGAGTTTTCTTTAGGACATTTGCGTTGTTGTGTTACAGGTACACTACCCCAGTCAAACTCCCCTCCTGCCACTGTCCCTGAAATACTGTATATACTTGCAGATAAGTTCTTCCGCGGGTAAGTCGAGACTTGATTTAAAAGTATCATTGCTGGTATTTTATAATGTCAGTCGTATAAGTTGAATGCAGAAAACTCATGCTATTGGTACAAGGGATTATGATATGCTACCGTCCACCTTGAGAGAATAACCACGGAGCACACTGCCTTTTTTTTCTATGTGGGTGTGGCAATGCATTTTATCAACATGTGCTCCTAACCCTCTCTCTCTCTCCCCTTTTATCATAAATGCATCCTTTATCTACAATGGAGCATTTGATCAGAAGAAAATGTTAAGCTGGTTTTAACTTAAACGTCGTTGAAGTAGAAAAAGAAATTGGTAACTGCACTGCTGCCACAAAATTCAATGAGTCTGAGTAACTGATACGAGATTGGAGGAGGCAAGAAGATTTTAAAAATAAAAAAAATATTGTCGCATTTTTGAACGGGCGTATAAGTCGGGGTTGAATTCTTATAATCGTTTTTTTTTTTTGGTTTTCAAGACCCGACTTATATGTGAGTATATACGGTAGATCCTGCCCAAGAGGACACTCCTATGATGCCAGAGTCAAATGCCCTATGTGGGTTCCTCCTCCTGCCTCACTGGGTGAGGTAAAAAAGGATAAGAGTAGGCGAGTACGAGAATGATATTTCAATAAAAATAAAATAAATATAAATATATTTTTATTAGGTGTTTCAAAGCATTATATCCTTTTAAAATGTTTATATATAATTACATGTGTCATTTTTTTAATGAAGTGTTTTGTAATGTAAAGTTGATTGTAGTTAACAAAGAGGTAAAAAGTCATATATCATAAAATATGCTGATTTATTCTCCAATATCATTAGAAATGAAAACAGTGGCTTTCAAGGTTATTCCTCCTCTTTAGGTCGTAGAGAAAAAGCAAATCTTGTGCCAAAAATTTTGGCATAGTTGGAGGAAGGTATGTTTAGTATTCAGTTTTGCAAATCTCAGTTGCCCTTCTCATCAGAGTGGTAGCTGCTCTAAAAGTAAGGCACACCTTAAATCTTGTAGCAAAATAGCAAACGTTCTATGGCTAGGGTTTCCTAATTATGTGTATATCTGACCTTTTGTAACACAGACCTTAAGGGTGTCTTTGAATTGCTTCCTCAGGAGTCTCTGACCTGGCCTCTGCTTGTAGCAGAGTACTGTAGTCATATGGAGTATTTCTAATATAAGACTTGTCCAGCCATTGGATTCAGTATTGGTCGTCTTTGTCTAGCTACTCTGCCGTTAGTGTGTTATCCTTTTAAGGAGTCAACACTTTTATTGTGACAATAATAGGTAGCCCAATTTTTGCTACCTTATAGGATATCAGTTTCCTCTTTGAAGCTTGCAAAGATTCATCAGTGTAACTTCCTGAATGTGATGCTGGTATACATGGCTAAACCAAGCAGTCTAGCTACTAAACTTCACAATCGCATAACAACTAATCTTTTATGTTCTTCAAAGAACTTAAAACCCTGCAGATCTATTTTTATTCTGCTCTGCTTACAGAATAACTTGACATCTCAGAGAAGCAGTATAAAGATGTGTTCTTGGAGACATTTTAAGCAGCAGTTATGAGTTCACACATTCATTTAACTTAACATGCTAAACTGATCCATTAGCTTGAAGTGGGAATAGGCTGGACATTTACAGTAAGAGATCATGCATACCTGTACATGGACATCTTCCTGCTTTGCTGGCTTACTATGAATATTCTGGTAGCATTTATTCTAGTAGCCAATCTGAATGCAGAGACATTGCAGTGTGGAATAATATGCATAATATAATTAAGTAAATACAGTTAATTCTGAAAACTTTTTTTTTCCTCAAAAATTATACATTTGTTATTCTGCAAAGTACAATTACCAGATCAAATTATGGTGAACTGAAGTTTTATACAGTACTTTCATTTATAGTTGGATATTGCTGAATTTCTTGTTTTCATTTTATTTTCCGCTCACTTTTCAATTTCAAAATACTAAAGCAAGTGATTACTTTGTCAATTGTTTGCTTTTTAGAACAGGATATAATTTGTAAATAAAGTTCTCATTTTTATTTTTCTCCTCCCAAATATTGCAGGAAAAAGTGTCTGTGTATAGGGACATTATTATCACATGTACTGAGAACAGTGAAATTCTTTTTATTGTTATATGAAGATTTTTTTAAGTGTTTTTATGCCATTTAAAGCTGCAGATTTCCTTTTCCCATTCTCCCTTTGCTCCTGCAGACCTTTGTTTGAATTGACTTCAGTAAAGCATATGTTTTGCACTCTAGCTCTTAAGCAGTAAATGGGTCTTAGGGGGAGGGGGTGAACATTTGCCAGATGGAATGATGTAACACTTTTGTTTCCTTTCTCTCTCTCTCTCATGTTTTTAACCTTTTAATATGTTGGGAAAACTTAAACACAAGACATTAAAATAAATACACTAATCTGAAATGGCAGTTGATACTTCTGGTTTTGTTTAGAAGTTATGAAAATGTAAAATGTATAGCAAAAATTGAAATTTTTTTAACAGCAGTTCTAGATTGGAGGATGATACTGTGTCTTTATACACTCACCTAATGGATTATAAGGATCACCATACTAATACGGTGTTTGACCCCCTTTTGCCTTCAGAACTGCCTTAATTCTACGTGGCATTGATTCAACAAGGTGCTGAAAGCATTCTTTAGAAATGCTGGCCCATATTGATAGGATAGCATCTTGCATTTGATGGAGATTTGTGGGGTGCACATCCAGGGCACGAAGCTCCCGTTCCACCACATCCCAAAGATGCTCTATTGGGTTGAGATCTGGTGACTGTGGGGGCCATTTTAGTACAGTGAACTCCTTGCCATGTTCAAGAAACCAATTTGAAATGATTTGAGCTTTGTGACATGGTGCATTATTCTGCTGGAAGTAGCCATCAGAGGATGGGCACATGGTGGTCATGAAGGGATGGACATGGTCAGAAACAATGCTCAGGTAGCCCGTGGCATTTAAACGATGCCCAATTGGCACTAAGGGGCCTAAAGTGTGCCAAGAAAACATCCCCCACACCATTACACCACCACCAGCCTGCACAGTGGTAACAAGGCATGATGGATCCATGTTCTCATTCTGTTTACGCCAAATTCTGACTCTACCATTTGAATGTCTCAACAGAAATTGAGTCTCATCAGATCCAGCAACATTTTTCCAGTCTTCAACTGTCCAATTTTGGTGAGCTCATGCAAATTGTAGCCTTTTTTTCCTATTTGTAGTGGAGATGAGTGGTACCCGGTGGGGTCTTCTGCTGTTGTAGCCCATCCGCCTCAAGGTTGTGCGTGTTGTGACTTCACAAATGCTTTGCTGCATACCTCGATTGTAGCGAGTGGTTATTTCAGTCAAAGTTGCTCTTCTATCAGCTTGAATCAGTCGGCCCATTCTCCTCTGACCTCTAGCATCAACAATGAATTTTCGCCCACAGGACTGCTGCATACTGGATGTTTTTCCCTTTTCACACCATTCTTTGTAAACCCTAGAA
The DNA here is from genome assembly GCF_016835505.1 of Polypterus senegalus. Lineage (NCBI taxonomy): Eukaryota > Metazoa > Chordata > Cladistia > Polypteriformes > Polypteridae > Polypterus > Polypterus senegalus. Next base: position 24,932,020 of record NC_053157.1, read on the forward strand.
ATGGTTGTGCGTGAAAATCCCAGTAACTGAGCAGATTGTGAAATACTCAGACTGGCCCGTCTGGCACCAACAACCATGCCACGCTCAAAATTGCTTAAATCCCCTTTCTTTCCCATTCTGACATTCAGTTTGGAGTTCAGGAGATTGTCTTGACCAGGACCACACCCCTAAATGCATTGAAGCAACTGCCATGTGATTGGTTGATTAGATAATTGCATTAATGAGAAATTGAACAGGTGTTCCTAATAATCCTTTAGGTGAGTGTATTTCACGTGATGTGATTTCTAACTAAATAAATTGTGACTTATCTGCATGTATACTCCGAAACTGGTAATACTCATCACTGAGATAGCTAGCAGTTTACAAGATACTTAACCCTTTTTGAAAAGTTTAGTGTTGTATGGGAATAACACACTAAGCTTATATTTGTATTATCTTTGTTTTACCTTTAGCATGATTCAAAAGTATGCTTTTGTGCACAGATTATTCTTGCCATTTGTATTTTTATTAGTAACCTCTTTTCAAAAAGCCTACTCCACTTCTTGGAGCCCATATTAACTTTAGCTGGTAATGAATGATTTTCTGTTGAGATGTCTAAGTAGCATTCAGTACCTGGCAATACTTGTGCTGCTCAATAGTCTAGTCTTTAGTACATAAAAAAATTCCAAAATTTACTGTTTAGAAGATGATAATACTTAACACTAGTGATATGCACAAACCTGCATTCCTAAAATAAAGGTAATTCATATATAGCAAGCTAAACTTTGAACATTGCTGATGCAACTTTTCTAAGTATTTCTTGTTTGTTGGTATGCATTTCTCTCCTGTTCTTGCACTCTGAATCCTGGATTTTGTCTTGGTATGCCTTTGGATCTTTGTATCTGTTTGCTGCCCATTTGGTCTATTAAGTGTTTTCTATCATGAGGTTGATGTTTAGTAGATGCTGCCACTCTTCTCTTTTTTTTTTTTTCCTTCTTCAAATTATGGAGTTTACTGTCATCTCTAATGATAAATACTTAAACTTGATTATGAATTCTTAGCAATAAAGTTCTTCCCAGCAGTAAAGTGGCTCACCAGGTTGCCCACCCTAAAATCTTTCGAATATCCACAACATATCAGGCTATATTCAGGATTACTACTTGCTTGTCTGTGTGTCTTAGCATCTTGTCTGCTAATTGTTTCTCGGTATTCGTCACTTAAATCACCTTCAATGATCTGCTTCACATTCCGCAGATGGTGCTGTTCTAATTCATCTTCCTATTACAGTGTTCGTCACATAATTGGCTTCTGAGATTTGCTTGACATTCAGCTGATTCTGCTACTGTACTTTTTCTTTCTGTCATGTCTGTCATTTCTTTCTCAGCCATTTTTCTGTTAGAAATGGATGACCTTGGGTCATTTTGCTGAGGTTGGAACTACCTAAAATTTTTGGATTTTCTGCAGCATATCGGGTCAGAAACTTTCAATCAAGAGCACAATCGGCGTTCTAGCCCCAGCCCCAAATAAAATAAGCAACACATTTTCTAAACCATTAAAACCTGATAATCATAGGTGTCTGGCACATCTTTTTCTTTTCAGCATGCCCGTACAGCTCATAGAGCTTACTTTTATGATATGAAATTAGACAAAAGCATCTTAATTTTTTATGAACTTTGCAGTGAGGAATAATTTTGATGGCTTGTTAAGCTTAACCAAAATCTGTTTCTTGGAATGTGCAGTTCCCAGATTTCATGCTCAAATTAAGCTTCACACATTTTCCATCACCCCTGTTTTAGCCTGCAATAGTTTTTATAATGCTCAATTTTAATTTTGTGTTTTACTTGAACTGTATCTGTGAATGAGTTTTAATGTTAGTATGTACATTATATAAAAGAAAATTGAATTGAGTTTTTGAAAAATACAGTTGTTAGCCATGATTTTATTTAGTCAAAACTTTAGATATGGATCAAATATTCCCAATTTCCACATTTGTTCTGCTTTGTAACTTGCATGAGGAATCAACATTTGTAATCCAATTTTTCTTTTTAGACATATGGAAATGGTTTTTTGAAAGCCTTAGACTGTAGTGTAATGCTACATTATAATTCTTTATTCATTTGCTTTTGATCACATCCTGTTGCATTTTTAGCAAGCATTTATCTTGATATTTGTGTCTTCCCGTGACTGTAATGGTAGACAAAGAATAGTGTGCCAGCTTCACTTTAAATGAAGAACATTTGAAACACTAATTGAACAAGGTAAAAAGAAGTGTTTATTAGATGACTTTCATTTTTATTAATTTTGTAATACTACAATTTAAAAGATCATTTTCCTCTTTTACCCAGGTTGTCTTGTTGCTTCACAAAACATTTTTTTCTGCACATTCCATGGTCCTGTTCACCCTTTGGAGTAAGACCCTATTGATTTATTCTTGTCTTCTACCAGCATCTCACATAACACACTGCCTTTAGCCTTCTTTAAGTGTCATTTCCTCCACTCCCAATATGGCATTTCTTCAGCCAGTCACCATTTGACTTTTGCTCCACATGCTCAACCCACCTTGGTCTGGTTCTGTTTAGTCCAGCAGATATTCTCTGAAAAAACTGCATTACATTTTCTTTTACTCCATGACACTTTATGTATCTGCTTGATTATTGCCATCTCTATTCTTTCCAACTCTGTTTCGAGTTCCGCCTTCATCAGCCACAACCCAATACCATATGGCATACTTGTCCTCACACAGCTGTCATTAAGTTTCCTTTTAATGTCCGAGGGACTTCTTTAGAAACTTAACTTGAGGCAGATTTTTAATAAATTATTTTGACGTCACTGATGAAATTTTTCATGAGAAAGCAGTTTTAGAAACTAATGCAGAGTAACTCCATAATCTTTATCTTCTACTGTACATTGGAATGTGAAAACTTAACACAAATAATGGCAAGTTGATTTTTTACTTTTGCAGAGATAGGTGAAATATGTATAGTAGCATTCAGGATCAGTTTTATCCATTCCACCATCCATCTGTCTAATTTCAGACACTGGTATCCAGTCATAATTGCACGGAGCAAGTCCCTGCCCCGGCAATATTAATCAAAATACAAAAGCCAGTTCATTTATACAGTATAGGGTATTCTCACTCTCACACCTGCACCCATGCATATCGAGCCACTTTGTTGTCAGGCACATCTTTGGAAGAGAAGAACTAGAGTACCTGACCAAAAATAAAAAAAGTACTTATGAGGTCAAACATGCATATGCCATAGATTATGCCTTCCAGGTTCCATTTTAAATTTGTGAAAAATGAAGAAAAATAATCTTTAAAGCAGTGTGTGTATGTATATATATATATATATATATATATATATATATATATATATAATATATAAAAACCTAAACTCTCTGCATTTAATTATATTAATTCCATTTCTAGGGTTCAGTTGATCAAGGTGGTGTGAGTTCTAGAAATTAATAGCCACACACATATAAACAGACTTTGTCCAGTCTACAGTAGTCCAGAGATGGTATTTCAAGGTCCTATTTTATCCTCTACCCTCCTTAGCTTTACATTATTTCTCAAAAAACATGTAAAAAGCATTGCATTTTTTGGCTTGAAAAATTACATTTTTATTAAATCACATCTTTCAACTGTAAAATGTACAAAATACTAAAAGTACAAAGTCACAAGTGTAAAAGCTATAATAATAATATGAAATAAATAATAATGATGCTAATTTTGTGTGGTATATCTTTGAATGGCAAAACTGCATTGGTTCATGGTAATTTACTTGACTCTGTTCAGCATAACGGTTCATCTTTTTATTTCTATTACATCATCTTCTTGAAATAACCTTAGATAAGTAGGAGAAACCTTGGCTGGTAATGTTCACTTTTATTCCTGGCCACCCCACAAAATCAAAATGAGATGGTGCTGGTTTATTTGAAGCAGGGTCACCAGAAACCCAAATGTGAGTGTCACTTTTGGCTTCATCAGAATCGCTATCGGTTTCACTGTTCATTCAATTTCACTGCCTGAAGACAGATTCACTTCTTTTTCACTGCTGATCTCAACATCACTGCACATATCACTGTCAAGAGTATGCAACACCTGGGCTGCTGAAAAACGTTTCTTACGAGACACCATTATGAGGCTAGGAGAAGATGCATCTGCGCTGTTGCCCAGGCCTGATTTTTACACGAGACACATTCCTACAGATTTTATTTTTTCTCCAGCCGTCTGGAGTTTTTTTGTTTTTTCTGTCCCCCTTGGCCATTGAACCTTACTCTTATTCGATGTTAATTAATGTTGATTTATTTTGTTTTTCTTATTATGTCTTATTTTTCTATTCTTTATTATGTAAAGCACTTTGAGCTACTTTTTGTATTAAAATGTGCTATATAAATAAATGTTGTTGTTGTATCTATACAGTTGACCGAGTAATGCTGTCTCATTTAATTTAATTGCATTTTTCTTGCCATCATCCCTGGAATATACTACATTCTCTACACCATAGAAAGTTGTAACACAGTTCCATCTCTGCTTTAAGACAGTCAGAGAGTATTTTTAAGTAATCAACAGACGTTGGGACACCTGTGCAAAATGTTTGCTTCAATTTGCAAGGTTTAATGTACTTTAATTGCTGCAATCTGTAGGTTGTATCATATTAGTTGTTACCTGAAGAAGGCCCATTTCTAATATGTTCTGATATATTTTTTCCAGTTTTTAAAAACCTAAACTTTAAATTTAAACCTCTGTCAGTTTACTGCTTACATTTTCACCATTTTAGGCCATTTGCTACATTTCAACTGATTAAGTTTTTGGGGGAAAAAAAAAACTGAGGTGTTCTAAAACATTTGACTGATTGTGTATACAGCTGTGCAGTGTGACCAGGAAGCCAGAGCTTATGTGCATACCATAGCCTTTGACCCAAATTATAGCAGGTTGTAATGTTAATGAACATTATAATCCAACTTTATTTCTCAACTGCATCATTGTAAATCCAGTACAAGACAGTTTAAGGGAGATGTCACCATTTAGACACCAGAGAACTAGAAAGCCACAGTTGAAGTAATTTATTGTACTCTGTACCTATGGCATTTATTCTGAACTATACTAAATATCAAGTTTTGAGAACACGATCCATATAGAATAAATAACCACTGGCTGAAGGTTCTGTTGAATTAATATTAGAAATGCTGATTTTTTTTTTTTTTTTGCTTACTTTTTAAGCATTTAACAATGGGTTACTTTTTCCCTTGTTTCCTGTATTTAATGTTAATTTTGATTTAAATTCAAGGTGGAAACTACAAAGTGCTGAACATTGCATCAGTTTACACATTGATATCCTAAGATATTTTATGTGTTAAACTCTGTCCCCCTTTGGTTCTTATGTATTTTGTATACTTTAGAAGCTTGAGTTTTTCTGTGCATATTGTTGGTCTGCTCAAGTTTTTTTCTAGCAAATGCACATACCTGAAAATCAAAACGAACATGAGTTGCTATTAAATAGCTATTTGTAGTGGTTTAAACTAATTTTTTTGTTTAAGAATTCATTTTTTTCCTTTGTGTTAGTAGAAAATGGTATATTATCAAGCACAACATGGCATCCAACTGTGTGTATGTGTCAAAGATGAAAAAGGTTTGGGGATCCACCCTGTATTTTGCAGTTTAACAGAGTAGTAACAAGAGAATGTGTCCAAAGTGGGACTGAGACAAAGGGGTAGTTGGGCTTTTATAGGCAATGGAAAGAAAGATGAGGGTCCAAGAGGGGAAAGGCAGAAGTGAAGTCAGTAGGAGGGTGTGGTCCGTAGAGGAATGAGGAAGCTAGTTAGGGCTTAGGTCTTCTCGTCTTCCGGTGAAGGCATTAGTGCACAGCGTTAACCCCTGACTCACCATTTTATGCCCAGTTAAGCCCACTGACTGCCTGTGTGCATGTGTGTGTATTAACAAACTTTTTTTTTATTTTTAATTCATTTTATTCATGATTATCGCTAAGGAATTGAACTATCAAATTAAAATGTAAATATTTCACTTATGAAGCACTATTAGATCAATAATGAATACATACAAAATATTTTAAAAAGTGAGATTATAGTTAAGAAGGTGGTTAGGGAGGTAGTCATTGAAAGTTGTTTTAGAACAGGAGCATAGTGATAATGGCTGTGAATTATTTGTGTCAGTCTTACAGACAGAGCCTGTGTTTAGATAAGTGCCATCTTCTGAGTCACTGATCATCTGTGAAAAAAATATACAACGTAATCCCAAAGTCTAACCTTGCACTCAAGTTACAGACTGAAAAGAAAATTAAGTTTTTTTTTTTTTCTAACCGCTTTGTCTGACCTCCATTATTAAAAACAATCAAAATGTCTATTTTTTGTATTTGAAGAGAGTCTTTTGCCAGTCTAGGCCTAATGACCCCAAATATTTGGGAAAAGTGAGTAGAGGCATGGTCCAGGATCTCATCCTGGTGTATTTGCCAACATTTACCGTGCCAAACGGTGTGAAAACAAAAAAAAAATCATGGAACTCATGTCACATAATCCACATGTCCATTATCCATTTGTATGGCCAAAACATAAAAACGTGTGCAGTTTTTGCAAAAGTATTAATTGTTCTTTCCTGAAAATCCCACATTGAATGTAATCATGGAAGACAACATTACCATAATACTGTGCATTCGAAGATCTGCCTTTCCTCCCTCATTCATTGACCACCATTAAGATATTATTGTGGATGATACATGTCCCCCACTCATAGTAAGGAACATTTTAACAAAAATACTTTTTGGTAGATTATTCCTTTAAGCATTTTTTTTCCAGCTTTACACATCTTCCTCTTTGATACTCTGGTCACATGAAGCCTTGTGCTTGATCACCTATACATGTAGATATCAGCTGTGCTGTAACACTGACAAGAATGGGATTTTAAGCTTCACTGAGTAATCATTAAGCTCCACGTGGAGAGACTTCATTGTACTAGAACTGTTAACTGTTTTCCTAAAAGAAAACAAATGAGTACCATATTAAAAAATCACAATAATAGAGTTTAAAACAAAAATATAATACAATTTAAAACCAGATTAAATTATGAAGAGAAGTAAGATTGTTGCAAATTAGTTAAAAATGCGAACAGTCTAACAAAGGTATCTATATTAAAATGAGATATTAAGCAGTTATGTTCAGCATGGCATAACAGCAAATATGGATCCTTTGAGATATCAAAGGCTTTCTGCTAGAGTGCAAAAAAAAAAAAAAAAGTCTTGTCAAGAAAGGTAATAAACAATGGCAAAGCCAGAACATGCAATTGCATTATGGTCAGGTCTATCTCTCACAAGCTAAATACAGTATAGACTGCAAAACATTTTAGTCTCCAGGCTTACAGAAATGATTGCACTTTATTAGCCACTCTCTGCAGCAAATTAAGGAAGAGTGGCTTCTTAATTGAATCATTCTCCATTGTTACCAGATATCTTTTTTTCCCATTTCTGTTTTAAGACACGTAAGGAGGATCTGTCTTTTAGCTGGTAATTTATAGTTTCCTTCCTTTTTCTGTTGGATTCATTTGCCTACAAAAAAGAAATGGGAGGAAACTTTTTAAGGCTTGACTAAATAAAATGTAAATAGCATTAGCGTCGGCAGATTTATTAAATTTGCAAATTATTTTCTGAAGTTGTTCAATGTGGAAATTTAAAACAAAAAAGTTTCTTTGGATTTAGTCACGTCTGTTTAATTTTGTTTCAGATGATGAAAAGAAGCTTGTTGAAGAGGTCTTCAATAATGCTATTGATTGTTTATCTGATGAAGATAAAAAACTCCCACAGGCAAGATTTATTTTTTTTTATTTAAACCTTAACCTCTGGTACTAAAATAGCATAGTCTCTAAAATATTTTTTTTATTCTGGTGTTTGTACTCTATATAGCATGTGTTAACTGGTTAAGTAATATGATCTACAAATGTTTCTTCATGTTCCAGCTAACATGACTAACCTTAGAACATGTGCCATGTATTGAAGTTAGGTCAACTATATTAACAGTTGCTTCCCATACACTTAAGTATAAACATACTTTTATATATTGTTCATGCCTCCCTTTTCCTGTTTACAAGAATAATTTTATAGGAGAAAGTAGGGTGAAATGACACATTTTATTGGCTAACTAAATAGATTACAAATGCAAGCTTTTGAGACAGCTAAGGCCCCTTCATCAGGCACCTTTAACCCACTTTCTCCTGTATCAATCTATGGCTAACACGGTACAACACCCAACTACTAAGAATAATTTTAGTGGTTGCTAACTTGTTTGTTTTAAAATATTGTTTTAAAGGTTGAAAATGTATTGCCATTGTTGAAAAGAGGTGTGGGCATTCATCATGGTGGCCTTCTTCCCATCCTCAAAGAAACTATTGAAATTTTGTTTTCTGAGGGACTATTAAAGGTTAGTAACATATTGAATCAAAAAGGCACATTCCTTTTGTTTGTCTATATAAACTTTTATATATTTTATCTATTAGCAGATCTTTTGTCTAGAATTATGAGCTTAGTTTATCTTTTTCTAGAATGTTTCTGTCCACTGTTTAAGTTTTAACAGCATTGAAATCTATTTGCCTTCTGGTAATATATTTCAAAACTAAATTTGCTGCTTTCAAAGTGACGTCATACTGATGAGGACTACCTATACAATTTTAAACTTGAATATTTACTTAGTTAAACTAAATCATGGTTTAGTCTTAAACACCCAGATTGCAGTTATGATTAACTGTTTAGATGTTTATAGTAACTCTTCTGAAGGGTTTTTATTTATTTATTTTGTTTTAGGCACTTCTTTTCTTGCTGATAGAACACAGTTAACTTGTACGCTTCCATTAATAACATGCTGAGAAGCTGCTACATAAAAACTAATTTGTCAAGCAAGGTTTTATTTGAAAAGACTTTGAGTTGAAGGTTCACAAATGTCATACTTTTAAACCACCCTTTTTCCTTTTCCAATATGGCATCTTTAAATATTAAATTATTAAATGTCAACTGACATTTTTTCTCAAGAATATTTTATATTGGCTCTGAATTAATGCAAACTTTCAAAATGTTCAGCTTTAGTTTTATGTATCTTATGCTACAGGTGCGTTGGAATTCATACTTAAAGGTACTTTTATTCCATCAATTCATTTGTTCATTTTTGAACCTGATGAATCCAGAGAATCAATGCCTTTTTCCAATAAAATCAGGTACAATGCATGAGTTAATTTTGCATATAATCTAGCATTTGACGGTTAGTTCCTTCTTGCATACAGTGCTGCAGGTCATGCTCTGGAAATGCCTAAGCTCAAAGGAAAAACAACACACACACATAGCAAAATGGGCAATTTTATGAATGCTACCTTTGTGACTGGCTAATTGTGTGACTTTTACCACAATTGAACAGTACAGGCAGCTCATTGCGTTGAAATGAAGTCTCAATGCCTTTTGAGTTGGTGCATGATCCCTTTTGGCCGGCAATGAATTTCTAGTAATACCAACAATTAGAGTGTGCCCTACTTTTTTTTTTTTTTTGCTTGTTGATTCGTTAGGCTTCTCTTGAAGTGATGTTACCAACCCAGCACACCGCAGCATAGAATACCACTTTGGCCATCACAGAGTTATAGAAGATGTGAAGAATGACACGTTCCACATTAAAGGAACACAGTCTCCTGTGGAAAAAGAGCTTGCACTGCCCATTCTTAAATAGTTCCTCTGTGTTCTGAGACCAGTCCAACCTGTCATTAATGTGGACCACTTCTGCATCCACTCCTTGAATAGTGACTGGCACACAGGCTCTTTTGTGTGTTGAAATTTAATAACCAGTTCAATGGCTTTGCTTATGTAAGATTTAGATGATTCTCTGCACCAATAAACCAACTTTTCTCTTTATTTATAACTGTCCTATCCTCTTATCAATGCACCCCATAAGTGGAGAGTTATCGGAGATCATCTGCAAGTGACATGACGTGGTGTTATTTTTATAGTGTGAGAGTAAACAGAGTAAAGAGAAAAAGTGGCAGGACTGTTTGTTGTGGTGCTTCAGTGTTACTCACATCCGTGTCAGAAACACAGTCGTTGAGTCTCAATAACTGCGGTCTGCCTGACAGTCCATTATCAAGGGCACCATAGGCTCATCCACCTGCATATCTCTGAGCTTACTCCTTAACAGGGATGCAAGATGGTATTCTGAAGGTTCTGCAGAAATTAAAAAAACATAGTCTTCACAGTGCTGCCAGCTTTGTGCCGGTGAGAATAAGTCTTGTAGAGCAGATTGATAACTGCATCCTCCACTCCAATTTTTGTCCAATAGGTAAACTGCAGTGAATAGACTGTAATTGGACTGTAGTCATTAGGTGAAGAGATGCCTGCGTTCCTTGGAACAGGAACAATGCAGGATGTATGGGCAGACTGAACAGGTGACAGAGGAGATCACAAAGTTGGTCAGAGCAGGCTGTAAAAACTCGGACTGACTCCATCTGGTCCCGCAGCTTTTCATGTGCGCAGCTTTCTCAGTTGTCTCGTTACTTGCTCTTCAGTTATGGACAGTCCACGCTGATGGTCAGAGGTGGAGATGTCAATGGCCATTCCAGTTAACCTGGTAGGAGTTGTTGATGTAGTATGGATGATGTGGGGAAGACTGGTCATTAGAAGAAGGTGGCAGTTGGAGGGAAAATCTATTAAAAACATTGGTTCAGTTTGTTAGGTTTGTCCACATTCCCTTCCAGCTACCTGATCCTTGGATAGTTTGAGTCCAGTAATTATGCTCAGTGCATTCCTGACATCCTTCATGTTATTCTGAGTGAGTTTGTTTTCTATTTTAGCTTTGTAAGTTTCCTTTCTTTCATTAAACTTTTTCTTTAGCACATTGTTTAAGTCATTCAGAGCCTCTTTATTACCAGAATTGAATGCTCTGTTTTTCTCATTGGAGACCTTTTAGCTCCTTAGTAATCCAGGGCTTGTTTTCTGGAAGAAAACACACTATCTTTATAGGTACCATTTTGTCGACACAAAAATTAATATAATCTGTTCTGCAGTGACATAGTACCTTACTATTGTCCCTATGTGACACGTAATTTCCCGGTCTGTCATTTGGAAGCAGTCATTCAGAGTCCCATCAGCCTCCAAATTCCATTTCCCCACTATTCTGGTGGTATCAAGTTTCCGTCTAATAACAGGCTTGTAGCTGGGTATAAGATGAATCCGGTTGTGCTCTGTAAAGGAGCAAGAGGCTACACTTAAAGGCATCTTTAACATTTGAATACAGCGGGTAAGAGTGAGTCATAATTATAACTGCAGAGTCAGAGCTAGTCATCATTAAAGTGTTGGTGACAGAATGAATTATTTCCATTGCTAGGTTCACATTTGCGGAGGGAGCTATTTAATATACCTTAAACATTAATGTGAATGATGTAGTTAATCTCCCTGGACAATGCTAGTATAATATAATTCTGAATCTGTTAACATAGAGTATACATTGATTGGTTTCATATACAGCTTTCATTGGCCAGCAAACCAAACACCTTAGCCAGTGGTATTCTGACGCATACCTCTTTATTTGTACTTTGTGAATGGTAAAATAAGATTTTTTTTTTCCTTCTTTACAGGCCTTGTTTGCCACAGAAACATTTGCCATGGGAATTAACATGCCAGCCAGAACAGTTCTATTCACAAGTGCACGCAAATTTGATGGGAAAGATTTTCGATGGGTAAATGTTTTCTATGGTCCCTAAAATGAAGCACATGTTCTAAAATACATCAGATCTAGTAGTGCTTTTTATTGAAAAATCCAGACGTGTTAATGTTTTGAAAGACCAAAGGCAAAGTGCTTTCTTTGTATTTAGTTCATTTTATTTATTTATTTTTTGTTCATAACAATTTGTTAGTTAAGTAAGTAAACAGTGCATATTAGTACATTTGAAATAGCACACCAAATACTTTGCAAAATATGCTTTGAAATAAATGCATTAAATATTCATGCATATAGGTTTTACTTTTCCACTCATTCATACTGGACCAATTCTGGGTCACTGATTACCCTAATGTGCTTGTCTTTGGAATGTATCCACTAAGTAACATGTAGATTATATAATTTTGTTTATTACCCGTCTTGCTCATTTCTTTACAGAATATGTTCTGTTTGACCATTGTTTCTGTACTAATTTCAAAACAACAATTTAAAAAATTTGGTTATATTTATATACTTTTAAGACTTGAGTGTATTACATGTAGTTTCTGCTGATAACATATATAGGCGCTGTTTGGAACAGTAATTGTTCTCTCGTTCTCCCTGTATGCATCTTTTCAGTTACTATCTCTCTTTTCACGGCTCTATTCCTTTGTATCTCAGTCTGTAAACTCCTTTCTCCATCTATGTAATATTGTACTCTTCACATGTGCAATGTATCCGGAAAGTATTCACAGCGTATCACTTTTTCCACATTTTATGTTACAGCCTTATTCCAAAATGGATTAAATTAATTTTTTCCTCAGAATTCTACACACAACACCCCATAATGACAATGTGAAAAAAAGTTTACTTGAGATTCTTCCAAATTTATTAAAAATAAAAAAATTGAGAAAGCACATGTACATAAGTATTCACAGCCTTTGCCATGAAGCTCAAAATTGAGCTCAGGTGCATCCTGTTTCCCCTGATCATCCTTGAGATGTTTCTGCAGCTTAATTGGAGTCCACCTGTGGTAAATTCAGTTGATTGGACATGATTTGGAAAGGCACACATTGTCTATATAAGGTCTCACAGTTGACAGTTCATGTCAGAGCACAAACCAAGCATGAAGTCAAAGGAATTGTCTGTAGACCTCCGAGACAGGATTGTCTCGAGTTACAAATCTGGGGAAGGTTACAGAAAAATTTCTGCTGCTTTGAAGGTCCCAATGAGCACAGTGGCCTCCATCATCCGTGAGTGGAAGAAGTTTGAAACCACCAGGACTCTTCCTAGAGCTGGCCGGCCAAAAGGCACCTGAAGGACTCTCGGATCATGAGAAACAAAATTCTCTGGTCTGATGAGACAAAGATTGAACTCTTTGGTGTGAATGCCAGGCATCACTTTTGGAGGAAACCAGGTAAATACCATCCCTACAGTGAAGCATGGTGGTGGCAGCATCATGCTGTGGGGATGTTTTTCAGCGGCAAGAACTGGGAGACTAGTCAGGATAAAGGGAAAGATGACTGCAGCAATGTACAGAGACATCCTGGATGAAAACCTGCTCCAGAGCGCTCTTGACCTCAGACTGGGGCGACGGTTCATCTTTCAGCAGGACAACGTCCCGAAGCGCACAGCCAAGATATCAAAGAAGTGGCTTCAGGACAACTCTGTGAATGTCTTTGAGTGGCTCAGCCAGAACCCATACTTGAATCCGATTGAACATCTCTGGAGAAATCCTAAAATGGCTGTGCACTGACGCTTCCCATCCAACCTGATGGAACTTGAGAGGTGCTGCAAAAAGGAATGGGCGAAACTGGCCAGGGATAGGTGTGCCAAGCTTGTGGCATCATATTCAAAAAGACTTGAGGCTGTAATTTCTGCCAAAGGTGCATCGACAAACTATTGAGCAAAGGCTGTGAATACTTATGTACATGTGATTTCTCAGTTTTTTGGGTTTTTTTTTATTTTTAATAAGTTTGCAAAAACCTCAAGTAAACTTTTTTTCACGTTGTCATTATGGGGTGTTGTGTTTAGAATTCTGAGGAAAAAATTAATTTAATCCATTTTGGAATAAGGCTGTAACATAACAAAATGTGGAAAAAGTGATGCGCTGTGAATACTTTCCGGGTGCACTGTATGTTTGTCTTTATCATATTTTATAACAAGTTGAAGGTTGTGTTCTCTATTGTGTTGTCTGACTCAAGTAATTCTCATTTATTTTGTTTTATTCTTGCATAGATTACATCTGGTGAATACATTCAAATGTCTGGACGAGCAGGCAGACGTGGCATGGATGAAAGAGGAATAGTTATTTTCATGGTTGATGAGAAAATGAGTCCAGTAGTTGGGAAACAGTTACTTAAGGTAAGTCCTTAGTCTTGCAATTTTGTTTTTAAATCTTATTATTTGTAAATGGTTACACAGTCAGATAAAATTGTAACATTGTTTCCTATTTGTAACCACTTTGAAGCTCATTTCATTTGTGATTTATCAAATGTAATTGTACTAATACTCATTTTGAATACTGCACTTTAGGTATTTAACAAAACCAAATATGGTTCAGATATTTAAATCTTCTTGACTTGTTAAATATCTGCATACATGCCAGATTAGACTACAAGAGCAGCATGACTCCTTTAAATTTTTTATAAAGGCTTTTATTTATGTGCTCCTCGTAATCTTCTTTAATGACTTCATGATATGGATAAAGTTATCTTTAATTAAAATTTTCCATCAGTAAAATCTCAAAATGTTTCATAAATCATGATGGAGATCAACCAATTAAAGTTATTTTAATTGGTTTATTAATGTGTATTTGATCTTTGTGAATTGTGAATACACATTTGTATTTATGTGTATAGAATTAATGATAAGCAAAATAACATAGGTACTGAACTTTGGCCTCCTTAGACGTCTAGTTTACTTAGCCTACATACAGTTAGCTACATAACTATTTGGGCAGTGATACAATTTTCGTAATTTTAACTCTGTATACCACCACAATGGATTTGAAAATAAACAATCCTTATGTGAGTGGAAGTGTAGACTTTCAGCTTTAATTTAAGGAATTTACTAAAAATATCACATGAGCTGTGTAGAAATGACACCAGGAGTGATCAAATAAACCATCAGGTATATTCTTAGAGACGGCACTGGTGAGCTCAGCAACACCAGAAGCTAAGGAAATCCGCAGAAGACAATTGATCTGGATGATTGCAGAATTCTGTCCTTGGTGAATAAGAAACCCTTTACAACATTTAGATAAACCACAAACACTCTCCAGGAGGTAGGCCTATCATTAACAAAGTCTACAATCAATAGAAGACTTCATGAAAGTAAAGACAGAGGGTTTACCCCAAGGTGCAAATCACTGTTAAACCTCAAGCATAGGAAGGACAGATGAAACTTGGTCAGAAAGCATTTTTAAAAGCCTGTCCAGTTCTGGAACACTTTTCTTTGGATAGACGAAATTAAGAACTGTGTATACCAGAATATCGGAAAGGGAAGAGTATGGAGAAGAGAAGAAAAGAAACTGGTTATGATCTGATGAATCCCACATCATCTGTGAAACATGGTGGAGACAGTTTTATGGCATGATCATGCAAGACTACCAATGAAAGTCAGTCACTAGTGTTTATTGATGATCTGACTGTTAACAGAAGTAGCAAGATTAATTCTGAAGTGTACAGGGCTATGCTATGTGCTTTGATTCAGACAAATGCTGCAAAGCTGATAGAATGACGCTTCCTAGTACAAAAAGATAATGACCCCCAAAACATTCTGCGAAAGCAAAACCAAGTAATTTTCAAGGCACCGAACTGGATTTTTCTTCAGTGGGAAAGTCAGTTAACTAACCTCAACCCAACTGGACATGCATTTTAGTTGCTGAATACAAAACTGATTGCAGAAAGTCCATTGAACAAGCAGCAACTGAAGACAGGCTACAGTAAAGGCCTGGCAAACTAGCACTTGGAGATGGCCATGGGTTCCAGACTTCAGGCAGTTATTGACTATAAAAGATTTTCAACCACATTATGATTGTTAGTTTGTCCAAATACTTTTAAGCCCCTGGAATTTTGCAGAAAAATGTCTGTCATTCCTAAACGGCTTATACAATATTTTTGATAAACCTCTTAAATTAAAGTCTATGCTTCACTTGATTGCTTTACTTCAAATCCATCGTGGAGATGTACAGAGGCAAAATTATGAAAATTGTCAGTTTCCAAATGCATATGTACCTAACTATTTCTTGCTAAGTTCTGTTTTTTGTACACATTTATTACTTGTTGATAAGCGTATATTACATAACCTATGTCCACCAAATTTTAAAGCAGAATTGTCTTGATTTTTTTGGTGGTATTATTAATATTTCTGGTGGTTAGTATACAAGGAAGTGTGGTGTTTTTCTTTTTTTCTTTTCTCCTTTGGCAGTATATGCTGCATTAACTTATTTAGCAAGTTAAAATATATACAGTATATTAAAACTATTAGTCTGTTTTTATTTTTAATTCTGTTTTTAATCAAGCTGTTTTAAATTATTTGATCATTCAGTTTACATGTGTTTTTTTTTTTGTCTTCATGTGTGTTAAGGAGTTATAGTAACTTTTTAATGTTTAGTTTTGTTGCAACTGTGGAAGTTCAGTGCCATCAGCATGTTTTGCACTGTGTTTAATTATGCTTTACTGTTTTAATATCCTGTTTAAGAATGCTGTTTAAATGGCTCATAAAGTATTGTGTTGGGATCTTGATCTCTGCACATTTTACTGTAATCTAAAAATGGAGTAAAGGCTTATCTTTGTTGCTGTTCATATGTATACATTAATAACGCTGCTGTGAATGCTACCAATGTGACTAAAAATAGAATAAAATAAATAAAAACCAAGAAAGATGAGGATATTCATAAGATTTCGTACCCCAGATATTTTAAAATGCAGTATCTGCTCAAAATTTCAAAATTCCCATGCCACAGCCACAAACAATTTTTTTCAGACATATGGTTCCATTCAGTGAGCTTTTCAAAATTGATGTATAAGTTGTTGTTGTGTTTTATTTTGTGCAGACACCACTAATATTTAACTTATTCAACATATACATCAGGAGAGAGATATTTGACAGTTCATTTTATATGTAAGAAATTGGTGTTGGGAGTGTAACTTCTTGCATTATTTTTTCCTGTAAAGTTGCTGAAAAGAACTTAAATGAAGTCCACCTTTCAGCAAATGAACTGTTTCAGATTCTGTTCTAATTTTATATTGCATTTGTGACAGTCTTATTTACTGCCATTACCAAGGAACTATATGTACAACACATATAAAGATATAATAACAAAAGGAATTCAAGTTTTTCAGAGTTCTCAGAGTAAGGTTTCATTTGCCCGTTTATTCAGTTTGGGCCAATGACTTGCTCTGGAAAGAATCTGGATGATTTCGAATGTTGCGCTCAACTCACACCTGCCCACCTATATATATATATATATATATATATATATATATATATATATATATATATATATATATATATATATATATATATATATATATATATATATATATATATTGCAGCTGTCTGCACACGCTGAAACTTGAATTTTCACATCATCTCTTAAAAGTTATCTCATCATAATATATCCTTTAAAGACACTGGCAATTTTCATTGAACTTTGAATCAGGCAGTGTTTGAAAATTTCCATCAAGAAGTAAAAATTTCAATACCTGATGTGTATTTCTGGAATTTTATTAAATTTTTTTTTTAGGGTTCTGCGGATCCTCTGAATAGTGCTTTTCATTTGACTTACAATATGGTGTTAAATTTGCTTCGTGTGGAAGAAATCAATCCAGAATACATGCTGGAGAAATCCTTCTACCAGTTTCAGCATTACAGAGCTGTCCCAGGGGTAGTGGAAAGTAAGTATCATCCCACATTAAGGATTATATTGCTTAAATGTGTGGTTTTGATTATGTTGGAATTAGTTGTATGTGCCAGAAAATATGAGAAAGTGTGTCATGGAATAGCTTTATTTTAATTTTGACTGAAGTGCTGCGGTTTCTCATGTATTTAATCACTTTTCCTGTGATTTAAAATAGGTTCACAGAAAATGTGACCAGAATTCCAAAATCAGAATAAAGAATTTATGCACTTGTTTTGAACATAGCTATATCTGCCGATAGTTCATAATGTCTGAAGCCCAAATATTTGATCAAATGTTTATTGTGCATGTCATGAAGTCCAGCAGATGTAAAACATTTTCTTTTCTTTTTCACTTCTAACAAAATATTTTGCAACTACCACATCATTCAGTCAGTGGATTCTTTATTAGGATAACCTGTCTTGACAGGTAGTCCCTCATTTGCCCACAGAACAGGTATGAATTTGTCAGGAAAACTGCAGTTTTTTTTTCCCTATTTTAACTGAGAATTGTTCACAGCACCCTGCGCCTGCACTCGGTGAACTCGCCTGCACTATATAAAAAAACTTGTGGTGTTTTGTATAGTTAAAAGTATGTCTTAGTGATTTTGACATGTCACCCCCAGTATGTTTCCATTTCTTTGAATATTAGCTAATGGAGGCTCTTTTTTTTTTTTTTTGAGATAACTCAATTTTAGTCTCATTCGACAGATGCTCAGCTGGGTTAACATATGTTTTTACCGAAGCTCACGCTCTATTAAGCTAAATACATTGTCATATTCTTAGAAACATTCCAGGACATTTCTAGCCTTATGGCTCTTATTAAAAGACTGTTTGCAAATGGGTACACCTTTACAAAAAAAGTCAATTGATTGCTTTTAGAGCTGAAACGTTCTGCTTATGTTAAGAGGTTTGGGGAATATGGGTAGAGAGCTACCAAAATGGACATTGAAAAAGTAACTGCCATCAAACTCTTTCTAAAGCTCTATGCAAGAATTTTACACTTCTACTCACTTCTCTCAGGTTTGTTGGATTCCTGCTCCTAACTGTGACTTTCAGCTCTTTCCATGATGTGTAGTGGAATTCAAATCAGGGCTCATAAAATGCCAATTCAGAATGGTTCAGTGCTTTCTTTTCCTCCATTTGTGGGTGCTTTATGAGGTATTTTTCAGGCATACTATATTGTGGCAGGCTCCAGAGCTTGTTTGTGTTTCTCTTTTAGAAGTAAGGTCCTTCTGTGTGTTCTACCATGAACCCTGTTTGCATTTAGACAACAATAGATGGTTCGAATTGAAAATATTACCCCTCAAACTTAAAGGGCATCTTGGACCAGTTTTGAAGTTTCTGTTGGTTCTTTCTCCACCATTTGAACAGTCTTTCTTTCTTTTTATCTTGTGTGGCCACATCCACTGATGTTGTCTTCAGTGATATGGACCTTAAACTTCTTGATAATTTTGGCCTCAGTGGTCACGGCAACATCAGGCTCTTTGAGTATTGTCTTCTCTCCTTTATGTTGACTATACTTAGGTGTTAGTGTCTGTCTTGCCTCCTCAGACAATTCTCTGCTTTTCATTCTCTTCCCCCAGTTTAGTGTGACACAAAGTCATTTTCTCCATTTGGACTGACTGATTTATTGTGAGATTAAAGATGCCTGTGATAACTATTAAAAGGCATTAGTCAGCTTGAAGGATCACTGTAAGACAAATTCTTAAAATTTCTAAAGGGTTCCATTACTTTGAGTAATTGAAAATTTATTTAATTTCTCTGCCTTTTTTTTTTTTTTTTTGATCCACTGCAAACCAAAGAATTCTGTGTATGGATGTCAAAAGATCTTTTAATTTAAGTATTTTTCATGACTCCTTGTACATTATTCGAATAAAATTAAAATTTTGGCATCAGTTTAACGTTATAGGTTTTTGTACAGTGCCAACCAGTGACATTTGGATGAATTGTAAACTGCCTGGTTCTGTTTGTGAACATCCATCAATAGACTAAAAAGGAAAATGACACAAATAAAGGCAGCATTCTGGAGCCACCATAGCAAAGTAAATTAGAACCAAATGGTTTTATGCATTTTGTGGTATATTAACTTAACTCATGGTCTGTCTTGAAGAGGTGAAGACACTGGAGGAACAGTATAATGCCATCGAAATCCCAAGTGAAGAAAGTGTAGTTACTTATTACAAGATACGACAACAGCTGGCCAAACTTGGAAAGGAAATTGAGGAGTATATACACAAGCCGAAGTATTGTTTACCTTTTCTGCAGCCTGGTCGCCTAGTTAAGGTTTGAAACTTTTCATTTACCTGTCCGGCCGTGCAGATTTGGTTAGCTGTATTAACTGCTTTCTTTTAAAATGAGTTTTATTGTTCTGAACTGGGCAATAATATTTATTTAGATATAATTCACTTTAGCTTTTATGTGATCAGATATCTGTATGGAAACTTGTAAATGGTATTTGTAATTGCAACTATAGATTTAATCCAGTAGTTCCTGTTCTGTCTTTTCAACGGTAGTATTTTAGTTTCAACAAATCACAGACATTTATTAGTTAAAATAATTCTAGTTAATGACTGTTTTTAAAAGTTTGATTTTTCTGCACATAAAATATTTGTAAAAAGTAACAGATGCCCATATGTCAGCCTTCATAAAGTCAGCATTTTATGATTCAAAACTGTCCCTGCTAAACTTTTTGCTTACATTATAATATATACAGTATGTATAGAGGGGTATTATTCAAAAGCAAGGAGAGGTACAGATATTCTTATACTGAATTAAATCTCCTTCTATTAAAACTTGCTTATTTTTAATCTGTAATAATCTTGTAGCGCTTCTTCTTTAAGTGTGTTTTTAAATAATTACTTAATTTGAGAATTTTTTTTTTTTTTTTTGTTCTTATTTAAACATTTTCCATGCTTTGAAAGCCACACTTTGTTTTATAATGTAAATGATACCGGGGCCTTATTTTATAATACTTGCATACACACACAAAGGGCTTTAAAATCTCTGTACTCAACTTTCCACACAAACGTCAGGATTTATAAAAGGAAATTTAAAATGAAAACTTGCGTATATTTACTGTAACTCTGACCCATGTGAATGTGAAATTTCAGTGAAACTGAGGAATTACAACACCCTTGATCAGGCAGGGAAATGCGGTCAAACCAGCTAAATGATGAATCGCATAATATATGTTGACCTGGCAAATACATTACACATCAAATTGATGAATATGATATACAGAGTTTTTTTTATTTCCCTTTTAAAAGGATCAATGCTACATATTTACACTGAAGAAATTATTTGGTCCTCCCTGCGTGGAGTTTCAATGTTCTCCCCGTGTCTGTGTGGGTTTTCTACAGTGGACTGGCACCCTGCCCGGGGTTTCTTTTCTGCCTTGCACCCTGTGTTGGCTGGGATTGGCTCCAGCAGACCCCTGTGACCCTGTAGTTAGGGTATAGCGGGTGGGATAATGGATGGATAGATGAAGACTCACTAATGTGCTTGTCTTGCCGTGTTGTATGTATGTTATCATCCAGTTGATGCTCAGAACCGACCAACTGTATTTAATTTGAAAAGTAACAGGGGCAAGTTGGTGGCTCAAACATAAAGAATGCTGGCAGTCCCCTCCAGTTCGCCTTCATTTTTTATTTATTTATTTATTTATTTTTAATTGTTTGAGAAAAACATAATTAAAAAAACACAACGTTAAAAATAAATTAAGAAACAAAGACTCAGTATGTCCTTGTGTTGCGGTTTTGTATGTATGTTATCATCAGTTGACGCTTGGAACCAGACAACTCTATTTAATTTAATTAGCAACACGGTCACGGTGCTGCTCAAAAATAAAGAATGCTGGCAGTTGTCTGCTATATACTAACTGTGTAAGCCCGTGCTGTTAAAAGCATGGGTTCCTAGAAAGTATTTAAATCTACTCTGGCCATCTCTCTGCTAGAAGGATTCATGTTGCCGAAGTGCTTACATCATTTTGTGCATTAGCAGCTAAGCAACTGTCTTTCTTAGGAGGTTTCCTTTTGCCGGTGTGCTGGCCTCGCTTATGTATCCTCAGAGCTGGAGCCCTCACCCCGACTCTGCATCTCACTTCCAGGCCGGACAGACACACACACTTGCCACGCGTAGAACTCTATTTAATTTCAAAAGCAACAGGGGCGCGGTGACATTCAAACATAAAGAATGCTGGCAGTCGCCTCCAGTTCACCCTCTGGTGGTCGTTCCGAGTGTCAACTGGATGATAACATGCATACAAGACCTCATTATCACCCCCCACCCTACCCAGAAGCGGGTGGGTTAAGGCTGATTTCACCCTACAGTATTTTTAGTCGACCAATGAGGAACATGTGTACCAAGTTTCATGAAATTCGCTCCAGCCATTCGGACGTGATGCTAGAACATACATACACACATTGACTTATACATAGATTTTTATTATTATTTTTATGTATGTATATGTTGATTTATAACCTATACATTTATTCTCTTTCTTTAGCTCATGTTGATGTTGACTAGGGTGCCTACATTTTTTTTTGTGCTTTTTTTCTTGTCTTAAATGTATTTTTATATCCTTTTGCATACACAGCTCTGCACATATATATATATATATATATATATATATATATATATATATATATATATATATATATATATATATATATATATATATATATATATATATATATATATATATATATATATATATATATATATATATATATATATATATATATATATGAAATTTTTTCGAAGTTCATACCGAAAGATTTTCTCCTAACGTAATATTAGCATTTTGGTGCCCTCATTAAAATATCCATCCATCATCCAACCCGCTATATCCCAACAACATTAAAGTATGAGTGAAGTAAATGAGAATGAAGATTTTTTTTTTTTGTTAACCATAAGTTGTAATAGATGATTAATGCACAAGACATCTAAGATGTGACTGGCAAACCTAGTGTCTTCATTGACTTGGGTCAGTCTGTGATTCATTTATTTTGGGGCAGAATAGCTTTGACAGATGTGATGGATGCTGTAAATGGTGGCTGGCTTGTTGATAAAGTAACTGGCTGAACCCTTAGTGTTTTGTGTGGCCTGTACCATTCATTGTAACAGCAGTCATGTCATTACATATGCCAGGTGATAGTGGCTACCTGATCAGATGATGGTGCCTTTCCTGAACCCCCAGAGTGCAGAGGAGAGGCTCTATAAAGCTGCAGTGATCTTGCATTCTCAATTATGGAGCACAACCAGATACCTTGAATGCAGGTTGCAGGGTCTTGACGTGTCAGGAGAGAGAAGCTGCTCTACCAGGCAAAAATGTTTGGCAGCATCGTAATTATTACATAAGTATGAGGTTGATTAACATACTCTATATATGGCATATTTACAAGGTGACTGTGATTGAGAAATGATAAATTGCATAGAAATGTGCATAAACCAGGTTTGGTGTACACTTTATTTCTTGATTTTTTTTTTTTTTTTCTTTTTCATTTTTTTGTCATGCGCATATTTTCACACTTTAATCCATGCAAGTTTTATAAATGATGCCCCTGATCTTTTAAGTTTATGTATTGCAGTAGTCCTACTGTTTCACTGTGAACTTTGTAGACTGTGGTCTGATTTCTTCTGTGTTTAAATTCTAATTTAGGTAAAAAAAGATGAAGATGACTTTGGTTGGGGAGTAGTTGTTAACTTTTCAAAAAAGTCAAATGTCAAGGTAAATGTTTTAAATGTATTGAATTATGTACATTTCTGTTCATATTTGTTTAGCTTTGTAGACTATATAACTTTCCAAATTCTAGTCTACTCGGACAAAGTTGTGCATGTAATGGGTGTTATACATTTGTGGATTTGTTTAAAAATAAGAATTGGTCAAGAAAATTTTCTGTGTTTTCATCATCAGTTTTTTTTTTTCTCTATATGCATTTAATTTGCCTTTGTTATATTATAAAGTCAGTAATAATTATTGCTAAGTTTCACATGTAATCATCAAAGCAAAATGTATTTTTGTCAACTGTGGTGGAATATTTGTTTAAAAAAAGGCTAATACTTGATATCTCACGATTTTATATTACACATATAACTTTTGAAACAACAGGGGCTCAAAAATCCTAATGCAGAGTTTAATGTATTTTATATTTATAATATACATCACACAGGCAACCACTGGTGAATTGGACCCGTTATATGTAGTGGAAGTGCTGCTACACTGCAGCAAGGAAAGCGTGAAAAATGCTGCAACAGAGGCTGCAAAGCCTGTCAAAGCAGGGGAGAAAGGAGAGATGCAGGTTTGTCATTATTTCTGATTATTTTTATTTAAACATGTATATATGTATTGATTTATAACCTACACATTAATTCTCTCTTTAGCTCATGTTGATGTTGACTAGGGTGCCTACATTTTTGTGTGCCACTGGGCACTGAAAGTACATTTAAGACAAGAATAAAAGCACAAAAAA
The DNA here is from genome assembly GCF_016835505.1 of Polypterus senegalus. Classification (NCBI taxonomy): domain Eukaryota; kingdom Metazoa; phylum Chordata; class Cladistia; order Polypteriformes; family Polypteridae; genus Polypterus; species Polypterus senegalus. The sequence goes on from NC_053157.1 coordinate 24,956,052, forward strand.
TGACATTTTTTATATCCGTTTGCCTACACAGCTCTGCATATCTATTTTTTTAATGTTTAATTGTGTTCAAGATTTCTACATATTTTTGTTATACCAGTAAAACTTTTTTAAAGTTCATACTGAAAGATATTTTCTTCCAGTATGCACAATCAACTGGTGTTTTGCCTGCTTCTAATAGTAGTGGATTTTGTACTATCTGATATTAGGATTATGAAGACACAAATGAGCAGTGAGAGGTGAAGTGAGAATTGCTAGCAAATGCATCTGTTCAGGAACAGTAACTACTTTTGCCTCTGGAAAGAAGTCACAAACATAAGGCCTGAATGAACACTTTTCCAGACTTCAGTAGAAGACATAGCTGAGAACTGGTTGGTGCCCATCATTGCTGAAATCCAGGGCTGATTGGTAGACATTGATGATGGGTGAAACTATTAAGTTAAAGAGAACACTTTGTGTTTAGTGTTAGCAGGGGAGGTTCTTTGACTGAAAAATGCAGGCAGGCCAAAAAGGCAACCAGATGGAATTCTTATGCGAGTGGATGCATTTTAGTGTGTAGCTGTAATACTACATTTTTCTTTATGTCACTGTATCTGGACAATACTGTTATGAGTTTTATTCACATGTGCATGTTAACTGTGGCACACAGAGGCTCAGCAGTTAGAATTGCTGACCAAGCATTGGATTAGATAGCCAAAGACAACTGGAGGCTTGTGTAGTCAGCTTAAACACAGGTTAGGGTATTTCTGTCCTCTATCAGCACAAACCTTCTTTCCTTCTTGGGAGAATGAGAATCGACATGTAAGCACTATGATATTTCTGTATTTTGTGGGAGAGGAATTCAGCCCTTGTTTGGAAACGAGAAGACCAGCAAATGAAGCAAGAACCATATAAAAGGTCTGGACAGTGGCCAGACCCTTCGAGGCTGTGCCGACACAAGGTGTTGGAAACCCTCCCAGCGTGGGGACGGAGAAAATGGCTGACTGTGTTGATCCAGATTCCCACCTGGATAAAAGTCTGTTCATATGCCTCCCCGTCTGTAACCACGTAAAACGTCAGTAAATGTAAGCTAAAAGATATTTTGTCTCATGTGATTCTTGTACCGCCGTAATCACTATGGGAGGGATATCACCTTTTCTGGTATATTATGATATTGTTTAATTATTTAATAAGCCACAATATTAAAAGAACACATTTCCAAGAGAGCTAATGCCTCTGCAGGAAACAGTAGCAAGAGTGACCGTCAGAGGGCTTCTAAGAGATTTTTTGAAAACTATTTATTGACGTCCATGAGGGCATATGAGACATTGCCCAGGTTTTTTCAGGAAGGGTGTAAAAACCTTAACTTTTAGTTTGGCTTGTTGCCATAAGGTAGAATAAGCACTTTCATAAACCAAGTAGATACACAAACAGGAGATTGAGGAACATGAGCAAGTAGCAGAGATGAAAGTATTGTTTGGGATTGGTTTCTTTAAATTGAATGTGCTTATTGTATTTATAGGGGTGGATAAGATTTACATTAAAATGTTGAATGTGCTAGGTAATGCAGAGTATCTTAGTTTAAACATCTTTTTAGTGTTACTTTTTTTTGGGGGGGGGGAGTTTTTCCTTGTCTTCTCAGAGATTCAAGGCTGGGGGGGCTGTCAAGAGGCAGGGCTTGTTAAAGCCCATTGTGGCACTTCCTGTGTGATTTTGGGCTATACAAAAATAAACTGTATTGTATTGTATTACACTTAAAGTGGTAGAAGTGCCTCTGAACTGTTAAGTAAGTAGATGTTGTCATATTTAGAAAGGGAGAGACTAGAGTATATTGCAGTTAATGAAGTATCGCACTACTTGGTTTTTGTGCAGATGGTATGATGTATAAGTAAGCAGGATTTATGACTGATAGTTAAATTTTGATCCAGGAGGACCAGAGTATATTTCATCCTGTTGTGGACCGGTGAGCACAATCTTAGTCCTTGCTTAGGTATTTGTTGGCATATGTTGAGTTTGTCCATTCGGTTGGTCTGGTTCTGTAGACTTGAGAGATTTGCAACCATGTAGATATTTGTGATTTATTTTGTAGAAGTAGCTACAAGAGTATGGGTGTTTTGAGGTCCTAATTTTATATTAGTTTTTGCAGAGTATGACTTGTTTATGAAAGTAAGATAATTCCACTCTTGTTCTCTATTTGTTGGCAAAGTTTTAAATTTTGGGTAATACTTGATTTGAGGACCCTTTTTTAGGGTTGCTGCTGCTGTCTTCTTGGCTTTGTAAAACTAGGGTCTCCAGTGCACTGGAGTAGTTTGTATTTCGGATTGATGTAGTTAAGCTTGTTGTCTGGAAAGTAGGTAGGAAACAGCAGCCCAAAGTGGCAGAGTTAAATAAAGTATAAAGTCTTACCCAAAAATGACAGCAGAGGCTATTGTGAGTTTAAAAATCAAATCTGTGCAGTTTTCAAATGGTGTGATGGTAATTCAGGAACTACCTAATCCTAGTCTTTAATTTCACTGGCCAGTTTTCATCCCCATCCTCGCTTTCATGAGTTTTGTATTAATGTCTGAAAGACAGATATTGCAAGTATCAAGAATGATTTTCTTTTGTGGGGTTGCAATGCACAATAATACTATGGGACATTTGCAGAAAACGCCAAACACATCTTACTGGGAAAATATCCAGGAGCTTACCAAAGTTGCATTGCAAGGGTTATATTGCTAGGCTGTCATGGTAGTGGCTGGCGATTATTCAGAAGTGTCTGAAGGCCATTGCTTGCGATCGGTTAGCCTGTTCTGTTCATTCAGTTCAACATGTTGCCATACAAAGTCTTCCCAGGATAAGATTGATGGAAAAAGAAAAATACTGTTGTTTCATAAGGTGCTTTGACATTCTGTTTGATTTTAACTATATCCACACATTTATGGTAACATTAGAACCTGTAGCATTGATGAACCATAGAAACCTTTAGTTTGTACTTAAACACACTGCAATATTTTTTATTCCACACGATGGAGTGGAGATCTGTATGAAAAACTAACTACTGTTGCACATGTGGATGAAACATTTTGGCTGTTGCAGAAGGAGTGCTTAGACTATATTCATTTCTGATTTTTTTTTTTTTTTCCGCATATACTTTTACCAATTCTAAGCTTCAGAATACATGATTTCAGTTCTGATGTGTGCCCTCTATTCAGAGGTAACTTTATTTAAATTTGATACCAACTAAAGTTGTTTGTTAATGTTTCTACACATGTGAACATAGTGCTCTTCAGTGAATTATTGCAATGAAACCAGGTATAATGTAATTTCCAGCTCCATGGGAACAGTTGCATTCAGGCAGAATTAATGAAAAAAGCAGATAAAATATTCACAGATACACCACTGAGAGTGGCCATTTTGCACTTACCATTTGGTTTTTTTTTTTTTATTTCCTCGATTTTTTTTTTTTTCAATCTTAGATTTTTTTTTGTATTCATATCTGTAATCCCCAGTATGACGTAATAAATAATGCAGATCCTTAAAAAAAAAAAAAAAAGAAAAAGTTTACTGCAGCCAGTTTATAATTTTGTCTTTGTACATTTTCCCCTGAATGTGGCAAATTAAACACATTAGATTTTTCCTCCTCATTAGAAGACGTGTGATTTTGTCAAAGTGAACATTATTGAACCATTAGTATTGTGCCGTGACTTCTTGAGCAATACAATTTCTAACAATAACACACACTGTCTGTGACAACATCATATAGGAATTAATATTTTGGTTGCCTATTACATTTTGTTTATCCATTGAACTTTCTTTTAAAGGACATATGTACATTCTTGGTAAAGCCACTGACAGTGTTTTTGCTGTTTTGTCCGCTTCAACTGTTTACGAGACTTTATTTGCTTCATAGCTGGCTGCATTACAAATTAACAATTCATAAAAATTATGTTTTGATTAAAGTAGCATGTTTCTTATTCTACAATTTACCCAATACATTTTTCTAAAACATCCATCTCACTTGAGCAGCAAAAGCGTATACTCTGTGAAGATGCTGAAATACTGTTCTTTGGTTCCACAATTCCTGGATTTTTGTGTCACTTTTTTATCCACTTTGAAAATTCACATCTAACTACAGGTTTAATTTTTGTGTGTGTGGTTTTTTTTTTTATTCCCTTAAATGGAGTGTACCAGTTTTAGTTGATGTGTGCATCTTTTAAAAAGGCGGTTTAGCCCTACATAATATATATGTAATGTTTATATGGATTCTTTCTAATTCTTTTTTTTTTTTTCCTCGGTAAACAGCTCAGACTTGACAGATGTTTCTAAATGATATATGTTACTATTTGTGGTCTTTTAAATATTGTTCTTGGAAGCTCATGGTTTAAGAATTTCATAGGTCTTCAGCTGTTAGCTTATTTATTTTAAAGATGACTCCCAGCTGCTCAGTAATTGCTAAAACTGTACACATGTATTAAAACTTGCTATTTAAAAAGTCCTTAAAAAGGCAATCCGTGAAAAGTAATAATTAACAGTAATCTTAAGGTAATAATGAGCAAAACTTGTAATTAGATTGTTAAAATGAAACTAGTGGTAACAAACAATATTTATATGAAATAACACCACAAAATGTCTATGATAAAGCCAGTGAAGATTATTGCAGTATTAATGTACCTGTATATATTTAACTGGGTATAAAAAAGATAGGATTCAAGAGAAAAACACAACTTTAGGCTGTTAGTCAGAAAAGGAACTCTGTGACCCAGTAAATGCAATACTGGGGAGTATTAGAATAAAAATTTAACAACCTTGTTCATCAACTGGATGTTCCGAATTCTTTTTATAAATCCATTAAGCCTGTCTTTGTAGGAGGAGGTTGTTAAAATCACCTTGTTGGCTGTGTGGTTTTCACTACTTTTGATATTGTCAATTTGAGACTTGAAACAGAGTGATGTGTTTCAGTAAAATGCCATGAAATAGAATGTTTAATTGAATGAGTTCTAGTGGTGCTTTAATGTTTCACAGTACTATTTAACCATGTGAAACATTCCCTACTTATAGTAACAGGGAAGGGCGTAATAAAAGATAAATAACACCTTTAGTCTGCATGTTAAATAAACGTTCCCTTGTGAGGAAACAGGTAGTTACCCATTTTCATATGCATCCACTGTACCTTTACTAAACATACTAGTCCTGGGTATTTCTGCTACATTAATGCACTCATATGTCATAACATTACAACGGACTCCTACCCCTTATGTTCTTTTGATTTTTATTTTTTCTCAACGTATGATTTTTATTTATGAATCTTTATCCTTGTACTACTTAATATGCATATCTATTGACTGATCTAATTTTCTATATCTAAATGTATGTTAGAAATTTAAGATTGAAAATAAAAAAAATGAGCACAAAACACAGCTCAGCTGCAAGAAGCATGATCAGTGCTCATAATTGTTAAAATAGTAATAGATCACTGACATAGACACCTCTTATAAGCAATGTTTATCATCATATATTGCTCTTGACAATTTATCCCTCTTTCTTAGCCACCCAGTAACTGCAGTTAGAACATTTTACACATCTTGCTAAAACAGTGCCTCACCCTGGATTAGCAGAGTATGTAAAAAAAATGAATGTGAGAAAAGAAAATATTTTCCTTAAATATTGCATTTGTTTTCTCACTTACTAGAGTTACTATATATGGAAAGCCAAGTAAATACACTTTCTATTCTCTATTATATATCAGGATAAACTAAGAGTAGTAATCTGAATATCCAGTCTTAAAATACTATACATTTATGGTCAGATCACAAATAACACAGCAGATTTTACTTCCATATATCTAAGAAAGTAGTAAAGGTTATTGTTCAGTTTATGGTTAAGAAGTACTTCTAGCTCTGTAGAAAACTATACCATTAAAGTTTGGTCTGATGTGTTCAAAAATGTTCACTAAGGACAATATATATATATTTGCATTATTCTTTAAAAATCTATTGTTCCTGTTTGCTTTACTGTAAAAAGTAATAAGGCCATATACAAGCAATTTAAAGACCTTCTCTGTACTGTGAAGAATTATTTGCAAACAGAGATCATTCAGGCTTGTTTTCAGTCTTCTGAGTTTCAGGTGTCCCGGAAAATTCAGCTAAAGGTCAAACCAGCAAGAACTACAAAGATACCCAAAAGCTGCAGGCCTCTGTCAGCATTATAAATATTATAGTTCTTGACTCAGCCATCAGATAAACAATAAACAAATCTAGCTTTTATGCAGTGTTGGCCAAACTGAAGTTTCTTTGTAACAGATCTTTAAAAGTATATTGAGAGCAGGTGTTAAACCTTCCCTTACCCTAAGGGAACTATACCTCTTTGTTTTTGAGCACACACGATTCTATAGGGATGTCCAGCAGAGTTCCACAACATTGTTCTCTGTTTGGATGAGATCAAAGTAGTGAAGTTTGCTATGCACAAAACATTGTTTGAAAAAAATCAAAAGTAATGTACAACCCCAGTTTTAAAAAAAGTTGGGACACAGTAAAATTTAAATAAAAACAGAATGCAATGATTTCAAATTTTATAAACCCAGATTTTGCTCCCAATAGAAAATAGAAAACATTTCAAATGTTTATCCTGAGAAATGGCAGCAACACCCCTAAAAAACGTTGGGACAGAGCCATGTTTACCTCTGTGTAGCATCTCTTCTTTTAACAACAGTCTGTAAAAATCTGGGAACTGAGGAGAGACCAGTTGCTGGGCTTTTGGGAGAGAAATGTTGTCCCATTCTTTTCTGATATAGGATTCTATCTGCTCAACAGTCTTGGGTCGTCTTTGTCGCATATTTAGTTTCATGAAGCGGCAAATGTTTTCAGATGGTGAAAGGTCTGGACTGTAGGCAGTCTAGCTCATCATCGGACTCTTCTACTAAGAAGCCATGCTGTTGTAATAGATGTAGTTTAGCATTGTCTCCCTGCAATATGCAATGCCTTCCCTTGATGCTCATCTGGATTGGAGCATTTGTTGCATTAAAACCTGTATATACCTTTCAGCATTGATTGTACCTTTCCAGATGTGCAAGCTGCTAGTTCCGTAGACAGTAATGCACCCCCATAGTATCAGAAATGCAGGCTTTTGAACTGAGCACTGATAACCAGTTGGATGTACCCTCTTTAGTCAGGAGGATGTGGTGTCCATGTTTTCCAAAAAGAATTTCAAATTATGGTTCATCTGACCACAGAACAGTTTTCAACTTTGCCTCAGTCCATTTTAAATTGGCTTTGGTCCAGAGAAGACAGCGGAGTTTCTGGATCGTGTTCACGTATTGCTGCTTCTTTGTATGATATAGATTTAGCTTGCATTTGTGAATGGCATGGCAAATACAGAAAATGATTTCTGGAAGTGTTCCTGAACACATGCAATGATTTCCATGACAGAATCATGCCTGTTTTTAGTGCAGTGCCACTTGAAGACCCAGAGATCACAGGCATCCAATACTGACCTTTGGCCTTGTCCCTTGTGTACAGAGATTTCTCAGTGTTCTTGGAATCTGTTGATGCTATTATGTACTGTACTATGGATGATGAGATATTCAAAGTCTTTGCAATTTTATGTTGAGGAATATTATTATGAAATTGTTCCACAATTTGTAAACCACTTTTTGCAGGTTAGTGAACCTCTGCCTATCTTCACTTTGGAGAGACACTGCCTCTCTAAGTCTGAAGTTGTATTTCACGCGACGCATGCTGCAGCGGACGCTCCTGCTACGCAAGCGTTGTAGTGTTCATACTTTACGTAAATCTGGAGGAATCCACCAGGTGGCAGTGCTTAATATTTTCTTGGTGAGAACATGTTCGGCTTCTCTGTGTTGTGTATTGCCTAGAACACTCATTAAATTCTGATAACACCTTACCGCAATATCTCTGAAAATTATGTTTATTGATTAAATCCATCAATCCAGGGATGTGTCCATTCCAGCAAGCATTGGGCACGAGTAAGAAACAATCCCTGAACGAGGCCTCAGCTCATCGCAAGGTGAATACAAGCACTTGCATACACTAGTGTCATTATTAGATGCGTTTTTTTTTTTTTAATATACAATCAAGTTACTGACCTGTGGCTAGTTAACCTTTATTAGTTTAGTACTACTTTTCCAGCCTTTTGTTGCCTCCATCCCAACCTTTTGGGGACATGTTGCTGCCATCAAATTCCAAATGAGCTAATATTTTTCATGAAATAATAAAATGTCACACTTTCAACATTTGATATATTTTCCACACTCTATTGGGAATAAAATATGGGTTTTTAAGATTTGCAAATCATTACATTCTGTTTTTGAAATTTTTACACAGCATCCCAGCTTTTTTGGAATTGGGAATGTATAACCACAAACATTTATCATAGGATGATGATGATTTGGAATTCATTTGCACAGTGATGTGAGCAACTCGCATTGAGACACAGAAATACAGTTTTAAAATAATCTCATTGAAAATAGTATAGATGTGTCCAGAGAAAGCAGATTCTTTAGTAACCATTCCTCATCTGTGGCAATATTTTTCTATCAAAAATTTTAAAAAATGAAATCAAATTTTGACAATTTTAGTCTATATTTTATCAGCTTGAAATCTATCCTTTTAAACCCATATCTCAGTTTGTGTTTTTTTTTTTTTTTCTTTCAGTTACATTATTTTTTTTTTTTCTTATTGTCTTAACAGGTGGTCCCAGTTATGCTACATTTGCTCAGTGCAATCAGCTCTGTCAGATTATATATTCCCAAAGACCTGCGACCTTTTGACAACAGGCAAAGTGTTCTTAAATCCATTCAGGTAACAGTTTTGCAATTTTGAATCTGTTACTTAATTTATAAATTGAAAACTTATTTTGGTTAATACATTGCTTAATATTTTTTTTTTACATCAAGAAATGGTGTATTTTAACTATTTTGAGGTTTTTCATTTAAAAAAAAAAATTCTCAAAGCATGTAAGCATACAACTAATGAATGTCTCAAACGTATAGATACCTAACCAACTGTGTACATTTGTAAGTCATAATGTTTGCCATATTTTTTACACAAGTGATGGTTTTTATGTCTTTTGCTGCTACAATCTGTATGTAATAGTCTAGCTTGTACTCGGTAAAAAAAAAAAACGTACAGAAGTCTTGGTTACACAACATGGTTTTAATATACAGGGAGTTGCTAGTTACAGTTGCATAAGTCCATGTCAAATCATCATACTTTTGGACCTCATTGCCACAGATTTTAATGAAACCTGGCATGCGGAGTTGGTCATATGAGTAACCCATGGACCTGAAATTGCACATGGATTAATGCAGAGTGGTGCATTGGCATTTATTAGCCACTTTGAAATGAGCCCTTTTCACCTTAGCCATTTTAACATGAAATAGTATGGCAAAGCATTACGTATTACTCGTGACGTTAATGAATGTTCTAATCAATTTCAATGTAGCATAATTGGAACCTTAAGTAATGTCATTACATACACCTGTTCTTGCAATACTATTTCATGTAAATATGGCTGCTATGAAAAAGGCCCATTAGTGATATGAAGCCATGTGATGCCACCTATAAGTAATGATAACTCATCATTGACTCAAAGACCAAATTTTATGGAAATGTTAATGATATTATAAGCTAGCTTTGGTTTAAAATAAATAAATAAATAAATAAAGTATAGGTTTTTTCCACTATTAAATTTTTATTATCACTCATAACCTGGTAATTTTTCATTTTTGGGATAGCATAGTATATGCAAAATATAGAGTTTCAAAGGAGATTCAAAACAATATAGGAACCATTTCTGGTTCCTTATACTTGGTGAGATCTAGCCAGTCAAAGTCATAATTCCCTCGGCCCCCAATAAGTTCAAACTTTGTCAGCTTAAATCTCCCTTAATATTGATTCAAGACGTGTGCAATTTCAGTTCCATGGGTTACTCATATGACCAAATCAGCATGTCAAGTTTTGTTAAAATCTGTGATGATATGGTCAGAAAGTGTGATGATTTGACGACATTGAATTACCCTAAATGTAATCTCTGTTAAGGTTACCGTCACATCCTTAATGAGCATTCTTTTTTGCCCAGTGATCATTCTTAGGACGTCATCCAAATATTTACAGTATCCTCTTTTTCATAACGGTCTTAACAATGTCATGTGATATATGTGACATACTATCTTTGAAAACTGTGATTATTACTTTGTAGGAATAAGGTCCTGTAGACCTTTTGTTAGTTCCTTGTTATCTCTGTATTTCTCGACCAAGGAAGAGTTTCTTCCAAAGCAGCTGATTTTATTTAAAATGAATGAGATTTACTTTGATATCTGGTAAATGCAAATGCTTCATTTGTTTTGTGATTGGTTAAATCTGGACTCAATAGCAACCCCATTTATAAAGGCCGTGCACAATCATTCAACCAAAAATTTTTTTTTTTTTTTTTTATTCTTCTTCTGAAAAGTATTCCTCTCTAACTGTTGCTTACTAGATCTGACTAAACCTGAAAATGTTATGGCAGGATTTGTCTTAATTTTAGCTTTTACTGAAATCGCATGTTTTGTGGATGGAATGTAAATGTTGGTTATTTATGATGTTCTGATGCCTTAAAATACATATAGATAGTGTGTCATAAAAGGACACCCTTGTATAAAAGAAATGAATAGGTTATTGTGAAAATGCATTGTGTGAAACCTGCGTTTTATTTATAGACACTAATAATTCTTTAATGAATAAAATATTCTCTGAACTGCACAAAGTTCAGTGTGCTCTATAGTGAAGATATTAATAAGCAATAGTTTTGTCCTAATAGGTAATTTGAATAGAACATTGTTAGAAATAAATGTACTTCCTAAAACTTAATATTAATTGCTTGTAAAAGTAGCTGCATATTGTTGAAAATTTTACTTCATTTTGGGTTTTGGTAGCACATAGTGTTGCAAATTAATTTTTTACATATTCGGTCCATCAGAGAACCCCTTGAAAAAGTGAAATTTGTGAATATCAAATTATGTACTTTGTCTGATGTCCCATGCCTACAGCCATGGGACCAACCTCCTTCCGGGACTTTGGATTGTTATGACAAATATGGACTAGGTCAAGTGAGCAGACAAGTATTCCTTAATTCTTTATTATATAATAAAACTCTGAACATTACAATATATATAAAAATCCTTGGGTGCAAATCAATAAGTCCTATAAAAATATTTAAAATCACAAATGTCAAGAGGTAGACTCCTTTAGTTTCCTTTCTCTCTCCATCTTCGTCAGGATATTGGGATTCTGAAGTATGCAGCCTACTTAATCCTGGTCTACCATGCAAACTCAGACTGCCATCTCAGCCATTAACCCACTGTCCCATGAGCTTCAATCACAGCTGGTCTTTACAGCTCTCTTGGGGTGTCTTGCTCTGCGCTCATATGCAGTCATGCCTTGATCCCCTGGCCTTCAGCAGGCTCTTTTGGCCTATCTCCATGTGTGCTTGATCATGGCCTTGTCACAAAACCTCTGCCACAACCCTTGGTCCTGTTTCCTTTATATAAATCAATAGGCCCAATACTCCCAATCCCATCCCACACCATCACCCCCAACTACCTTCCGTTTTCATTAGTTTCAATTTCTAAACCCCCTAGCACAGACCTACCCTCTCTTTTATCCTGTGGAAACTCCAGCTGACACTTGTCAGTTACATGTTTCACCTTCATAATAAAGTAAATATAGGAGATCAAACGTGTTCACTTGCAAGCCGCTCGTCTGCTCTTATGCCACCATGCTGGGCTAAAAACTTAAAAGAAATTAAAAAAAAAATAGCCATTTAAAACACAGACATTGTTTAGCATTACTTTTTACCATTATAGGTTTAATTACATGAATAATGGCCCAAGTCACAGTGTGAAACTTGTTTGTTTTCTCTGGGCACTCCAGTTTCCTGCACTTCACAAAAGAGGTGCACATTATATTAATTGCCAATTACGAGTTTGCTCTGTGTGACTGTGAGTGCTCTTTGGACTGGTGTCACAGCCTTGGATATTTCTTGTTTTGTGCCCAATTGCTACCAACGGCAGGTACCGTGCTGGGCCGTTATTTTCTCCTATTTAGCCAAGACCGTTAAGGTTATTAGCACAAGTCTTTATCAGGTTATAATGAATGTTAACAAAAATAACACATTTTTGCTTGTTTTCTGTATTTTGCACCTGCATATGTAATTATTAGGTGTTTCTTAACACAATATTGACTGCCAAGTTAGATAAATCAATACATGTGAAGTCAACACAATATTTAAAGTAGTTTATGCAGTATATTGGAACTTGTATGTGCAGTTTGGAGGGAATGTAGGCAGCACTTTTTTTTTAAAGGGTCTTAAGCACAGCACCACCACAGATGTACCTGGAACAGGGAAGCAGAGTCTTCACTGTATCGAGAACAAGAGGACAACACTGAAAAGTCCCATCAAAAGCAGTCCTGTAGTTCATAACCAGCAGTTGATTAAAGGGGATATTAAGACCTGACATTACCTTTTATGGAATAACACAGGCTTTCATCCTTGTCAGATAATGGCCTCTTTTCTGACAGAGACTCTGAGTACAAACTTTTCCCCATAGTCCATCCGTATGTTGAATAAATAAAGTGTCTAGAATTACATGATATACTATTGTTAACTCTCTTAAATTAAGTTTTATATATATATACTGTAGTTTATATTTTAGTTATTATTTATAACATTTATAATTCTGTTAATTTTTGAATATTTATATAAAGTTGTTAAACAATTTACTGTATATATAAGTTGTATGTGACAAATAAAATTTTATTTCATTTTTATCTAAACACTGAGTTTAATGGTGGCACAAGAGGCATGATAAAATGCTAAACTCATTCTAATTCGTCATGGGTAGAGTATGGCAGTTGTCAATGCATCCTAGTTTGATTTCAGTCAATGGGAGAGAAGAAGATGTTTATTTATTGAACACAAAGATGTGACACCAACTTTTGCAAGCTGATCCCTTTTCCTGCTAATTCATGCCTGGGTATGTGGTATATAGCACAAGTCTATAGATCCATTTTACTTGGTAATTGACAATGTAGTGCTGGTGGCACAGCAGTGTTATGATGTGTAATATTGGGATAATAGTAGAGCAGTGTTCACATTGTGACAGTAATGTACTGATCTGCGAATGGACAGGCTATGCTTTGTGCCAAAAAAAATCTAGCAAAGTCCTAGAACAGTTGCAAGAACATATTGGCAAAATCGTTTTTAAGCAGTAGACTTCCTTAGACGTTAAATTTCCATTCAACTGTTCATCATGAGAATAGTTAACAGACATATACTAGTTTTCCACATCTGACAGAATTCTAAGAGTTAGCAGAGTTTCATAGTTAACATATTGTGGTGTAGATGAATTGGAATCATGACGTGAAGTACTGCAGTGGGCTGGAGACCTGCCCAGGGTTTGTTTCCTGCTTTGTGCCCTGTGCTGGCTGGGATTGGCTCTGGCAGACCCCTGTGACCCTGTAGTTAGGATATAGTGGGTTGGATAATAGTTGGATGGATGGATATGAAGTACATCCGAGTTAGGATATCCACTTACATTTCATTCAGGCTTTCTGCATGTGAGTTGGACACTGCAGAATCCAACCTTGTGCTAGAAGATATAGAATAGCTCAGAGAATATCTGTGAAATGTGAACAGTCAAAATAAGCAAATACAATTACAACAAAAATAATTTCCAAAGACATAGTTTTGAAAAAGTTCAAAAAATAAAGTAGCTTAACGCTAGTAGGTATAGCAGAAAACAAGTTAATAATTTAAAGCCAAGTACAAAGCATCTACTAGTATTTATTTATTTATTTATTTATTTATTTTTGTCTCTGTAAAGGGGCTTAGTTTGATGGCACAGTTGCAGCAGGATTTTGATAGATTTGTTGTGTAATACTTATTCTGATCACTGTTCTAGTACCACCAGACAAATTCTGTTGCTGACACTAGAAAGGTCTCAACCAGCTTCATGAAGTTCCCCACATTTCGTAAACATAATATAGCATCAGGTACAAAGTGTTGCTTGCACAAATAATCAAACACATTTAAATTTACACTTTAAAATGTTTAATGTAAAAGTTTTACATATACTATAATTTTAAGTTTTGTATCCCATAGTCAACGTCTTGTCATTTTAGTTCTCCTGTTTTTTCATGACACAACTTAAGTCACATGCAGCTATATTTATTTTTATACTTCAATATTGAAACCTGAATTTAACACCAGAAGGTGTGAAAGTATATAATTTTATAAAGTGTTAGGTTTTTGACTTTTTATAAAGTACATTTTTATCATCCTCTGCTTACTTAAAAGCTTTTTCCTACTGTCTTTATAAGGAAGTCCACAAACGTTTTCCAGACGGAGTTCCACTGCTTGATCCAATTGATGATATGGGAATTAAGGACCAAGGCCTAAAGAAAGTAATTCAAAAAGTGGAAGCATTTGAACACAGAATGTATTCTCATTCTCTACATAATGATCCAAATCTTGAATCAGTATACAATCTCTGTGAAAAGAAAGCCCAGGTAAATGAGGCATTTTAAGCATTTTAGAAAATTTAAAGGAAATACTGTTAATTTAAAATCAGTAATGTCAAGGAAATGCTGTTGATGGTTTATTAGGGTACGTTGTTTTGTACTTAAGCTGGTAGGTGCTGGTATAACTAAGTTATTCAAATTTCTACCTTGGGATAATAATTGTTTACCACCTTAGTAGGGAGGTTTGTACTCAAACTCATACATTTTCAAACTAAGTTGCAGTTGTGTTCTTAATGAACATTTCACATGCTGTGATCCTCAAGTAAAAACATTAAAACTTGTTTTGTGTATGTTAAAGTTGTATGTTTGTTTTAGATTGCAGGAGATATAAAGGCTGCAAAGCGGGAACTGAAGAAAGCCCGGACTGTTTTGCAAATGGATGAGCTCAAATGTCGAAAAAGAGTTCTTAGAAGATTAGGCTTTGCAACTTCTTTAGATGTCATTGAAATGAAGGGGAGAGTTGCCTGTGAAATAAGCAGGTCTTTTTATTTTCTTTATATGAATATATTCTATAAGTTCTTAAGTGTCAAGTCCTAAATTCCTTGTGTTCTTTTTCCATTTGTTTCAATACAGGTTGATACTTAATCATTTTGTAAATCACTTTATTTTTGCCTTGTGGCAATGAAATAAATATTTGGTACACATAAGAACATTTAATATATAAATTTTATATTTTAATAGTCATGTCTAGTTCATTAGTTAATGTGCTTGTTAAACACACTGCCAGAGTAAGGTATAGTTTGTTCCCCCCTTTGCAGAGTAATATTTTTATTTGATTTTTGGTGTACAGCCATTGTACACCGCCCCTGGAGCATTTTTCAGGTTAATAATGTGTGGCTGTTGTAGACATTAAAGTGTATCATCTTAATCAAAGTACTTCATTGAATTTGGCTTATCCTAAGCTATATAGTATAGTTCACTCTTTCATTGTGATATTTTGTGTAGTTTTATTCTGTTCTATTAATATCATCAATAGAATTAATAAAATGCAACTTTCTAGAAAAATTGTTATAAAATTTTATGTAGCAATTAAAAGTGAATGTTTTGTGATGCTGCCACCTTGTTCAACAGTTGTGGCAGAATATTACAATCACATTGCTTTTATTTTCCAATGTATTATTCATCTTCCCCTGTTTTGTCTTAAAGAAAAAAACTGCCATTTTGTGAAACGCATGTTCAGTTTTTTTTTTTTTTCCCCCATACCTCCTCTCCTTCTTGGTTGTGATTGATATTAATTACTGACCAACTGGGCCATGTTAATTTCATACCAAATGTAAGGTAATTGTTTGACAGGCATATGTCTATTTGTTAAAGTAAAATGTACTTCATTTATAAAGTACCTTGATATAATGTATCTGTATTAAACTTAAATATCAGTAAAAACTACGTCATAGCCTCCGTCAATGATCTCAGGTTTCAAACTTCCTCTTGGAAATATATACAAAGTATTATATGTGTTAATGATTATGTTAGACTGAATATCTAAACGATAGTAGATTAGTTTGCGAGTGTGCCTTACGGTAGGGTGGTGTCCCTTTACAGTTGACTCCTGCATTTTGCTTGGTGCCGTTGGCATAGTTTCAGAGTTCTCAAAAACTACCACCCCAGGTGGTCTTGCAGGAACAAAAAATGCATGAATTATTGAAAGTCATTAATTAAAATGTGTTTTTTAACTAATGTAGCTTTGTCATATTTACTATTTTAGTGCCGATGAGTTGCTTCTAACTGAGATGGTATTCAATGGACTTTTCAATGACCTTACTTCAGAACAAGCAACTGCTTTACTCAGCTGTTTTGTATTTCAGGAAAATGTAAGATAAAATTTTGATTTTATTACCCGACTTTCCTGTTATTAAGGTTTTAAAACTGAACACTTATAAAATGTTTTTTGAGTTGTACCTTGACAGTTTAGCAAAAATACTCTGCTTAAATCCAGAACAAGACATTATTGTGTCTTTTTTAATTTGGAAACTTTTTTTAAATGTTCTGCATGTTATTTTATTTTACTGGTAGGTTAATGAGTAAAGTGAGGTATTACTCATTCATTGATGCAGTTACAGTGATCCCTCCTCGATCGCGGGGGTTCTGGAACTCAACTTCTGGAAAGGTGAAAATCCACAAAGTAAAAACCATATGTTTTATATGGTTATTTTGATATATTTTAAGCCCTTATAAACTCTCCCACACTCATATAAACATTTCCCGCAAAGTTATACAGCATAAACCTGTTGTATTATCTTAGATATTAGGTAAGATTCTTTGAAATTATGTATGTAAACACACTGTTTATATACTACACACAAACATACTTAACATATATCATTGAGGAGTTTTATTTAATACGTAATACAATTTTAAACACATTGTAATTGATTAGGTAATATAAAAATAAAGGAAAAATCTACAACATGTAAATATAAATGAAACATAAATGTTATTTTAAAGATATCGAGCATCTCCGATATCACATATGTTATAGCCATTAGGATTGACAGGCCACCAGCAATAAATACGTACAATGCAAGAAAAATTGTGTGTACAGTTGCATTAAACGTACGTACGTGTACGAAGTATGTAGAAAATTAGTAGCTGTTCCTTTCCTTCAACATATCCAAAACTTTTACCTTTTCGGTTCCTGCCTTGTGCCCTGTGTTGGCTGGGATTGGCTCCAGCAGACCCCCGTGACCCTATTCGGATTCAGCGGGTTAGACAATGGATGGATGGATGGATGTTAGCATCTTCCATTGGCACTTGAGCATGGCATGGGAAGCAGTAGCAGGAGCAGATCGTTTTGGAGACATAACGAAGGACTTGACTATGCACAAAGATAAACACAAAAGAGCACAAAAGGTAACTCTTTACATAGCGAAACACGTTGATGCTGAATGAGCGAGACGAGATGCTGGTTAATGCAAAGCGGAATCGAATGCTGCTCCCAGTCGTTGAGCCAATCAGCACCCAGGAACTTAACCACATGCTCTGATTGGGTAGCTTCTCAGCCATCCGCCAGTAGCGTCCCTTGTATGAAATCAACTGGCCAAAACCAACTGAGGAA
Source organism: Polypterus senegalus (assembly GCF_016835505.1). Taxonomy (NCBI): domain Eukaryota; kingdom Metazoa; phylum Chordata; class Cladistia; order Polypteriformes; family Polypteridae; genus Polypterus; species Polypterus senegalus. The sequence goes on from NC_053157.1 coordinate 24,973,641, forward strand.
GCATGTACCAGAAGTAAAAAGGCCCATTGTCCGCAGAAATCCGCGAACCAGCAAAAAATCTGCAATATATATTTAGATATGCTCACATATAATATCCACGATAGAGTGAAGCCGCAAAAGTCGAAGCGCAATATAGCGAGAGATTACTGTATCTGTTTTGGCACAATGTGAAGCTCTTAATATTCTGAAATGTTTTAAATTTGTATTGGAGCTTTTATTTGGAAATCATTCACAAAATGATGTCATCGGTATATGCTGTAAAAAATAGCATATAAACAGTCATTTTTTTCCCCTAAATTTTAACTACATGTTCATTTGTTATAGTTACATCTAACCTGTTATGTATGGTAATATAGTTTCTAGTTTGTTTGTAGCAGTACCTTTGTGCTTTAGCATTCAGAAATTGATGGTTTGAAAAAAATGAATATGCATCAATGTTCAAAGCTTGATGATAACTATTAGGTCAAGTAACATATTTATTATTTTATTTTTGTTAACTGTTTTTTCTAAAGTAAAAACAATAATATTTTGTTCAGTGATGTTAGCAGGAACACACCCCGTTTAGAACTGTGATTTCTGATCTGTATAGAAAATAAACTTGCCAGTCTGATTCTTAGTTCTCCCATCTCCTGCAGGAATTCGGGATTTATTGTTTTGTTCAAATAGATTTTTTTTAGCCACAAGATGGTTAAACATGGTCATCTTTTTTTAAAATAAGGTCAAAGTGACAAACTCAGATTTTTTTAATTTTTTCACATATTAAACTAAAGATGGATTTGGTTGCATTCTCTGCTATTATGATGTTGCGTTTTACTAATGCATCTTAAATACCAATAGCACAAACTCCTATCATTCAGAAACAGTTGCACAAGATTCTGCAATGCTAAGAAGAATTACTTTGCTGGCCTGTAATATAGTTTAGGTGGATGGTTTCATATCTGCTCCAGTGCAACACACTTGAGCAGATCACAGAAGAGTACTGTATATGATGATGAAGTTTTATGTCCCCTTTTATGAGGATGAAATAAACAGTGGTTCATGAAAACTGCACAGTAACTTCTGCATTTAATGTGTAAGCGTACTATACTTTTATTAAAGTATTGCTTCCAGTATTCATATATAAAATAAATACTTTCTCATCACTTACAGGCAAATGAAATGCCCAAACTTACTGAGCAGCTTGCTGGTCCTCTGAGACAAATGCAGGTAAAAATCTACTTTTTCTTCTTCTTTTTCAGTGTAACAGTATAATAATGTATAATGATTTTTGATACTTTTCTATAAAATGTTGTGTGTGTGGGTATATATGTATGAATGTGTGTGTTTATATATACAAGATATGTAAATATGTATATTTATGTGTGTGGTTGTTAAACCACTGTTAATAAAAGCCATAAGTTTCCCTTTCTTTCCAAGGTCACTGAGAAAGCTGTTTTTTTTTTTTTTGTTTTTTTTTAAGCAGCTCTAAGGGTACCTAGATGCAAATGGTATTGCTCAGGTTTTACAGTCTGGATATAAAGTTCAGCACAGCACCAAAACAGCACTTTTAAAAGTTTTAAATGACATTCTCTTTATAACTGATAAAGGCCCATTTGCACTTTTAGTTTTGCTTGAACTCTCTGTGAGCATTTGATACAGTAGATCATCATATTCTTATTTCTCGTTCAAAACAGTTGGGATCCGAGGTGTTGCACTTGAATGGTTTAAATCTTATCTGTCTGGTAGAACGTTCTCTCTGAGTGTGTCTCTAGTCCTGTTCTTCTGACCTGTGCTGTACTGCAAGGATCCATCCTTGGACCATTTCTTTTTAATTTATACTTAATACTGCTTGGTTCTGTTTTTAGGAAGCATAAAATATCATTTCATCTGTTTGCTGATGATACACAGATTTGTCTTCCTTTCAAGCAGGGAACTGACCAAACCTTTAAGTCACTTATGAACTGTTTAGATGATGTTAAAGCTTAGCTAGATTTAAATGTTCTCACAATGAATGAATGAAGATAAGACTGATATTGTTGTCTTTCAACCTCCAAATGTTCTCAACAATATTGATGCAATGCCTGGTTCTTTCTTTGTCTACCATAGAAATTTTTACTAAAATTACAAGAAAGATGCCTCTATTAACAGTCAACGTGTGGGAGGGGGGTGTGTACAAAGGGTAGGGACGAAAACAGTGGGAGCGTATGAGTCGCACTTAGTGGCAATTCCACGGTTTGCAGCCCGATTGGGGTTCAACGGCTTAACCATGCCTAGACACACGCTCAATCTCATGCATAATTATTTATTGAATGGTAAACACTTCTGGAAAGACACGGTTGTCTAAAACAGTTTAGTGTGAGAATACAACAGTAAGTGAATGAAAAGATGGAACTCTGGAGAGAGCAAAATACAACACAATAGTGAACCCGCGGCATATCAAACGCCGCATAATTATTTATTGATGGTTGAACACTTCTGGAAAGACACGGACACCCCTCGCAAACTGTACTACACGCCGCATACAGCGATTCACATCTGTGACAAACAAACTGTTTTACACACTGCATACAGCGAATCGCATCCGCGACATGATTTTTCCTAGATGGTCCTGTCGCGTCCACCCTCGCACTTGAAGCATACACACTGCTTGCTCATGTGCCCGGTCGCAAGCTGTGTCCAGCCTCGTTCTCGAAGCATACACACCGCCTGGTCATGTGTCCGCTCGCAAGAGAAACTCACGGAGAGCCGCCCACCAGCTGCCTGTGTGTGTGTCTCTGGCGCGCTTTCTCTTGCGCTGCCTCTGTGTGAACTCGACTGTTGCAGGGCATGCATTGGTGAAGCAGGTGAGATGGTAATGAAACAGAGGCACAGGGCTTATTGGTTTTTAAAGATTGATTCCTTCATTGTGCTTTAATCTCAGTTTTAAAGGATTGTTTTAAGGAATCCATGGGATACCCCTCGTAAACCGTTTCACACGCTGCTTATGGCGATTCACCTCCGCGAGAAACATGCCTCTATGAACAGTCAACGTAGCTCGGAGGTACATGACATTAACCTGACCTGCACTGCATGTGGCCTCTACGACAGACGAACATAAATGACGCCATTTTTTCTGTGTCGTCGCGTCCGACTTGGTGGGCGTGGCCCTGCGAGTTGTCGTCGTATCCAATGGTCTTGGAGTTGGTGGGCGTGGCTCCTTCCTGTGTGCGCCATATTAAATATTTATTTTAATTCTACTAAAGATAAATTTTGCTTTTTTAATATTTAATTTTGTAAATTGGTCTAATAAATTAGATTCACGGCAAGGAAAAATGTTATTTTTATGTATTTCTGTTTCTGTCAAATCATTATTAGTGTCACCCCACTACCCAAGTTTGATATGTATGTTGTGAGCTGGAGGGCTGATCGCACCCCAAATAGATACAGACGCCCCTGGGAAAACCACAAACCCTGAAACACTGACTACCCTCTCCTTGCACTATAACGCGTAATACAAGCCTCGCGCGGTACTCCGCCGACTTATAAGCCTTGCGCAGCACCTGTCATTTTTGGAATTGATTGTTTGCTTTTATCTCTCTCTGCTCCTAGCGCGACTGTCATCTCTGACTTGTCATGGAGCACATTTAAGCTCATGTGTTTGCGGTGTTTGAATAAAAATCCTTCTTGTTTCTATGACCTCCTGTGTCTCTGTGCAAATCTGTGACCCAAGCGTGACAATGTGAACAAAAACCACATATGCACAGCAGTGTCTCCTAAATATTATTTCACCATAAACTATTTTAACAAATTCCTACCAAATTCTTAAAAGCCTTTTGACTATTTCTCATATATAGTCTGATCCTTTATAATTTTAAGTAAAATTACCTAATGAGAAAATTGCTACCTTTCGGGGTAGAATAGGAAACTTTAAACTGTACAAGGTATGATAATGAACAAGCAGTGCAGAATAAGGTAACCCAAAGACTCTTTCTTGATAATGTTTGGTTCCATCATTGTGCCCAAATGACACTATCACAGGATATGGTATAGTTGTAAACCCTGAAAAATAAGCAAACATACACTGAAAAAAATTTTTTAAGTTGAGGCAAATCATTTAGAGTTAATTGGTGCAATTCACTTTTTTTTTTACTGAAGTAAATCTGTATTTTAAGTTCTTCTTTTTTGGCAGTTGGAAAGCCATCAAACTGGAAAGTTCGACCGAAAGAATACACAAACGGCCCCCAAACACAGCACATGAACAACCTAAAATATTGAGTTAAATGAAATAGGGTTTTTAAGTTTATTCCCTCCACCATAACTTAATTTGATACAAACATTTTTGTTTATTTTGATTGAGATCTGAAACCAAATATTTCAAGCTGCAACACTAAATGACTAATCTTAAGTTGCTTGAAAGAGAAAATTTACGTTGAATGAACAACATCAATGTTATACTTTTTTCAGTATATGATACATGTCCTATTGCGGTACTTGCTTGAAAATACTGTTCACAATTGTAGTCTTGTCCTTGGTATACATTGGCTAATCCATGCTTGTAATTTAGTTTTTTAAACTTTATTACAACTTGTTTTGCTTACTTTGACAATGTGTGTGAAAAATCTTCTTGTTAAATGTGTGCATTATCAAATATTTTCTAATTAAAGTAATTGCCTTAGATCAGGGTGTACGTTAGATATAAGTTGGTAAAGTCTGGAAATACCTTTGTCTTCATGTAAGAGTATGTATTCAATCATAGACATCAGTGAAAGATTAGAAGAGTTTAATATCACAGAATAAATTATTGTGGCTACTGAAAGACTGCATTTGAGGCATAAATCTTCAAAGCATACTAGGCTGATGTCAGTTTACATGATGTCATGACCAGAAACAGCAGAGTTTGAATGATATATACAATGAATATGCAACTCCCTTGTGACTTAGCACCGTTTCAAATCTCCAGAATGCTCATTGGTTGTCACCTTTCACACCCACAAGAGCCTACTCAAATTATTTAAAATAAAGTCAGTCCTGTTTGATTTTGTTGTGATCATTATGGAGAATGTCACACTTTTATGATTTAAAATTACATGTTTGACTTCTAGAAATGAAGGCTACAATTTAAGTGACTGGAAAAGTCCTTTAGTGAGACACCAGCCTTACAAGACTTAAATATTAGTCACTCTGTTTCTCTTTTGGTTTTATTGTAGTTATTCAAGCTATGATTTTATTTTGTCAAAGTAGCTCAGGGACATATAAATGAAGAAATGTCTTACTGAGAGATTATGTTTAGATTGTAATAGTATAACAGATACACTTTTTTTTTTTTCCTTAAAGCAGAAAGATTCTTAGAAAATAAGCTGAATTAAATTTAACAAAATGTAAATTAGTGTTGTAAAAAACCTGGATACATGTTTTCATGTGTGTTATACTTTTTTTATAATACTTATGTGAAGATGATAACCAGCACCATCAGACATGTTGAATTATCATGTGTAATACTTATAGCTATTCCAGTCTAAAATTACTAAAAAATGTACAATAATATCTTTGTTTAGTTTTAAATACTCAAATGACCACCACTTCTTGAAAGATAAGATACATTTTATTTTCAAAATTTATGCTCAATTTATTTATTTTTCTTTTCTAGCATTCGTGTAGGCTCTGCAACTAAACAAATTGTTGTTCTTTCAAACATGATTAAAATCTTTGCATTATAGCTTTTTTGCAGAAAGTTTAATATTAAACTATAAATAAATGGTAGCAGACATAAGTCACTCACTATTAAGTTGTCATTGCATAAACATATACAAAGAATCACATTTATAACTTGATCCATTACATGATTTAGGAATAAAAATTGAAGTGACCATGAAAAAAAAATCTAGGAAGAGCCCGGAATTGAACCTACAACCTCTTGATTGTGAGTCTGCAGTTCTTGCCTCTGCACCACCCAAGCGGTCGTATCTGCATCATACCCTAACCTGATTTCTTTTTCTTTGGTTAGATTCTTGAATAAAAGTGCACTCGTTTTTTGTTTTGTTTGTACCTGTTGTGAAAGTGTTTACTTGATATTTGGACTCCAGTCTTCAAACATTATACACGTCATGTGTACATTTTGTCAATTATTACTAAAACCTGAAAAATGTTTCTGTTTTAGTTATGTGTTTAACATACATGAAGTGGTATGTTTTCCAAATGATGATACAGTACATTTATCCTATACAATTCCAGGCACCTCGCTCCCAGATAAACATACTTGAGCTCTGAGTATCTTCTGGGCAGTGTCAGTGGTGGAATGTGCTAGCAAGCTGCCTGCTGCTTGTGCTGATCAACATATTTGTAAAACAAAAGACGCTAATGGAGAGGTGCTTAGGAATGTAAGATGTCTCGGGATTATGAGTTCTTTCATAGGCAATAGGATTTCTAGTGTTAATGCTGTGCAAATAAATGTTTTGTAAAGTAGTCAGGTGTTCTGTACAGAAGAAATAGAAAGCATCTTTATTGTGTTTATTATTTCTGTGAGTATCAAAGTGTAAGAATGGTAAGAAACAAGTGTTGCATATGTATCTTTAATCAGTACAGTGTAAAAATTTGAAACAAGTAATTGCATATATATTTACGTGGTGTTTCAGCTGCCAATATCAGTTGATTCAGTGTGCATGGATATTTTACGAGTAATTGTATTTCCATTGACTTGCTCTCCTGTGAAATCTAATTTTTCTAAGGCTGCACAACACTTTGTGCTGTTTGAGTGACAAATGGGGTTTGTACAAAGTATTAAATTACAGGGATGTCAATAATCCTGGAACATGTGGTTTTGTTAAAATTAATTCTTGAGCAGGGATTTTTTTTTTCTCAGACTAAATTACTTCAGTCAAATGTTGGTCTTATCAAATGTTTTTCAGTGCAAGATTGAGGTGATTCAGCATTAAAGCCACCTGCCTAATATTGTATAGGTCCCCTTTTTGCCACCAAATCGGCTCAAACCCATTGAGGCATGAACTCCACAAGACCTCTGAAGGTGTCCTGTTGTATCAGGCACCAAGACTACAGCAACAAATCTTTTAGGTCCTGTATGTTGTGAGGTGTCATGGATTGAACTTGTTTTTCCAGCACATCCCACAGTTGCTCGATCAGATTGAGATCTGGTGAACTTGGAGACCAAGTGCACATGAACACTTTGTCATGTTGTTCTAACTATTCCAGAGCAATTTTTCCAGTGTGATAAGGGTACATTATCCTCCTGAAAGAGGCCACTGTCATCAGGGAATACTGTTGCCAAGAAGGACTGTATGCTGGCTTTTACAATCTTTCGGTAGGTGGCACATGTTAAAGTAACATCCACATGAATGCCAGGACCCAATTTTTCCCCAAAAGATCATTGGCCAGAGCATTACACTTTCTCTACTGGATTGCCATCTCTTTTCCAGGTAAATGATACCCAGGCATCCATGATTGATCAGACCAGACCAGGTTACTTTCTTGTATTGCTCTATTCTCCAGTTGTGATGCTCAATGCTGATTGTAGGTGCTTTTGTTGGTCGACAGGGGTCAGCATGGGCATTTTGACCAGTCTCTAGCTTCACTGCCCTGTATGCAGCAAGCTGCAATACACTGTTTGTTCAGACACCATTCTCTCATAGCCAGCATTTGTTGCAACAATTGGTGCTACAGTAGCTCATCAGCGAGGCTTGAGCACCCATGACCTTGTCACCGATTCGCTAGCTGGTCTTCCTTGGACCATTTTTGATAGGTGCGGACCACTGCATCCCACAAGATCTGCTTTTTTTGGAAACCCTGCAAACCAGCTGTGTTGACATAATGTGTAGCCATGGTCAGAGTTGCTCAGATCTTTCTACATGTTTATTTTTTTTCTCTTCCAACACATCACTTTCAAGAACTGACTGTTCACTTGCTGCCTAATATATCCGAGACTCTTTAAAAGATGTGTGTATATGTATATATATATATATATATATATATATATATATATATATATATATATATATATATATATATATATATATATATATATATATATATATATATATGTGTGTGTGTGTATGTGTAGAGAGAGAAAGATTAATCTTTAATATATGCATTTTCAATAAACCATAATAAGCTTTTCTGTGACATGTTACACTTCAAAAGACGTGTATGTACTGTACAACTTTATAAAGATTTTGAGAAATGTTGATTTAAATTTTATAAAATACAGTATACATATCCTTAGTGTATTATATTAAACTGCACTGTTGATTTTCACAGTGCATATTTTTGTCTTCTCAGCACCACACTGAACAGTGCGAGGTGTGTTTTTTTTTTTTTGTTTTTTTTTCCTGCCACCAACCCCCACATTTTCCCTCCAAACTGGAGAGGTTTGCTGAGGAGCATAGTCATTGTTTTGTTTTTTTTTATTCTGTTTTCTTTTGAGCGTGCTGTATACAATAATGAATGATTGTTTAAAATGTAAATACCTTTGGAAACCAGTGGTGTGAATATACATAATATATGACCCCTACCGTTGACAAGATATATTGTGGTTGATTTTGAATTCTTTAGGCATTTAATTTGTTTTTGTCTCTTTGTTTTTAGGAATGTGCTAAACGGATAGCTAAGGTGTCTGCAGAAGCCAAGCTAGAAGTTGATGAGGAGCAGTACTTAAATTCATTTCGCCCTCATTTAATGGATGTTGTTTACACATGGGCTAACGGATCCACCTTTGCTCAGATATGTAAAATGACAGATGTTTTTGAAGGTAACTGTTCTTTTTAAATGAGATCAACAATATTGGGGTGTTCAATTTCAGTTAGTGTTTTAGAGAAGCCTTAAATTAAGAAGCTAAATTAAATGATCCACAGGACTTCAGTCAGCATGTTGTATTTTTTTTAATTGCATTTGTGTTTTTTTTATTTGTTGTTTTAATTGTAAAGAAGAAATGTCCAGTACAATATTTAGCTGACAGAAGGCTCAAACATTTTTTTGCTTTTATAGGTAATATTATTACTATTTTTATACAGTACATTAATGGTTTTGGGTTTCTGAGACTTTATGAAGTTAATCTTTTCACATATTGCATAAGTGCTGTACTACAGTAATTCAGAACTGATTAACAGTAATATTATGGCCCCATCTATAGCATGAGCATATTCATCTTATGATTTTATTAAAGTATTAATAATTTACTACATGTCAATTAAGTCTATACAACTTCTTTATCCTGACTGATGCCTTTTGATTTCTGTGTGTAAACAGCTGGATTACATGGTTCATAGAAGTCGGGGTAAAATAGATTTTAAAAAGTATTCCAAATAGGACTGTGAGTATTCCATATCTCTCTATTATAATAAAAAAATCTTGGGTCGAGACATGATTTTCTCAGAGACCCTTTAACGTCCCGCGAGACAAGGGACTGACAGAAAAGGACAGCTGCTGTACAGGCTTTTAAATGATCGACATTAAGATCACGCAGCATGGCACAAGCAGCAGCAGCAAGCCAGCTGATCGAGCATAGAGGAGGTAAAAAAATGTATTTGTTTCCCATTGTATCACCGTTTGAGAGGGTTTTGTAGGAGCGACTGCATCTCCTCAGCGTATGTTCAGCCCCCCTCTTCACAACACGAGAGGCAGAGATGTGAAGTGGCAGGTGCGTATATAGTTATCAATAAAGTTGACATTGAAAATTTATTCACATATATTTCTGTTGACACATTTATGTACAGTTTTTCAAATGAGGCACTGCTAGGTCTGCTGCAGCCCACCTTTTAATGGGTATCCTCCTGCTGTTAACCACTCGCAACACAGAAAGGACATCCTTTCCTTTGTTTCGGGCACAGATCACACTTGACTTAAAATTTAAATTCTTGAACAAATAAGCAGATGAAATGTTTGGTATGTTAATATTTTGATTTTAAGGTCAGCTCTCACCATTTAAGAGAAGCTGAGGAATGTTTAAATAAAGTAATGATGCTAACAGAAAGTTAATAAATGTTGTAGATACAGTGAAAGCTGTGCAACTAGCATAGCTGAAATATAACCAGGCTTTCACTGCACTTTGGTATGAAGTAAACTGTGCCAACACAAACTATGTGCATGTATACAGAAAGGATCTGCATCCATCTTTCATAACTGTTCTATGAAATTCACTGTCAGAGGCTTATGCTAGGTGTAGTGAAAAATTTAGAAGTCACAAGGAATGTGCATGAAGTACAAGGAACTCTGACTCACCAAAAAGAAAACCGGAATGGAACCGAAACTGGAAAAGCCAGTTTGTCTGTAAATGGTGTGTTTTCTTTTTAATTAAGTAGTTCATGAATATAGGATGACGAGAGAGAAGCGACAATTGGAGAGGATAAAAGATTTAAATTTTCAGGAAAGAAGAGAAGAATCACATTCTTGACTCACAGAGGTTATGAACAATGGAGAGAGTTTACAGTGTACACAAATTTAAGAAATGGTGCAGAACATTAAAGAAAATACAAACCGTGAAAGCGTGTTGTAAGTCAATGAGGAACTGTGGCAACCATCTCTGTGTAATGACAGGAGCCAACCCTATACATGGCATCAGTCCAGGCAGATAGTATGGAATCAATATATATTTTTGAGGTGAGAGACAACTGAACTAGCTTGTATACAGACAGAAGCAGCATGTATTCAGTCAAGGACTTAATTTAGTTCATTTCCTAAGATTCTAATTCAATGGTTCTATTCCAGGCATGTTTAACTTTGTATTTTTATGAAAGCATTTATATAGTTTCAGTATAGTTTTGTTATATCTCTGTGGTAGACAAGTGAGAAAGTGAGTGGGGTTGAGCTGAATTTCTTAAAGGAAAGTATCTGGCTTCCATGGTATGTAAGACATTTCATTGAGTGAAATTATATGTAGGGTAGAGGTGGTTTAAAAAGCTAGTAATTTATTAGTGTGCTAATTTTTGAAGCTCTAAGTATTCATGTGTGCCATATGTTAAATCTTTTTAGTTTAAGAGGACATGTATGATTTGTTTGTAAATATGAGACTGCCAGTTGTATGTCTGACCTACTATATTTTCTGCACCACTAAATATTTAGTGAATTCTGAACTTCATAATTGTTCTAGCTGCTGCATATATGCTCAGTGTTATAAATTGGAAGATAGTGTAAAAATCCTTTCTGTGGCAATTCTTGTCAGCAAAAAAAAAATCCAGTTCTATGGTATTTATACCATAGTCCCAAAGTATGAGTGTACTTACTACTTACTGTCTCTGTTGTTTATTTAACTTTATTATATTAAATCGGAAAGAAAATGTGGAAATGCAAAAAGAATAGCTGTTTCTAATTATTAAAATTGAGTATGTAATGTCCCTTTTTGTAAATTCTCAGGCAGATTTATGCATGTGTGTTCTTTTTTTATTAAGCTGTTTTCAACTTCCTGTGTTAGAATAGGAACAAAGTTTTAGTTTGTATAACTACCATCTGGAACTAACATGAGGTTTAGCTACAAAGAAAAGAGAGAGGCATTGAAGAGGTCATGTTACTTTACCTCTGATCTAACTTCCAGGAACACATAGCATGCTTAGTTTGTCAATAGACTTAAACATGGGACTTGTGCCATAGAGGATATTTTGACAGAAATTTGATGCTCAGCCAGTTAAGGCTTGTTGTCTTTGTTGCTAGATTTGAAGTGCTTTATAAATACCCAGTCAAGGCCTGCTTTACATAAGAAAATTATTTTCTCTTAGATTTTTAATAATTAATAAACATTACATATTTATTAAGATTGCAATTGTGGGACTAGGAGAATCCTTTGTAATGCTACCCCCTTAAACAAGAAGTGCTGTGAAACACAGATGACTAGTTTAAAGCTAATAGATGCTAAATTGCATGGTAGATTGTCCCCTTAATTCATGAGGCTGCAAAAAGGGACGCTTATAAACACATTATGTAAGCTGTCTTATCACAGAGAATTGTCTGTGTTCTGTACAGAAAAAGTAAAAGTGGTGTACAACAGTTAATATGGTACAATATACTCTGAATTGTGAGCATCCAGCTTAAAAGGGTTGCAGACTGGGTGTATTTTATGCATACAATAAAGTCAGGCTTTAATTTGACAGCTGTGTAGCATTTATGGTGACAATATGAAAAACAATATGGCCTGCTATTCCTTCCAGATATTGTGCAATACATTTCTCAATTCTAACAGCAAAATACACAGCCTTTAAAGGTACATAGAAAGCATAGTAACTCTTTCTTTAAATGTTAAAATGCATCTTTTCTAAGAAGTAGTAAAGTTGTTTTTTTTTCTGTCACAAAAAAATTACATTTGAATTTTCCAGATTTTATTAATGCTTTTTGTAAAGTTTGTTTTATTGTTACCAGAGTATAATGAAACAATTACACTTTTTCTAGATTTCATTTAAAATGTAGAAATATGACGAAGGCTCATTTCTGAAGAATAAGATGAGTTTTTGCATCTAGTATACAAATCCATTTACCACAAAACCCAGAAATGGGTGAGAGAATTTGTTTCGGGTTTTGGAAGGTACTGGGGAGTAGAGTTACCCAAGTCTAGGGTTGTATGGCTCAAGCCTCTCTAACCCTAACAACCCTAACCCTTAATGCTCTTCCGTTACATCAGCACATTATCTGCGCATCAAATGAAAGAGTAATTAGAATTCAGAAGTAATACATTTCATTGTTGCATACTTGACATTTTAATAATCACATATCACCATATTTGTTGTACTCCTTTTCTTCCAAATATAAAGTGTGTAAAATAATATACTAGTATCCTGTAAATATAATCATTAATAAAATCATGAACAGTACAATTGAATATCATAAAATTTTCAATATAATTTTAAAGAATTATTTGCATTTTGCAGTTGAATGTAATTTATCATGAGGATTCTGTAATGGTGGTGCTATAATGAGGGCGTTGTCTAGGGTGTGAGGAATACTCTAGTCCTAGGCTACTGTAGGCTTATTACATTCTATGTTGTCATATCTTACATAACCTATGGTGATGTTTCCTGGTGACCAGTTAATACTTTATTATTAACTGTTAAAAATAACTTTATAATAAAATATACCATAACCAGTTATGACTGAATTCTTTAAAATGTTATTTTTAATTGGAAAATTGAGAGAATAAACTACATTATTTTAGATGATGTCATTATAATTTAATAAGTTTTCTTGCTAGAGTTTTTAAAATCATTTCCATGCATATTTTATTAGGTTTTCATTCAAAAAGATTAGCAAATCTAGCTTCTTTATCTAAACTTATTTTTTACCAGTTAAAAAAAGGAAAGTTGTAGTTAATTATGGTGTAATCAGTATAGTTTTTATTTGAAGAAAGCAATCTCCTTTTAAAAGTACAGTATACATAATAGAATGAAGATTTCTGCTTCTCCAAGTGCAGTTGGTCATCTTATATTTACTCTGCTTAGATTTTTTTTTATTTTTAGTGAATTGGACTACTTCCATGTTCCCTGTAGTAAGATCACATTACTGTCAAGTGAGTTCAAGCATTAAAAAAATCTGGCAGCACAGAAGAGTGATTCAGTCCTCTTTCCTTCTAGGAAGGAAA